>NC_063340.1:46127098-46153845 GCF_021869965.1 Rhincodon typus | reverse complement strand
AAAAAAGTTGAAGGAACCTGGCTTAAAAATAGCCCTCGCTTAAAAATTGTTTAAGATTCTAATCAGTTTTCTTTAAAATGTGAAAGTCACAAATCTGCTGCTTGGAATTAACACTTTTGCAACTGCTTTTTGACAGTAGCTTCTAAGATACTACAATCACCTGGATTTATTTATCTGAGTGGAGGCCTTAAAAGTACAGGCCTGTTTAGTAGATACACAATGCAGATATGCTTCACAACCCAGATCACGATGGACAAATTGTTTTACAATGTAAAAAAGAATCAACTAAATATCATGTAAAAAATAAATTAAATTATTTGGGCTGACAGGGTGCATGAGAATTAAAATAGTGCCATAATGTGATGATCAGCAACCAGTAGTTCTACCCCCTCTTTTGCATTAACTTTACATGTAAATTGAACTTCATTCAAATTTTAATCCATCAGTAAAAGGAACAATCCTGTGAGTAATGAATATTTTCATGAACTCGATCTCACGTGTTCACACACATCCCAGACAAGTGCCAATTTCTGGGGCAGCACGGTGGCTCAGTGGTTAGCACTGCTGCCTCACAGTGCTAGGGACCCAGGTTTGATTCCACCCTCGGGCAACAGCCTGTGTGGAGTTTTCACACTCTCCCCATATCTGTGTGGGTTTCCTCCCACAGTCTGAAGATGTGCAAGGTAGGTAGATTGGCCATGCTAAATTACCCATCAGGCCCCAGGGATGTTTTGATTAGACAGGTGGAATTGGTCTGGGTGGGATGCTCTTTGGAGGGACAGTGTGGATTTGTTGGGCTGAATGGCCTGTTTCTGTACTGTAAGGGTTCTATGATAAGCTTTTCTGATATGATTTAATGCTAAGTAGGTTTCTGTCAGTCACATGGAGTAACCTTTCGTCAGCCTATTTCTCTCTTCTGTAATACTGACCTGTACATGAAGACTTACTGCTGGAGCAGATCCCAAATGAACAAATCCAAATCAATATTTTCTGAATCCTACCGAAATCATTTTGTCTCATGTTAGCAAACAAATATGATGTGCCAATTAACATTAATCAAGGAAGGATAAACAATTATACGTCTATATATTCTTAGAAATACCATATGAAAAAAAAATGATGTTGCAGCCTTTTTTCAGAGTTGACAACAATGTTTGATTTATCATGTAATAGCTATCAGATCTATTGAAAAGATTGATTGAAAATACAACTAGAAATCGGAACAATTATGATATATGTTGAAATATATTGCCTTGTTTAACGTTTTACTTTAAAATAAATAGTGTAATAAGATTTTGTTGTTCATTTTTTTTCAGCTGTTTGTTAATGAAATCCGTAGATATCTTTTCAAAAAGAATTATCCTTAAAAAATATTTATTGGAATGTTTCTCCTCACTTCATTAGATATCCATAGGTTTAAATTTCTCTGCTGTTCGGCTGCCCATTCCCAACCATTAGAAGCACACCCACAAGTTTGGCATTTATTGTCAATGCTGCAGAGTTGAAAGGGTACTCAATTCTCTCAGCGTATTTTCTTGACCTTTTGGAGCATGTTAGCAGTTATCAAACCTTTCACACGGTGATACACACAGAGGAAATAGGAGCAGAAGTAAGCAGTTCAGCCCCTTGAGATATTGTCTCACCAATGCCCGATATGATTGTAACATAACATCCTTACCTATATGTTCAATTCCTCTCATCATCACTGACATTAAGCAACTGGTCTGTAGTTCCCTAGACATACTCTATTTTGCTCCAAAAAAAATAGGTATTATGTCAGGTATCTGCCAGCAGTCTGGAAACATGCATGTATATTTTAAAGAGGATCAGCCATTGCATTCTGTACATAAAATCAGGATGAAACACACTTCTGTTACACATTTATTTTAAAAAAACTGTTTTGATCTCTTTGTCTAATATTGAATTAATGCAGATATGAAACTGTGATTCATGCTAGTAGTACAGAAAATTGTCATGACTGGTTGCATCATTCTTAAAATAGAGAAGTAATCTACAGTTTTAAATGTTGTTTTGGAAGTTTTGTTACCAATGAAAAAATATGCTCCTGATTTGATCTCCCTTCTCTCGGTAAAGGTGTACCTCCCGTTTAAGGAGGTAAACAGGGTATAATTTGAAGGATAGTATGTAATGTTCATTCTATCTGCATGAGAAAGTTGTCTTCGTTGATAAAGTATTGTTCTGTTTAATATTAAAGTTTGATTTTTCCATGAATTCCCACACATTAATCCTTTCCTCTTTTCCCTAATAATAAATTCTGTTTCTAGGCATTCAGGTACATAGGTCTTTGAAAATTACATCATAGGTAGCCAGGGTGGTTAAAAAGGTGTTTAGCGTGCTTGCCTTCATTGCTCAGACCATTCAGAATAGGATGCCATGTTGATGTTGTACAGGATGTTGGTGAGGCCACCTTTGGAGTACTGTGTACAGTTCTGGTTACTCTGCTATAGGAAGGATATTATCAAATTGGAGACAGTGCATAAAAAATTTTACCAGGATGTTGCCGTCGAATCACCTTAAGGAACGCATCTAACTTGGTACAATTTTCACGTCTGTGGCGTTAATCACAGAGTCACAGATGTGTTACAGCACTGAAGGAGGTACTTTGGCCCATCATATCTGCATCTGCTCTCCCAATGAACATTATGATTTACTAAATCACAAACCTTGGGACAAGGGGAAAGACTACATGCACTGTCATTCTGCTAGTGGTTTTTTAGTGGAGGGATTGAGTTATAAGGATAGGCTGGATAGGCTGGGACTTTTTTGACTGGGCCATAGGAAGTTCAGGGATGATCTTGTAGAAGTTTATAAAATCATGAGGGGCATAGATCAGGTGAATAGCAATGGTCGTTTCCCTCTAGTGGGGGAGTTCAAAACTAGCAGCCATATTTTTAAGATGAGAGGGCAAAGATTTAAAAGGGACTTGAGGAGCAACTTTTTCACTCAGAGGATGGTTTGTGTGTGGAATGAACGACCAGAGGAAGTGGTAGATACAGGTATGGTTACAACATCTAAAAGACATTTGGACAAGTACATGAATAGGAAAGGTTTAGAGGGATACGGGCCAATCACAAGCAGGTGGGTCTAGTTTAGTTTGGGAAACTTGCTCAGTATGGGTGAGTTGGGCCAAAGGGTCTGTTTCCGTGCTATATGACTCTACGACTCTATAACGGATTGTTTCCCATTAGTCTTCTTGATTATGTGCTGGACTGCATACTAATGTTTTCTGACTGATGTATCTGCACACCTAAATCCTGTTGCATCTGAGTTGATTGTGGGTGAGGGAAGCAGATGAAATGATGAGATAATAGAAGTTAATGCCTTCAATAAAATAATGACTGAGGCTATTGATAGACACTTTTTAATAATTTGTATATGTTTATACTTTAAATTAATGCTCCCAATTATGATTACCAATTCAAGAATTTTCTCCACTCCTGAGATATGATTGGGGGGGGATGTGCTTGAATGATCAGATTTTTATTTCAGATGGTGGTGAGGTGGGAGCCAGGGAGGGGGTGTTGAGTGATACTGGGAGTTGGACCTGCTGCGCCCAGATTCAGTCTCGAGGCAAAATCAGCAATTGGATGTGGACATGGGTTATGTGAAACACCAAGCTGGATGCACTGGCACTTGTTAGGAGGATAACAAAATAAGAGGCAACCCTCTAGCCCTTACCCCTCACCCTTCCCCACCCTGCCACACACCCTCCATACTCACACCAGCCCATACCCCATACGTATCCTGTGATCTCTCATATCTTCCAAACCAACCTATGCCTTTGCACTAATACCCATCACCCTTCACAATCTTCATGTCAACCTATGTACCGTACTCAATCCCATTTACCATTTAAAAGTCCTTCAGTTATTTAACCCCACAGAAAATAATACATTTGTATTAATATTCACAGAATGAAGGCTTTATAATTCCTGGAGCTGTCAATCAAACAGTGAATTAATAGGCAATCCATTGTAATAATGGCAGGTTGTGAAATCTGTGATACGGCACAAATCTGACAGGCAAAATACTTCAGTTGCTAGAAATATGAAACAAACACATAAAATACTGGAGAAAATCAACAGATCTGACAGCATCTGTGGAGAGAGAATCAGAGTTAACATTTTGCTTCTGGCATGTCTATTTTTCAGAACCGGTTTTTCTCTCTCCACAGATGCTGCCAGACCTGTTGAGTTGCCCCAGCATTCTCTGTGTTTGTTTCAGATTTCTAGCATCCATAGTATTTCACCTTTATTGAGCTATTTAATTCATTGACATTCCTTTTCTAAGTATATCCACCTTGAAGAAGTTCTGCTCTTCTGTCCAATGGGATTTTAGTTTTAATTTTTCAACTTGTTTACCTTCATTGCCTTCTATCTCCCTGCTAGTGTTGGATGAAGTATTTGTACAAATCCTATAGTTTCAAGATGTACGTTTATGTCAACAGACAGAGTGAAAGGACAACTATTTTTCAATTGTAGCTTGTTCTTTTTAAGTTAAAATATCAGGAGATTTAAATGCATTGACAATTTGATAGTTCTAATAGCTGAGATTCTCAATTTTGTTTGCTTAAATGTGATTGCTAGAATGCTCAGTAATGACTGGCATTGCACCCCACAAATGGGAAAGCTTTCTGAACCAAATTTTAAGTATCTTTTTAAGAGCTGACCAATGAGCTTCTTAGCAAATCAGAGTTCTTGAAATTTCACTTCACCAGAGGCTTCCAGCCTGTCAGAGACAAGCAGCTTCTGGGTGCTAGAGATTGTCAATGGAAGCCTCGTCTTCAGGTGATCTAATGGCAAGAAAGGAAGCTTTTTTTGAGTCTTATGGGGTGCTAATTGAGAGAAGAAGAGGGTCAAAGGGATTATAGAGAAGGACGGGTTGTGAATTTTAGTCTGCATCTACTTGCCCATTATTCCTGCCCTGATTGGCCTCAGACTGGGGCAATTGGAGTCCCCAGCTCCAACCCAGTAGGCAAGCCTTGAAATGCCAGGCAGAACTCCAGCCAATTGTTAGCCAGCTAATCAGTTCACTGGTGAGTTGAGCTCTATGAGTGGTTGTTAATTGATCACTTAAGGCATTAATTACTGGTGAAACAGGAAGATCTTGTCGCCCAACATTTAATTGCTGAAATGATATGTTTGGACTGAGTATCTCTCCATGGCCAATTTATTAGCTTTTTTTTAAACCATTCTTGCCATCTTCTTCACCAGTTTCTGGAAGGAGATAATTAAGCCCAATGAACGTGACCATATTTTGTGCATATTCATGTCCATGTTTAACAATCCCAAAGGACACTCAAAATCCCAAAGGGTACTTGATGTCTCCCAAAGATGATATGCATTATTCTGGAAGGAAACCGTTCCACTCCTAGAACTGCAGTAAGGTTAGGATTTCTCCTGAAGAGTGTAAAGCCCACAAGTCATGCTTTGGAAATTTCCCTAATGAAAATCAGATTTGTTTGAAGGCAGTTGCACATTCACAAGTCCATGAACTAAGGATATGCAAACTACAACCTGCTCCAATTACCCCTCTGGGGAAAGTGATGGGTGCTGTGTTCAGAGATGGTGTTTCTAGAATAGGAGATCAGGCATGATTTTGCTAAACCTCTTGTACCCTGAAAATTTGGGCCGATTTACAATCCAAGTTTGCACGCATTCAGTAAGATTAAACCTGCAATATTCAAGAGAAAAGACTTTTTATTTCTATAGAGCACTACTTTGCAGTCAGCTTAATTTCCAACCGAAGACAATCCCCAGAATTCTACAGGCTGTAGAACGACTTTAAATTTATTTAAACCAGTCGAAGCTGGGATTTTAAGTCTGCATTGTCAGAAACCATAGAGTAAATGATGTGTGGTTTCGAATATTTAATGTCACTTTTTGAGCCTACGTAAGAAAGAGGATAAAGAAATAAGGAACCAGATTTTGATGCCTCAGACAAGAGACAGGACTCACCTCACTGTCATGACTCTACCTTTGTCTTGAGATTACTAGCTGGTGGGATTTTTCATTTGTTTATGCCCAATGTGGACTGGAAATAGACTGAGTCCACAACAGGTAAACGAAAAGGCCCACTTTTCTCAAATGGCCATATCTAAGTATTTCTGGGATAATCAGGGGCTATCTACAGAGTTTTACCTTTTGCATACTTATCACATACTCATCTTACCCTCTCACCCCGGACCTTCTCACTCTCGTACACTTACATCCTCACCACCACCTCATTCTTTACTCTCACTCCATCTCCACCCTCTCTCAGACCACACCCCTAGAGACCTTCACCCTCACCACTTCATTGTCTCACAGTTAACCCCCTTAGTCTCCAAATCCTTACTCACCTCATGTTCATTTGCTTAACTTCACCAATTCATTCACACTCCCCTTAACCTGAAAGCACAACTCCACACATCCTCCTCGCTTTCACCACACCTCAGTTACCACTCAACATACCCCTTCACCCATTGTCCACTTCATAAACAGACTTCATGAGTTTTACAATATTAGGTGGCTCTATGGAATAGCCCAGAAAATGCCTTGAGTAAGCAAAAAAATGCTTTAAAGCATCTTCACAAACAATATCAAATGGTTTTATTTAGCAAGATTAGGCAAGTCAATTGTAGTCAAGAGCCTATAACATTCCCTGAGGAGATTTACTGACTTTTGAACCAGCTCTAGAAACAATGTCCAGCACTTGTAAAAGGTTGAGGCAGTTGGATTGCAGTCAAGAGCTCATAAGTCATGCACTATGTAAACAGACTTTAGAACTTCTATCACAATATATGTGTAGAATACTATTGGTATTTTCAATTATAAATTCAAAAGTATGGAACCTATACGCAACCTTTTCATTCAGGAGCCTCAATGTTTTATTTTAAATTCATCTGAAGCTTTTTGCACATTTACCATGTTGAACTTGTAATTGTCAATTGGCAGATGTAACAATCTGGCTACATATTGCTTAAAGGCAGTTACATTTTCGAATCACAGTACTGTCATGACTAACCTTATTGAACATAAATGTAACTCATGTTACAATACAAAGTGATGGACTGTAAAAGGGGCAATACCGTTTTAATCATGTTTAAACTCTTCATTTCTCCAAACCATGGTTCAAGCTTCCACGAACTGATATGACAATACTTGTTCCCTTTGTAGGAGTGAATCAATTCAAGGGCAGGCTCTCTCTACCGGACTCATAAAAATAGCAGGAGTGGGAAGGAACTTGGGATCTCCTGCTGCCCTGTTTGGTAGCCATTTTCTTGGTACCACCTCTAATTGGTGCTGGTCGGACCAATCTTATGGTCTCATGATCTAAAAATATGGGCCATGGGCTCACCACAGCAACATAAGCAGAAATGGTTGAGTCTGTAGCAATATGGCCTCTCATCACCACAGCACTGATTCTGGACTGGGGTTCAGAATTGGCCTTGGAGGTAGACATTTATTCCCATGCTGCTCTTGGACACCAACAAAAAATGCTGAAATTAGACGTCAAAAAAATAGCATTTGAGCTGCTATGCATATGTATGAATTCTAATAGCTTACTTTCTAAATGAAGTGTCCTATTTATTTTTTAATTTGCATGTTGAAAAGGTAAAGGTTTTTAATATGTTTCCTCTCCTCTTCTATCCAAAAACAGGTCAACCACACAGCACCATATCTCTATGAAAAGTGTGACAAGAAACCAGCTGACCAATCCACCACAATTGGATCAGGGATTGAAACCCATAGTATTTGCACCAATCTGATCCATACTGAGCATCCAGCCAACTGAGCTAATCAGCTACTTAAGAACTCTGAATTTTTGTGGTAACTTGCATTTTTGCTTGCTTATTGTAGTCTGGAGCTGCAAAAAGAATGGTGGAGCGTTCAACTCTCATTCGATCAGATGGCTGACTGGGAATCTGCATTCTGTGCTCCCTGTACTTCATTCTAAGAGAAAGTGTAGTCCTGTTACTGGTTAATTCTCCTTCGGCTCTTTTTGGACTAGCAAGCTGCCAGGCTGGAAGATGGCTGGTAACTCCCTGAGGTGGGGAAGCACCTTCACAAATTCGGTAGGAGGCTTTCTACCAACCAATTAATGGTCCTCAGAGTTATAGATGAGATACGTTCCTCACAAACATGATTGTTAGCAAACGCCACGTGCAAAAAATCCTCTGCAAGTCTCTAACTGACCGTCCAAACAGCACATCCTGACAAAATGCTGAATGGAGCCACTTGGCCTTTATTTTGGAATCAACTTTATTTTGCCATTTCAGGGAATGCTTTGTTTATATATCACTAAAAAGAAGAGCCTACTTGGAGTGATTGGAACCTGGGCAAGGTGGATCTCATCGACTGAGAGATCCTTGATTGGGGTTGTTACCCTGGGCCAATCAGGGACCCCTGGCTGACAGATATAAACTGGGGATTCAGAGAGTGTCCCAATTGTACAGACTGGCTCTGAACTGGCTGGTCAGAGCCCATGTACAAACCACATGTAAAAAATGGGCAATTTGGTGATGGGATACTGGCCTCTTTGCAGTTATTTCACTACTATTTTCCATTAAGCTACTGGGAAACCAATCTTGAGCTAAGAATCTTCAAGGCATTAGTAGAACAGGAATTGATGAAAACTAAATTAGCAAGATGATAGTTAAGCTCTTCAGCCATTACAGAAATTCAATGGAGGTTGGGGGTATGGGGTAGTGTTGGAGATATGTCAATGTCACAAGCAGACATGTGGGATCAGTACCTACTGACAAAGATTAATTTTTGGGTTAAATTATATTTTTAGCAACAAAATTTTCCCATTAAATAACAATAAGTCTTCAAGAGAATTTCCCTTTGGAGGCAAAAATAAGGGAGAAAAACCTGTGCCTGGCCTTAACTGAGAGATTTTGCAAGAATATGCAGCACCAGGACATGCAATTTCTGAGCATGAAATATATTTACAAGTAACCATCAAGGAAAAACAAGCCTTTTTCAATATGCTGCCAAGAGGAATTTTATTCCTCTCCATGAACTTGTTTTCTTTTGCTGCTAAGCAGCAGGAAAGACTTATTCAACTGAATGATATACCTTTAATAGCCTTCCATGTCAATCCTGGTAAACAGTACAGTACATGTAATCCAAATTTTCTGTCAGATTATTGGATTGTGATAAAGGTCATTTTCAAATCCAATATTTTTTGGCAGCAGGAGCCAGGTTAAAATATTGTGCAGAAACTGACGCGATGACAGATAAGAGCTGTTCAAATTTGCCATCTGTTGGAAGCCAATTAAAATATCTGACATACGCATAATAACGTATAATATAACATGATACTCCTTGAAACATAGAGCTACAGATGCTATCACAATAAGTAATTACCATAGAATAAATATTCCTGTCTCTAACAATGAACTTAACAATGCTTATGGGCTCACTGTGATAGTTGCCTGTTAAGGGTGTAAACAGATCTGTGAATATGTAAATTAATTTCTAATTTAAGTACATTTATAAGCAATGTTGATTTTATCTGAACTTTAATAAATATTATGTAAAAAATTATTATGCTGTAGAGTTATAAACTAGTTAAGGGATGTTCCTCAGCATCATCCTGTGATCATGCAGGACATTGTTAGTCATAATAGATAAGGGTTTTCACTAGGGAATATGATGTTACCGAGGACACAATTTAGAAACAAGCCTTTCTGTAGGCACAGAACGCCTGATAAAAGGTTGGAAAAGGAGCCTCATCGTCCGCATATCTAAATAAACTAGGGGAAGGTAAAAAGTTGTTCAGCTAAGAGAAAAGAGCAGGAATGGTCTCACAAGACTGAAACTTAGAAGGAGTTGAACTTGGATAACTATTCCCCTGTAATTGGATTGAATGGGTAAATGTTTACAATGAATGAGTAATGTAAAAAGGTATAAAAATATATAGTCAAGATGGGAAGAACAGCAAATGGAGGGGTGCCCCTTGAGATACAGGTAATATCTGCTTAAGACCTTGGTCAATTCAGCCTCAAAATATGTCCATGCTATCTTCAGTTTAACAGCTTGACTGTAGAAGAGATTATTGTCACAGGCAACAACCATGAATTATTCATTCTAATAAAATATGCATTCAATTTGCACCAATGAGCCATTCTCATTTGTTACCTAGGATATGCACAATGTCTTTTCTGATTATTTGTTGTATCTGAGCTGTCAATCCTCAATAAAACTGCTTGTGACACCTTGAGTATTTGAACAATCTGTGACTATGATCAAATCTTACATATCCTTATAAGTAAAGCACTATTGAAGATATTTTCCAAATGCTAATATATTTTGTATCTGTGCAATGCCAAATAGGAGTTAATGTAATATACAGCTATTTTGTTAGTTTTAGTTAATGACTTGATTGATTGAAATGAAAATAAAGGGGATAGAATCCACCAGAATAGCCTGTGCAAATTCTCAATCATTTTATCTAATGCAAGTGATATTGACTGACCAATATGGGTTCAACACAATATAATGGGTGGATTTTCTGAAGAGTGTCAATCTCGCACAGAAAGCCACCCTGACCCTTCTTTTTTATGTATTTCTGAGAGGAGGTTCCAATCAGGGCTCCTTCAGGAATACGGAACAGTACTTCCATTCTGGCAGTTCTTTCATCGTTGCAAAAATGTTGAGGCAAGGTAAACTGTGGCCCCTTGGCACAGTAGCCAGCTCTCTGATATATAAATGTCCAATCAGCCACTTTGACAGCTGCCGTCAAATATATTTTGCAGAAACATATACTGTACATGCATTAAGTGTGATGTTAGAGTGCCAGGTGGATAGGGTGCCAGGTAAGTAAGATACCAGCTGGTTAGGTTGTTAGGAGTCAGGTACTTATGGTGTCAGCTGGGTAGGATGCCAAGGATAGGATTCCAGATGGGTAGGAGATAAGGTTCCAGAAGTATAAGATGGCAGATACAAAGGGGATGGAGTGTCAAGTAGGTAGGATGCCAGGTTTAAAGGTGGCAGTTAGCATAAGTAAAGGATGCAGTATTTAGGGTAGATCAAGCTAATGGGAGAAATCTGGTCCTTTGAGAGTAGAGAGAGTTGGTGACTTGCTTGGGATGGGGAGTCAGGTCCAGTAGCAGTGAGGGGTGGGGGCGTGGGTGGCTGGATACAGCAGCAGGGAAAGTGGGGTTCAGATACAGAGACAGGGAAAGTGGGGGGGAGGTCTGGTGCAGAGTGGGGAAGTGGGTAGGGAGATATGATCCTGGTGGGTTTGTATCCACAGTTTGTATGTGATCTGCAGGAGGTGTATTTGGCATGTTATAAGGCAAATATTCTGTTATTTAACATTTATTCAGGATTTAGAAGATACATTTTATAGCCTACCATTTCATGAGTAACTATTTTACTGAATTTCATCAGAACACTGAATTTTCTGAATTCAACTGGAGGCTTTTGGAGAATTCCAGGATAGAGGAATTGCCCAGTGCAATCTTCATATTTTCTGGACATCCCTTTGGAGTCTGCTGTGTTGGAGATTCCAAAAGGTCTCTATGTGCTATTCCCTATGATGGAATAATGACTGTCAGACCACTGGAACATCTGAGCCAATATCTCTTATGCCAGTATATTGACATTTCCAACTCTCCTGTCTATTGTGGGATTGTAGAGGAAGTGGATGAGGAAACAAAGTTTAGCATTTGAAACTGTTTCATTTTACACAACAGATAGATGTAAATCTCACTTTAGAGGACATGTTGGAAGAGGACGAGAACCAACAGAAGACCTACAATTCTCATATACAGTGCATCTAACACAGGCACTGGGCCATGTTCATATACGCAAGAAGCAATATGGTTAGGGTTTGAAATTCAGTAATGCGACAAAATATGCATCAGCAAACCAGCTGCCATTTAAACAACATACATGAATTTCCTGTCCATTGAAGGAGTTGAATGTCATCTCTTGATGTTAAAATTTCCTTCTAAGGCAGGTGAGCAGAGCTGACAATTCTGAGTGGCAGGGTCTTCATGGGAATTGTTGTGGGGTGTGGTTGGGCCTCCTGTCCCTGTACCCAATTCTGAGTGCTAAAACAAGCTTTTTAAAAGTCTTTCTCTGGCTTCCTGAGAGTACATTGATTTTTTTTTCTTAAATATTAGGCCCTCCAGCCCTCACACCTCACTCCACTTCACCACTTCCACACCCCCTGCGCCCATACATAACAACTCATTCAGAGATCCTCTTATCCATTCAATTCCAACCCATGCCACTTCTCTCCAGCTGTCCATTGGCCCCTTTTAGATGCTTTGCCAATTTATGCCAAAAGCAGATAGGGTGGTCAGGAAAGTGTACTGCATTCTTGCCTTCGTCAGTCAGGACATTGACTGTAAAAATTGGCAAGTCATATTGCAGCTATATAGAATTTTTGTTAGGTCAAATTTGTAATATTATATACAATCCTAGTTGCCACACTACCAGAAGGATGTGGAGGATTTAGCAAGGGTACAAAAAAAGTTTACCAGGATGTTGCCTTGTTTGGAGAGAATTAGCTACAAGGAGAGATTGGACAAACCTGGTTTGTTTTCACTTGACTATCAGAGGCTGAGGGGCGACCTGATAGAAGTTTACAAACTTATGAGAGGCATGGATAGAATGAACAGTTAGCATCTACTTTCCCAGGGCAGAAATGTCAATTACTGGGGGACAAAGGTTTAAGGTAAAAGGGAGAAAATTTGAAGGAGATGTGAGAGGCAAGTATTTTACACAGAGAGTGGTAAATGGCTGGAACGTGCTGCCAGAGGAGGTGGTGGAGCAGATACAATAGCAATGTTTAAGAGGCATCTTGACAGATACATGAATAGGCAGGGAATAGAGGGATATGGACAGGGTAGAGGCAAAAGGCTTTTTGTTTAGAAAGGCATCATGCATTAGCACAGGCTTGATGGGCCGAAGGGTGTGTCCCAATTTTGTACTTGTCTTTGTTATTTGTTTAATGGCAATTCATGCCTCTCATCCATCATGCATTATTCTTATACCCTCCATGCCAATTTGCCCAGTATCCACTATTGGTAGACCTCAAGAGCAATGCTGAGAAAATAAATTGAAGTCTTAAGCATCTGCTACAGACTTTACACATAAAAAGAAATAACTCTCATAGCACAAAGCCCATTCAACACAATCAAATTCCCTCAAGTACTTAAAGCCTTATTAAACAAACCTTCATAATTCTACATCATAGACAATAAATCTCTTAATAACCTCAATGATCTGTCAATCAAGCTATGAACTTAAAGCTCACTCCCATGCATGTGAACATGATAGGTCAGAGAAAGCAGTAAAACATTCATATTACTGTAATAATAGCACTGAAAGTTTCATCAACAAGAACGTACTGAACTTTCAAGAACAGATTCTTTTCAGTTCACAGACACAGGCAGTTTTAGAAGCTGGAGTAAGCAACTCAGCTCTTCAAACCTTCTCTGCCATTCAATAAGATCATGGCTGATCTGATTGCTTCACATTCCTACCTACCCCTGATAACTTTTCACCCTTGCTTATCAGTAATGCTTTTTGAGGAAGACAGTTCCAAAGATTCACAACCTTCTGTAAGAAAAAAAAACCCTTATTCCTGGTTTAAATTGGGCAATGCTTTATTTTGAACTGATGATCTTCACTTTACAACAGGTAACAATATTTCCATATGCACCATGTCAAGATACCCCAGTATTTTATATGTTATAATTGACTCACATCTTACCCTTCTAAACTCCAGCACATACAATCATAGCCTGCCTAAACGTCACTCATAAGACAAGCCACCAAATCCAGGTATAAGCCAGTACAACTTCATTGTACCGCTTCCAATACATTTACACTGTTCTTTAAATATGAAGACCAAGATTACAACACTTCAGCTGTGGTCTCACCGATGACCTGTGTAACTGAAGAATAATCTCTCTACTTTTGTGTTCAATACAAAAGGGTTACTTTTTTTAGGTAAAATAACCTGACAACTTGACATTTATTATGTCTTATCCGCCCCTCGAAAGCATTTACTTTGACATTAAAAATTTGCACCTCATACATTATTGGAATAAGACCGTTGATCTAGTGAAATGAGGGGCTGCTTAACCTCATCATTGAGTTCAAATCGCCCGACTGAGTTTGAATTTTCACGTATGGTAGGCACATCCACCAGCAAATCTCTCCCCCATCCACTCACCACTCATTCCCGTGAAAATGTGGGCTTATGATTTTTGAATCTGGGATGCACCTGGCATTGTGGACGAGCCACGGAATCTCAACAATGCTACAAACATCCAGAATGGGCTGTGATGATTTCTGAAAGTAGACCAATAACTAAACAACCATTGAAGGGTCTGTAACAGAAGCTGAAAAGGTGATAGACCGTGTTCAATATTTTTTTCACAGGCTCCTTTTAGGAAAAAAAAGCTTAAGAAGAATTAATCAGTTTGCACTTGACCAAATTATAAATTTACAGATTCTCAGTTTCGGTCACTATATTAAATTCAGCTCCCAGCTGAAGCAACAACAGAAAAGGAATGTAGGTTTTCTTTTTGAAAGACGAGTCATTTCAAGGGTACTTCATCCCATGCCATTCATCAATACAAAATGGTATCAGTCTATGAATATGCAAGTGAACTGGGATCAGTGCCAAAGAATTCTACATTTGCTGCATGATTTCCAAGGAATGTCGACCATGCCATATCTCAAGGGAATTCTCAGTTCTTCATTTATTCCAGAGCGAAAACAAATTAAATGCGGTTCCTCTGAGACATGCTGCATGTTTGAATTGTAGGTCATGACACTTATATTCAAAAAGTACGTGCATAATGCAGGATTCTTACAGGGCAGAAACTTCAATTGTTTTATGATGTATTGTCTGCCCAAATGCATGGAAAACAATTGCACAGCAAAGATTTACAATTTTAATTGTGCAAACCTGAAGTACATTCGTTCTCATCCGGAACACTGATTATTCACACAACCCCTTACTGACTCTCATCTCACTGTGATTTGTCCCACCTTATTTCTCATCTATGTGTGCTGCCCTCAGCAACATATCCAAAGGCACAGCTTTGGTTTTCACATGTTTAATGATGACAAAAGGCACTACCTCAACTCCACCTCTCTCAACTCCTCAACTGTTGCTAAATTATTGTTTAACTTCCGAGACGTCCAGCATTGGATGACTATAACATCCCTGAAATTGAATAACTGAAACCATTGCTTTTCACCTTCTTCCCAAACTCTATTCCTTAGCTAGTCACTCCACCTTGTACTTGGCAAACAGTCAATGTTTCACATTTGATCCCAAGATGAGAATCTGACCTCATATTTGTGCTATCATTAAGGCTGCTTATTTCCAATCCCATTACATCACCTGACATCACCCTGCTTCAGCTCAACTGTGATTTAAGCCCATCCTCACATTCTCTGAAACTTGATTACTCCAATACACTCCCATGTTGGTCTCTTTTCTGTTAACACAGTTGGTTGTCAATGATGTTGTCAGGTATTATTCTCAGGTAAACATACAGCTAAACTCTTGGAGCCTTTTTCAATAATTTATATATTTATACCAATCTAACTATATACTTTACACTCTATACAGAATCTAAACTAATGCTCATTCATTAGGGTATTCTCATCATCAGATCTGTCTTTGCGTGATTAAACTATCAATGACATAGATTCTCATACAAATTCTGAGTTTAACCCTTTATACTATCGTCTCATGTATTTCACTGCCTGTAAACTTGAAGTCTTCCAAAATGCTGCTGTCATGTATCCTAACGCACAGTTCCTCATCACAATTGTGCTTATTGATTTACATTGACTTCCAATCAATGTCTTGACTTTAAAATTCAGATATTTGTTCTAATTCCTCAAGATAGTCCCCTCCATTTCTCTGTAATGTCCTTTAGACCTACAACTCTCTGAGATATCTGTGCTCATTTAATTTAGGTCCATTGTGGATCTCCATGGGTGGCACATGCCTTTAATTGCCTCGTCCCTCAGCTCTGGAATTCATTCCCAACACCTCACCAGCCCTCTATCTTACTTTCCTCCTTTAAGATATGCCTTCACACATACATCTATGAGTAAGCTTTTTGGTCATCTGACCTAAAATATCCTAACATGGTTCAGTGTCATACTCTTTTTTATAATGCCCCTGTGCAGTACCTCGGGATATTTCATTCCATTGAAGATGCTACGTTGATATCAGGTGTCGTTGTTGATGAAACCCACCACTCAGATGCCCATGGTTATATACTGTTGTTTTTTTTTGATATAGAATAGAATGAATATATATTAAATAGAAGCATCTTTTGTGCAATGCAGTATAGCTCAATTTATTGTAAAATCTCAGTCAGAGGTATGTAATCTACATAACCTCTGAGAGAGTCTTTGAAGGCTGACAAAGTGTCTTGTAATTATTAACTGTATGGAGACCCATTCCAGTACATGCCAGCAGAGGTGAATTTTGACTGTTGCTAATGAACAGCAGAAGAGACATGTTTTGCTTTCTACTCTTTTGGTATCCCTGGGGCCAGCAGAGTCTCAGAATAATCTTCCAACAGTTGTGTCTTTCAGTAATTCTGTAGACCTGACTATAAGAACTCTTGAAACTTACTTTCTTCCCTTTGCATTGCCTTTATTGCGTATTACTAGATGAACTCAGGTTTGGTATGTTAAGGTAGGAATACCAATCCTGATGCATGTTTAGTCCCTGGGAAACTCCTAACTGAGTGAGAATTATTCTAAAAACTCTGGAGAAAGAGATGACTACTTTTCCAATGAGAAATGAAAGAATCAGATAACTAATGGGTGAGTAAAAAGTGTCATTCACTATTAGCAATGTTGTTGCCTTACATCTTTCAGTGTGTACAGAATAACAGGCTTCTCCATGTATGCTGGTTGAGTACTTCAAAACTCTGCCTCGTATGAACAACTCAAAGAATATGCTGGAGAAATTCAACGAGTCTATCAGCATCTGTAGAGAATGAAACAGAGTTAATGTTTTGATTCCAATAGGGCTCTATTCTTTAGAACTAAAAGGGACTGCGCAATGTTGGTTTTTATGTTGGTGACAGAAGGGAAGAAGGAGTGAATGAACCATATAGTGAGGGTGCCCAGAGCAAAATAAAAGGGAGTGCTAATGGTGGTAAAGGAGAGATGGAGATGTAAAATAATGCAAATGTAAGTCCTCACTTTCCCTGTTTTCTAAAAGATTCCTAATAATCTACTTGGGGTAACTTGCATACACATGGAGCGAGAGGTATCTTTATTCAATCCACTCGTTTAAGGACTTCTAATCCTTTATGTCATATGTAAATTGTGATTTTGTCATGATTAATGACATGTTTAATACGCATTTGCACTACCTAACTATTATGGAAGAATGCATTCATGTTCTAGCGAGTGATATTGAAGAATTCCAACAGTCACATCCAGGGACGAGGTGAATTGTTTGTCAGTGGTCCACAAAGCAAAGTGGACAAAGCAACATTGCAGTTGAAGGACAAACTTATATCAATGACACTTCTCATGTATGATAAAACCTTCTCAATATCCTTTCATTTCCTTTACCAACCCATAATCTGGTCATGTCATTAATATGCTTACGGCCTTCCAAAAAACAAACCTAGTTTTCTGTCCTTCACTCACACAAAATGCAAAGAAAATTGCATGTGAATTAACAAAACTAAAGTGTTGGGTTAGTTGCAAGCCAAATTATGTTCTACGTATTTGAAACAGATGGCTGAGATACTTGTAATTTAGAATTTACTTGAAATAGTCTTTAGCTTGTTGCACTGAATATGTGTATATTTCTGGTTCCAGCCTTTATAATGCTCCTGTAATTGCAGGAATACTGAAGGAGGAATTAACATTCAAAAACCTTTATAAAATGTGAATCACTAGGATGACAGAAGCATTAGTAATTCTCCTGGCTTCAAAGGAACATTTTTATGAACTGACCTTTTATTGTGTAACTCCTTGGTTGACAGTGGAGAATTGGCAGAACTTTCCCAGCTCCTGTACCTCTCAGTATCATACAATTGGTAGAGTTTCTAAAGCAGGCTTTTGTTGCAAATGTAAAGGCCTGACACGACCTTCAGATGCCCACCTAAAGTACAGGAGAGTTGTCCAACCCAAATTCAGTCAGCTGTTTTTGAGATGACAGAGCTGGACACAAAGTTGGTCTCAAAACCTGGACCATCTTGCAGCCATTTTATTAACTTCAATGGGTGACATTGGCTGACAATTGACCATACATCTGTTTTTCATGCCTCTGGTAAAGACCAATCCTTTCTTTGTGGTGTCCAAATGGGTTGACATTAATTGGGGTGCTCATGTGAAGAAGACTGTTGACTTATGAGGGTGTGTCAATGTTCGTGGTGTTTAAGCACTTATAATGAAGAAAGTCTTTTCCCAAATTATTTTGTTATCAGTGTGACTACATGGTCATTTACAGAGATCAGCCATTTTAAGCCTGATTTGGATAGTTACTTTTTTCATGATCACAATAAATTCTTAATCATGGGATAGGATAAATTTCTGCCAAATGATTCATAAGCTGCCTGCAAAATGAAAATGATGCAAGTTAGTTTTAAAGAGAAAATATTTAATACTACAAAACTGTTGAAAGTCAGAAAGAACTCCCTTGGAGCTTGTCATATCTTGGGATTTCTTTGACTATTTGCACATTGAAGACTTTGAAAAGAGTTGCTTTTGACCGTTGAAAGTAATTTTGACATTACATGATGGCATAATGTGAATCTGTTAGGCTGGTCATCTATTTTCCTTCCCAAATTTCCCTGATTTTCTGACTGAAGGCTGCAAGTCACATTGAAGGCTGAAATAGACTACATAAATGGTGCCAGTAAAATACAGTTTATCCTTGCATTAATGTTTTGTCTGGACTCCCTTTTCTGTTCTGAAAACTGGGGGATGACCATTATCTTCCTCGCATGTCAATTATGAATACCATCTGACAGAAACCAGTTTGCTCAGGTTATTTTCTGGTTCAAGGGCTCATTTTAATTTCCAGTAAGGCAAGGGACAAATAGCAGAATCTTCCAGGTGGAGCAAACAGGAGCTTCATCATTGCCTTCGAGAGTGAGTAGAGTGCTACAACATTATCCAATGCATGACATTCTGTACTCCAAGTCTCCCAGTGTTGTTAACATAACCCATTAGATACACAGGGAAATATTAATTTGCATAATGCTGCTTCAGTCTGCATTACAAAACTTAAGCTTGTTTCCTAAGGTAGGCAGAACCATGAGTTGCTTCTTACATGCCATGTGCAGCTTTCATCATTGATATCATTCTTATAGTGCTCAGCAATGCTGCCTGGCTCTGGGGAATCAAATTTTTTCTCCTCTTAGAGTTGTAAATTATACAAATGAATTGAGGACAGAAATTTAAGTGATTTACTTGAGATTCATTCAGGTTCAAGGCAATGCAAACCAAATTATTATTAATTTATGTTAAAGTTGAAGATCACCCCTAGAGTGTCTCTGCAAAATAGCTTTTCTTTTTGCAAATGTCGACAGAACATTCCTCTGGCATTTTATGCACTTATTTCTGATATAATTAAATAACCGCTGTCAGCTTCTGCACTGTTATCGATCATCTGAGGTGGTCAGAGAAGGACTTTATGGACATTTTCCCCTCTTGTAGTTCTATTTTTAAATCTTTTTTCCTTGCATCTGACAAATGGCAAA
This sequence comes from Rhincodon typus, assembly GCF_021869965.1. Taxonomy (NCBI): domain Eukaryota; kingdom Metazoa; phylum Chordata; class Chondrichthyes; order Orectolobiformes; family Rhincodontidae; genus Rhincodon; species Rhincodon typus. Next base: position 46,134,110 of record NC_063340.1, on the reverse strand, counting down.
GCTATGAGAGGAAGTGGAAGGTGATGAGAGTAAATGATGCTCCAAGCATCAGGAGCATGGTGATGATGAAACAGCCATTCTTTTCATGTCCCTTATTTTCATAAGATCAAATGCTCCAAGATAGAGGGAGTGAAACTTATAAGCTTCCTTGTATAATAATCCTATCTGGAAATTAATTACTACCTTACATTGCAAATATGGAGCTTTGAGAAATGGTCAACATTTCTGAATCCACAGTGCCTGTGCCCAATTTTATGCCCAACTCATAACAATTTTAATTTGACAGGATCATAGCACTAAATGCTCAGGTCTACTTCTTTGGATTTTCAATTGCAATTCTTTTAACAACATGCTGTTACTTACATGTAGATAACCATAACATGGCAACATAAGTGGGAGCCTTAGTATCATTAGTGTTACGCCGTTTAGAATTTAGATGTCTATGGAATGTGGAGTACTTTTCCATTTCAGTAGTTTTTGCTCTTTTTTCACATTCAATGCCTTATCTCACTTTTGCTACATTCCCACATTAACTTTGTTATTTTTCAGATCACCAACACTAACGGCCATTGATGATACTTTATTAACACATAGGGCAGTATTTTGTCTTGGCATTCTGTTCCTAATGGAAGGCCAGTGCGGGATATACTTGCAACTCTTATGTTGGGAGCTGGCTCCTACCTGATTGAAAACATGAAGCACTGGGTATGTAGGGGTGTCATGTGTGATTTTCCAGCAGGGATGGGCTATTCATTGTCAGTTTAGGCTGGGGCCTCTAGGAGTTGAGAGTTAACATGAAACCATAACTCATAAAACCATAACCCCCGAAAACATATCAAGAAGATAGTCTAGACCCTAACTTTTATCATATTTAAAGGCAAGTGTATTCCAGATGTTACCCAGTTGGTCAAACTACTTGGCTTTAAGCAAAACACACATTATTGTTACACCACAGGTAAATCCAAACAAAGGAAGAAGAATTGACATAACTTTAACTCTATCAAAATATTTAATAACGTAACATTTGTTTTAAGTACTACTCATCAACAGTTCCAATATAGCAGCATCCCATAAACACACCCTTAGCAAAGGCAAATTTAGCAAAGCAGATTTCCCTCACTTGCTATCTCCTCCAGTCCCAGAAAAAGAACACTAACAAAATAAATCCAGCAGCAGTGAGCTCTTAAGGTTTTTTTTTGCAGCAGAGATAACTGTGTCTAGGAATTTCAACTCCAAAACCCCAACTTCATCAATTGAAAGCAAAAGTAAAACCCCAGGTCTGTGTGAGCCTGACTTCACCTATCCATGCTTCTTTTGTTGACTAAAATACCTCAAAAGCTATTTACTCTTCTTTCTATGGAGATGATACCTTGGCACTAGGTTGACAACACACCTCTTCAAGAGACAGGACAGAACAAATTCCTGTTAAAGTCACATCTTGTCACATTATCTCAGCCTTGAATATACTTAATAACTCAGCCTTGACAGCCCTCTGTGGTGAAGAATTTCACAGATTCAATATGCTCTGAGAAAAGGAACGCCTCCTCATCTCTGTCTTAAATGTAATGCTCATTATTCTGAGATTATGCTCCATCTAATCCTGGACGCTCCCATAAGGGTAACAAGCTTTTTGCATCGACCCTGTCAATTCTCCAAAGAATATTGCATGTTTTGATAAAGTTGCCTGTAATTCTTCTAAAAGGCAATGAGAACAGTCCCAGCTTATTGAGCCTCACCTCACGAGACAGTCCCTCCAAAGTTGGTACCAACCTAGTAAACATTCTCTGGACTGCCTCTAATTCTGTCTATCTTCCTTGAAAAAGGGGCCCAAAACTGTTTACAGTATTTCGGATCTGGTCTGACGAGTGCCTTATATAGTTTCAGAGAAAGCTCCCTTCTTTTATACTCTATTCCCTTTGAAATACAGACAAATATTCCATTTGCCTTCACTATGACTGACTGAGCTTAGATGCTAGCTCTTTGTAATTCATAGACTCCAAAATCCTTCTATTGTGTAGCTTTCTGCAATCTTTCTTCATTTAAATAATATTCAGCTCCTATATTCTTCCTGCCAAAGTGCCAAATTTCACATTTCCCCACATTATTTTCCATTTTCCAAGGTTATGCTTATTCAGTTAACACATCGGTATCCTTCTGCAGACTTTTTATGTCATCCTCACCACTTGCCTTCCCAACTAGTTCCTCATCCAAGTCTCCAATGCACTCCACTAAATTGTCTCTAGGTAGGTTATCATCCTGAAAATGCCTCCCTCATCCTAACTCCCAGTCTTCTATCAGTAAGCCAACCCTCTTTCCATGTTAATATGCACTTTCCAACATGATGGGCACTTAACCTATTAAATTGCCTAATGTGTACCTTGTCAAGCACCAAGGAGGAAGAAATTAAGTGTCATTAGGAGCCACTGGCATGGAGTTCCAGCCAAATGATGAGACTGCACATCCAGTTGCACAATCCCATAAGTTTCAGTAATCACTTACAAGGACAGCCCCAGTTATCTCCACCATGATCTCCCTGACAATTGCAGAAAGGTAGCTCTTCTCCTGAAAATGTGGTGATGGGCTAGTGCCCATCTTCCCTGAAGTTCTGCATCCTGACCAGCCTGCCTCTCTGGTATTGCCCGCTTCCAGCATTGTAGCTTCTGTTGTTAAACAGCAAGAGGTTCTTTTGCCACCTGCTCTTCCAAGCCCCTGATTCCACTCTCCGGTTTCCTGTTCCACTCTTTCCTGTCCAAAATGCCACGCCATACCATCCAAAACCACCCCAACTATGCTCATTACTGACTCATCCTTGCTAGTCCTAAGCTCCATGCAAATTTCCATTCTTCTATTCCTCACCTCTTGTGCTGTAGAGTTCGGCAAAGAAAGCCACTGATCTCAAACACAACTGCACAAAATTGACTGTCGCCTAACACCTTTAAACAATGGTGAACCATGTGCCATGAGACACTGCCTAATGTAACATTTAAATTAAGACTTAATCTCAAAAAATGTAATATAATGAGCATTCATGGCATGCAAATACATTACAAGTAGAAACATACCATAGGATGGTGTGAGGCCCAATCCACCAGAACCACACCAATTGGTCTCAGGGTCTCAATCCTTCATTGGGAAGTCGATATTTTGTGTCCACTCAGTAAAGCTACTTCTCCACCTCCGCTGTCATTCCTGCTCTAACAAACCCCAGAAAATACTGTCAATAAAATACAAAGTGGTGATTTTTTTAAATTTTATTTTACTTCAATAAGATTTTAAGCACAATAGATACTTTTGCTTTTAAATCGGCCTGTGTGTCTTTTACAGCTGCAGTATTAAAATAGTTAGACTGAATGAGCAAGTGTATTTTTTAAATAAAATCTCTTTTACAAATCAAACAATGACTGGGAAAGGAGGGGTCCAATCAGCCCTTTCTCACTGAGTCAGGACAAAAATGGCAAGTCACAAGTTGGCCACTGAATGTCCCATCAGCATCTGGCTCATGACTGTAATCAGGAATCCATGCAAGTGTGCACATTGGTCCTACAATGTCTTTCATGCTGCTACAGTAAAATTATACAGCAGTCCATCACCATTCACATGTAACACATCCACTGGGTGTACAACCCTGAGTGTATCAAGATTGGTGGTTACAAGCAGAATGCTGCACAACCTGGCCATAATGTGGGATCAGCCCTTGTCACTATCTACTATGGAGGAAGTTGAAGGGTAGGCCTGAGAGAAGGAAGTAGAGGAGGAGGAGGCAAGAGAAGGGCAGGAGGCAGTATGGGAAGAGGAAAAGATATTGCAATTTAGGCAGTTCATTTCTTCCAGGTTCTTGGGTGCTCCACAACATCATTCACATTCAGAAATTCATTCACTCCTGCCAAAACAGCACAAACAATTTTAGCCTGCTTTGCTTGTCAAGCTACAAAATGGCTTTGATGCCCGCAACCTTAGATAATCGATACAATTAGAAATATCATTCAAGAGAGAAATGAATTTTCTTAAAAAGTATAAAACAGAAATGCATCTAAATGATATTACCACCACATTTCTAGCACAGTAACAATGCTGTAATGTTCAGAAATCTGACTGAATTCAAGTCCATAGCAGATTATTTACTCTTCTGTTCAGTGACTAAGTACATTCCAGTAACTACTGCAACTGTTTGTTTATTTAAATTCAAGTTATTGATGTTCAAATGACATATTTAAATTATACCTGTGTTTTGAGCTTAGCAGTGCTATTAAGATTGAAAGAGACAGGAAAAGTACTACTTTGGATGTAAATTGTAGTTTTCAAATGTTTTATCGGGGATTGTAATTGTAGTTTAAGGACAGAATCTCATTATCAACACCTTTTGAAAAAGAAACAGTTCTTCCTTTTTTCCTGTTAACATGGTGATTTTTTTTAAAATCTAGATACAGTGGTGAATTCATTTGGAGAGGTTTCTGCGCTTCACAATGTGAAAGAGCTCAATTAACACTGCTAAAGTGACAAGGTTGTTGATGTACTCATTTCGTAACTAGATCTAGTTACAATAATTCAGTTCTTTTACACTGTTAGGTCCTGCAATTGATTTCCTTATATTATTTCTCAAAGGCAGACTGAGTAAACAGAATCATTTAAAGAATGAACATGAATCAAAGCCCAAAAACGTAAGTTATCCCTAAGTTTAAAAAAATACAAATTTGTTGGGGGGCAGTAAGCAATAAAGGATGAATGGTGCAAATTCACCTTGGGCTTGCAGTTACCCAAAGCCTGCATTGGGAGGAGATGACTAAGCTATTTTCATGTTCTGACCTCAGTTAAAGGAAATATTGATCTACTGGCATTAAAGTGTCATTTCTGTACCATTTGCCATTTGTGGGAGGCTGAACAGGCAGATAGATCAGACATGGGAGGGAATAGACGAACAGATCCAGGAGGCAATAGAGTACAGACAGGAGATGCTTGAGGTGATTTTCTTTTGTGTGTGTGGAGCCAGGATAAGTATTTCTGTTCTTCCTTGCCATTAACCATCTCATGACATCTGGTACAACAAAAGAAAGAAGAATTGGAATACATTAACTCTATTGCAAAACTTAACATATTAATGGATTATTTAACCATGAAACTGCAACTGTTCCAATATAGTACATCCCATGAACACACCCTTGACAAAGACAAATTCAGCAAAATAGATTCTCCAGTCCAGGAGGAAAGAAAATTTGAAGAGAGACAAGACAGGAACTCATGCATTTTGCTGAAGCAGGGAGAAATGTATAGCAGCTTCCAAACTCCAACAGCTCCTGGAAGCCAAAACTAAAACCCTGGCTCTGTGGGAGCTTGACCGCACCCCTTCATGCTGCTTCTATTGTTCCAATTTTTTTTAAAAAATGCTTCACCAACTATTTATTTTATTTTTCTGGAACAGACCACTCAATACCTGTCTCTTCATAAAAAAAAGGACGAAATACACTACTTAAAGCCATAGTATCATCACACTAGCCAGTGTTTTATACCATCCATAATTGTTCTTAAGAAGGTGGTGATGAGCTGCATTCTTCAACCACTGAGATCATTGGCATAATGGTGTTATATAAAGTAGAGTTTCTGAAAGGGTTAATATTGGGATCTGCATTAAGCTCCACCCAATCTGATGAAGAAAGATGGACTTGCATGAGATAAGATGTAACATTTTAGCATCTTCTAGAGCAAAAACCTATACTGATAGATCTTCCAACTATGCTAGTAACAATGGGCAGAATCATCCCAGACATTGGACAAGATAGGCAATGGTGACAAATCTGACAGAACTACTTGAAACGGGCAAGGAGGAACTTTTCAATGTTGAGAGCAAAAGCTCCAATTTTCCAACCAAGTGTTGAGCAGCAAAATGAGATTCTAGTTAGTGAGTGACAGGAGGCCTATTTGCATGTATTCACATCCTTATTATTGCATTATCTCACTTCATTCATATGCAGTTTTCCATTCTCCAGCCCATCGCAATAAATGGTGACAATTGTCTATTTGAAAGTCAGTATAGTTACTTGGTGGCTCCAGCCCATTCTTTCTCCTCCAGGCCTCCATCATGGACACCAGGCACCGACATCTCAGGGTACATTCCATGGGCAGTGCTCACACACACCCACATCCACCAGGACTTCCTGGTCCCTGTCAAGAAAGCTACGTGCCTATTTCCATCTGTCCAAAAGGTCAGGGGCAATTGACAGGACAACTATGGACCAATACTTAAAAATGAACACTCTTTAACCATGATAGCAGTGAAGAACACTGCAGCCAAATCAGCATAGTCACAGCTTTCCATCTCATCTATGATGTGAAACACAATTTTTTCCCTTCAATGTAACTAACATCAGGACCAAAAGCAGAAGTTGCTGGAAAACCTCAACAGGTCTGACAGCACTTGTGAAGAAAAATCATCAGAGTTAACATTTAGGGTCCAGTGACCCTTCCTCAGAACAGTATGCTTTTTGTTTATATTTCACATTGAGCTTATGGGGCCTAGTAAAATCTTCAAGCATCATTTTCCTGCCATTTTTTTTACTTAATCTCTTTGATATCAATCTACATCTTTCTACTGGAGCACAACTTACTGGTTATGAAGTACATATAGGCTTTGAAATATTTGGTGTCCCTTTGATGAGGAGGGTTGTAGTATAATCATTAACTTTTATTGCAATTCCCCTGGATCATTGAACTTCTGTCAGCTATAAGCAATGTTTTGTTAGCCAAGGCTTGCTATCTGCTAATACTGTGACATTTGTTCATTTGGCTAACTTGAAATTTTTGGGTACCCCTTGACATAAATGTCTTAATAAAAACCAAAAGAACTGTGGATGCTGTAAATCAGGAACAAAAACAGAAGTTGCTGGGAAAGCTCAGCAGGTCTGGCAGCATCTGTGAAGAGAAAATCAGAGTTAATTTTTTGTGTCCATTTGAAGGGTCACCGGACCCGAAACATTAACTCTGATTTTCTCTTCACAGATGCTGCCAGACCTGCTGAGCT
>NC_063340.1:46096048-46126698 GCF_021869965.1 Rhincodon typus | reverse complement strand
GACATAAATGTCTTCATGCAAAAGTATTTGGTCTGGGTCACTGATGTTCCCCAGGAAAACTTTGTGTTTACCTTCTCTGGAGACCATTCCATCACCACATTTATCTCCTCTGTGGCTTGTTCTTTTCTGTATTTGCGCCCTGCTTTGGCACATTTTCTGAAAGAGGCACACTTTCTTACAATAAATGCATCTGGTTTTGAAATCTGGGCACTGTTTGCACCATTGAAGTTTCTTTGCTCCATAGCATTGGCAAGAATTTGTCGTATTTCATGCCTGTCTTATCTACTACAATGTGTATCAATTGTGGCTTTTATTGTCCTGTACTTTAAGAAATGAATAGATCCTATAACTTTGCAATGCTAAGCATTATCTATTTCTCTTGGCATTGATTTGTTTTGTTTGCAGACTGCTGCTTCATTTAACATCTGAATAGATTTCTCTGGAGTCAGGTTGACTTTGAACAGTAATAAATCTGACAAAGACTCATCAGTAACATCTACAAATCATCCAATCTTTTATGAATTCTGACTTGTCATCATTGTCACATTTCTCCACTAGCCTGTGGAAACCATTAATGAAATCATCTATGGATCCAGCTCATCTTTATTGAATCTTGTTCTTTCAAGAATTTTATTCATTCTTTGGTTAAAATAAATGTGAAGAACTTTCAATACCTCTTTGAATTTAATTTATCCCTTAGCAGGGAAGAACATTATCCACCATTCTTTCAACCATGTTTAGACACGTGTTTACTCGTTCAGAAACTGTTGTAGTGTCCACTTTATAAAGAGCTCTCGTCCTCACAGGCCATTAAGGTACTGATTCCATGAGAGAGAGAGAGAGAGAGACATTAGTTACGTATAGCTTGAGGGTAACTACTTCATAAGCAGGGTGTTAGGTGAGGAGGCAGCCCTCCATGAACAATCACAGCTACTATGGGGATTGGGCCTATGCTGTTAGTCCCATTTTTCTAGACCTACTCCTGGTAGCTGGATCACCCAATCGAAGCTGATTTTTCAATTACTGCTTTTTCAGCCTGAATTACCACGCCATTTAAGGATTTCCTTTCATACAATGGGTTTCTTTTTTGTTTTAACTCATGCAATCCTCAATGTCAGGTTCAATGCAGTAGCTCAACTCAGGCTTAGGACCACTTACCCAAATAACCACCTCATGATAGCGTGTGTACCTCTGCCTTACAGCTGCAAGTTTCTTCCATTCCAGCACATCTTCAGTCAGGTCCATCATACGTTTTGTCATTCTCTCTATGCTGTACTGTATTGAGTGTTACCACAAGGTTAGTAGAGTTTGTGGTCATTAGCAATCGGCAATACCTGTTCGTCTTGAAGTCTTCAGAGGCAACAGTTTTTGTTTCTTTTCATTTTGTTTTTGAAGGACCAAAGTCTAACTTCTATTAGTTGGCACTATTTAGGAATAGTGCTGATCACCACTGAGTGTGAGAGTGTGAGAGAGTATGTGAGAGTGTGAGAGAGAGTGTAAGAGAGTGTGAAGGAGTGTGAAGGAGTGTGAGAGAGAGAATGAGAGAGTGAGAGTGAGAGTGTGCGTGTGTGTATATAGCCCAGGGTGGCCTGTCATAACTAAAAGAATCTTCGTTGAATAACCATGCAATGTTTACAAATAACGTGAATACAGCCTATGTTATAACAGACACCATTAGAAGCACCATATCTTCAGGTCTGTCCCCATTAGCTCTTACTTTATTCTGACCAAGTCCTCACGAAATGATGATGACAATGTGGTGCTAACTGCATTGAACTATTAACCCTTTGACATCCAATCAGAACCATATATGTTTCACCTCAATGATATTGTCTCAGAACTGGAACATGTTTGACATGTGACAGCATCAGCAAGAGACAGGGGAAGTGGCATGGGACATGAGGTAGAAAAATCTGTGAAAGGGTGGAAAACAGGAGGTTAAATGATGAAAGGACTGACATTCTGTACTTTGCTTAGCATTGCTGTGATTCTGCAGAGTGTAAAGTGATATCTAGAGTGTCATGCTTTTGCTTGATTTCAGATTGTGATTATACCTAGTATGGTCTGATCTATTACCATTTACCATTTCTGGAGAGTGTTTTGGCACACTGATAAAAGTAAAACAAACAAACTATAGGTTAGACCTTTAAACAATAATTCACAAGTGCAGCTACCACAGGATTGGTTTACACAGTGTAATATTTGTGCAGATATTTATGTCCAGTGCATCATTGCCATGGCCGCAAAATCATTGTTGAAGTGGTTTACTCCCATCAAGTTGGCCATTTCGTTCTGTCATTGATTTCTGTTTCTTTACTCATTGGTTACATAACAATTTCTTCCTTACCTGTACTTCCTATACAGGTGAAATTTACAAAAAATAATTTACCCCATTTCATTGTGTTATAAACTTTCTACAGAAGCAAGTTCTACACTTTAAAAATTAGTCAACACAACCGGGAATTTCCAGGCTGTAGTGATTGGAACCAAGATTGATCTAATTGATTATGAGGTTGTTGATTGGGGATGTTAACCTGGGCCAAGCAGAAAAGCCCTGGCTGACTAATATAACCAGGAGATCTTGATTCTCCTCGGTTCTGGCAACCGACTCCGAGCTGGCTGGCCACAGCTAGTTTACCGTGCACAAATCAATAAAGGGTGGCTTGGTGATGGGATACTGGCCTCTGTGCACATATTTCACAGACCAACTTTATAAATGCGTTCATATCTCCTGTTTAATACTATTTTAAATGTAGATTTAGCAAACTGTGATTATGAATATATGAAATCGCACAATACACTTTGAGGCCTAAAACATCCAGGGTCATTTCCAGGCATTAACTCCCCATTTTCTGTCCCATTTGTTTCTCCATGAGTGGAGGCTAATAGTTTAAACGTAGAAAAGCAAATGTGACCTGTAGTGATTCAATGATTCCTTCTTTCTAAGCTTTCTAAAATTATGGCAAGCTTTGCAGAGAGCAGTTGAAATTAAACTCGATTATATGTACTTCTACTACTTTTGGAATACAGTGTGCAATTCTGGTTTCCCTGCTACAGGAAAAATATTATTAAACTTGAAATGATTCAGAAAACATTTATAAAGGATGTTGCCAGGGTTGGAGGGTTTGAGCTTTAGGGAGAGGCTGAATAGGCTGGGGCTATTTTCCTTGGAGCATTGGAGGCTGAGGGATGATCTTATAGAAGTTTATAAAATCATGAGGGGCATGGATAGGGTGAATGGCCAAGGTCTTTTTCCCAGGGTAGAAGAGTCCAAAACCAAAGGGCATAGTTTTAAGTTGAGAAGCGAAATATTTAAAAGGGGCCTAAGGGGCAACTTCTTCATGCAGACGGCGGTGCATGTATGGAATGAGCTGCTAGAGGAAATGGTGGAGGCTGGCACAATTACAACATTTAAAAGGCATCTGGATGGGCATATAAATTGGAAAAGTTTAAAGGGATATGAGCTAAATGCTGGCAAATGGGACTAGATTAATTTAGGATATCTGGTTGGCATGGATAAGTTGGACCAAAGTGTCTTTTTCCATACAGTACATCTCTATGACTCTATGACTCTAGTGATGGCTAAGCAGAACATTGCTCAAGCAAAATATATAGCACCAGACTCTACAAAAGTAGTCAAGAGAAAAGTGGCTCATGCACGGTACATATTACATGATCAGGGGCAGAATGCTGATCACTGGCAGATCATACGTTCTACATTGGGAGCCTGTGCAGATTTATGGTAGTGGTCAACATGGTAAACTCCTCCTTAGTGGAGAAAGAACTGGAGAGAATGTCTATGAAGGCTGCCACCAGAACAAATGTTTATGTACGGTGCAACAACACATCATGAACGACAAAGAGCTAATCTCAAGAGGCAGCAATAATCACTAAAGTAGTTCATGAAGCAATGGGATTGGTGGACATAAGCGTATCTGCAGCAGCTGAAAGCTTTGAGTGTTATCATCAACTATTTAGTTCTACAACATGTGAAGCTGAGTGATAAAGTTCAGCAAGAGACAATATGTTAGAAGAGAGAGCTGAGCCACTTTCCCTGACATTTTTGAGAGTCAACAATATAGAACACATTGTGGGAAGTAAAGAGACAGAGACTCTATTAAAAGAAGGTAAAAGAAGATAAAAGAAGCCATGTGGCATTGGAGAGAGGAAAGAGAGAGGGAGACTGACTGTTGTCATTGGGTCTATTGGGAAAAGGAGGAAGAGCTGTTGGCCTGTCCTGACTAATTATAAAGAATGCCATAGGACATCTAGGAGTATGTTATAGAATTATTACAATCGGTTAATATATTTCTTGAGAAAATTCTGCCCTTAAGCAGTAGAGTTCAAATATCTTGCTGTACAGAAACAAAATGAATAGGCTTCTGGAATGGTTTAGAACCTTGTGCAACATGTTCTTGCTCCCCTGACACATCCCAAGGACATTGTAATTCTAAGTTAATTAAAGTACCCCACTGTCACCAAGATCAAAAATGATCAGTATGGCTGGCCAATTCAATAAATCATAAGATACATTTAAATACATATTTCATATTCTGCACTGATATGTCTGAGTTAAAGGTGAATAGAAACTATTTAACACACTCCTTTCACCTTAAATAAAGGATAGTGTATATTATTTTGTATAATTAATTTCCACAAATATATTGTTAATGTTGCTGATCAAGTCACTATTAAAGGTTGAAAAGAACCAATTAGGAATGAATTTAGCAAGCTATTTTCCAGTTCATTTTAAAATCTTTCTTTTGAAAATTTGACATTGTATCTTGTTTTTTTTTCGCTCATAGGACAGGGTGTCGCTGGCTGGTCAGCATTTATTGCCCCTCCCTAATCTCCCTTGAGAAGGTGATGATGAGCTGCCTTCTTGAACTGCTGCAGTCTATATGATGTAGCTAGACCCTCAATGCCATTAAGGAGGAAATCCCAGGATTTTGACTCAACGACACTGAAGGAATTAATAATATGTATTTGAATATCTACGTCAGCAGAATAGCATTGCTGACCGGTATACAAGAAAAAAAAGAGAAAATGTAAAGTTTCTTTGGCATTTTCCTTCAATCTGTCATATTATACATCAAACAAATTTCAGCAGAATGATTCTATTGATGGCCAGATTGCTAAGCAGTTTATTTGCAATGCAAAGAGATACTAATGATGTGGATTTAGTTCCCACGCTGCCTAAGGTTATCATGAAGGTCTTGGCTTCTTAACCTTGCCCCTTGTCTAAGGTGTGGTATTCTTCAGGTGGAGCTTACCACTAGCTATCTCTTTGTAATGGGTGAGCAGGACAATGTGGCTTTACCTCTCAAAGTACAATATTTCAGAAAGACTGTTTTTGCTACACACCTCATTTGGAATGATCATGACCAAGTGATAATCAGGGTACAAATAACATCACATAAGCGCATTAAACCAGCACTCCATTATTCCACAAATATTTAAGAGCTGTTACTTCTCACATTTTACATCCTATGTCTAATCAATAATACATACTGGTACATATTTTGCTGATTTTTTTCCCAAATACTGAACATATTTCAGACAAATGTTTGGCTATTTGCATTTTTCCACAAATCAGTGAGCTACATGTTGATGGACATGATTTCCCAATGTGGCTTTAACATCTCAGCCATGGTTACATGCAAGTAATTGGAGTTGAAGCTTGGTATTTCTCCACAGAAAGGAGAGAAGGAAAACTCCTGCATAATTCTGGCAATACTTGCTCAACTCTCCTTTTCTCATAATCTATGGAAGATTGCATTTTAATGATGTCATTTATTCATGGTTGCTTTGGTTAGAGAAACTTAATAAGTAATCAGTTACAGTCCCTAGCGAGATTTTGCACTGATAATTGTTCCCATGCATAATATTTTGTGAGAATTGAACCAAGTACAAAACATACAAGAAAAATGGCAGGAAAATTGCACCATCAACTGATGTCCCCATCAAGCTGTGCATGAACATAGCAAGAAAGCAAACTGGAAAGTACATCCCAGGCCTTATTCTGTATGAAATACCATGCATGTGGCCATGCAAAAGAGGAGAAAGATACTGGCATCTTAAAAAAAATGGCCATGTGTGCTGATGAAATTTTACTGGGAACATTGCCACACACAAACAACCACGAGGAAGATGCTTGATTTAACAGATACACTGTGTATTTCCAGAAATCAATTATTTTTGTTTCAGGGTGTAAGTAAGAACCCACTTAACTTCCACATTTGTCTTATCAATATTTAGTAATACAATACAGGACAATTCTTTTGGACACAACTTTCAGCCACGTTGTAAATGGATTTGTAAGGATTTGATACGTCAAACAAAACCATAAAAGCATTTTAAAATGTGTTTACAACGTCCCTGTAAACATTGAAGAGGAAATGCATTGAGCAGCCCACTGTACAGACAAACTTTTACCCTTTGATTTTTATTTTGCATCTTAACCAATGGAACCACGCGAGAGTTAGAAATAATTGAAAGCTAAACCATAGGAAATTTACAATTTAAATTTGTAACTGTACAATTTGTAAAATTTACAATTTACAATTAGTAGTCAAACATAGTAATGCCTGTTAATGTAGAGCTATTCAACCTTTTCCTCCCTTCCTGCACTAGGCCTATAGTGGAATGTGAATTTAATTTTGCATTTTTAGGGTCAAGGTGTGAGTTATTTTAGGAGCCCTAAAGTTATACTAATATCATCCTTAACTATGAGTTAATCCATATTATTTAAATGATGCTCTGGCTTCAATATTGTACAGCATGCAATATAAATATTTCCACATATTTCCTTTCTCACCAACTAAATTATTTTTTTCCTGTCTCAAATGTTGGCATTTTGTCAAATTGCAATAAATGTCTACATATTGTCTTTCATGACCTCCTAGTTACCTGTTAAGGTTATTATACTGAAAGGGCTAATGTTGGAGGCTGCATTAAGCTCCAGCCAATCAGCTAATATCACATAGTTCTGCTTGCAAATAAGGTAGGAAATATTAGGCTGTCATGGAGTGAATACCTATGTCCACAGTTCTCCTCATAGCCTTAGAAATATGTTTATCTTTTTAGTAATATGATTAAAATAAGAACCTCTTCTTGTAAAGACTCAATTGCTGGCAGTTGACTACCTCAAACATAAATTGTCACTTGTTGGCATCTCAAAACCAAATATGATATAGTGATCAGCAATGAACATTGTTGATTAATGCGACATGACAATCATTGACGGACCTTGTTGATTATCACAACATGGGAAGGATTAGAATTTGATTTAACTGTATGGAACAAATGTTTGTGAACCCAAAAGAAATTTCTACTTTCAGCTCTAAGGACTTTACAGCTTTAAGGTCTACTCAAACAACCATCAATACAGCCGATAAACAGCGAAGCAGTTGATGAGTAAGACAGTTTGAAAAGAAACTTGTGGAAAGATCAGCAAGAGCAGAAACAGAACTTACTGGTAAAGCCTTTTGCTTCAGATCTGGTAAGAAGAGCAGAAATGTGAACTAGTAGCTAGCCACAGCTGGCAGTTACACATTCATTGTGGAGCACAAATCTGTAAGAGCTACGTTAATTAGACATTCAGCTGGAAACAAACAGGCATCAGAACTCCATGTGTAAAGATACAAATTCCTGTTAGGTAAGTGGAAAACTTTCAATTAACGAGACAAAATAAGCTTAGAAGGCAAGAAGTTAAGAAAAAGCACTGACAACTCACAACAAACATTGCTGACATAGTGAGTTGATGATATGAAGTACTGCCACAATAGGGAAGTACAGGGCCATAGAGGTAATTAAAATATATCAGAGCCTCAATTCTACACCTCTCTCAATACCTACCTCCCTTCCAACATTGTGGAAAAGGAAACTGCCCAGTCACAAGCAGCAACTAAGCAAGAATGCTAAGTCTGTGAAACTCTACCTCACTTCTAGAAACTGCAAAAGTAGAACACAGCTATTGAACTGCAAAACCTCAAATGACTACTCACACAAAAATGGTGTACAGTCAAGTCATCAACATTAGAAATGATGCTAAGTGTATTCCTTGGGGAAATTGGTGATTCAACCAATTCATGTTTGACAAAATCTGTTTACATCAATGGACATCTCATTAATTTTAAGCCTGATACAGGGTAAGTCTTACTGTCTTATCAGATAAATTACCACAGATAAAGGAACAGAAGTTACAGCCTAGAGAGATAAAACTGGTTCAGGTGAAACAGCTCTCAAGTTGAAAGGTCTTCTACAAGCAACTTTGCAACAGAAGAGGTCCCTACAATGTAGAGAGACTTCTCCAGTAATGCAAGACAAAGAATGAACAGTCTTCAAGCCAAAGACCTCCCATGTTTGTTGAGAGACCTTTCTGCAAATATTAAGAAGCTTCCTGATTGACTCAATTTGTAAAATCAGAGACTTTGTGGAAGATATGGAGTGGTAGTAAATGTAATTATATAAATGAATTTATAAATATTAATTATGGATAAAACATCTTGAAGGAGGTGTTGTATAAGGTACTGATTCTTAAGGGGTTAATGTTGGAGACAACGGTGATCAGCAATGGACATCATTGATTAATTGATTGGTTGATTGATTGATTGATTGATTGATTTGTTGTTGTCACATGTACCGAGATACGGTGAAAAGTGTTATTTTGCGTGCTATACAGTCAGACCGTACCATACAAAGTGCATCAGGGTAGGAGAACAGAATGCAGAATAAGTATTACACAGAAGGTGCACAGACAGAGATCAGAGTTAACATTTGAGAGGTCCACTCAAAAGTCTGATAATTGATTAAAATGAATCTTGTCTGCAAAAGATATTCTACCAAGAGGGTATCATAAACAGTATTAACCCTATCATCACTTTCAATTCACCCACACACTTCCAGTTGGGTCCCCCATGGATGACGATGCTCAGGAGTGAAACCCAGCTAAATTTTCTCTTATCTAATCTAAATGTGTTCAATGTGTTCTAAAGCATTGCATCATATTATGATGGAATAGAATTTCAAATATTAAATTTAACAGCTATTTCCCAAGGAGAAAGTGAAAGTCATTTCTCAAACCAACCATGGAATAATAACAAATATTCAGAATTGTCTCCTGATTTAAATCAAACCAGGGTCCGGAATTATTTCCGTTGATTGAAAGGATAGATTAAAGGATGCAGCAACACTACAATAAACGTGCACAACATATTTTTGGCAATGGGAAAGGTGATTTTCCAATGTGCTAAAACAGGAGAATGTTCTTAATTGTCAATTAATGATTCATGTTTTAATCTGCGTTTTTATTCTCAATTAATATATGCAACATGTAAGAGCAATCTGCTCATGATTTTTGATACCAGGCAACATTTATAATTTATTCCTATAACATTATAAATGTAAGAGTCGAAGACGTTATGGAATGAGGGAAAATAATTTGGTAATTTTGCAGCCACTCCTTTTAACAGGCAAAGCTTCATCATAATGTGGTTAGAATGAAGTCTGATACTTCTGCTTCAAAATCACCACTTCAGAAATTTAGCAGAGTTTAGAATCGCACAAAGTTACACACAAGTATATACATAGCTCTTGTGATGCACTTACCAGAGGGCTAGAAGACTAGGGTTCAGTTCTCACCTGTTACTGTGGTGCATCATAACATATGTGAACAAATTGATTAAACATATCTATAAGCAGCTCTTTAATTGAAACAGGCCCTTTACTGACTGCATAACTAGTGTTAATCTCCACATTCACAGCCAGACAGGCTCCTTAAAATTCTTCCTAACTACCTTATAATTTCTCTGAAAATTCATGTTAAAATGACGTATTCATAGAAAATAAGGAAGTTAAGAAGACACAGTTGTCTTAAATTGATAACTGATACTTGTAAATTGAATGAAATGTTATTCTATAAGAAGAGAAAGTTTGAGATGTTCTTCATTTTTATGAGTATTGGAGAATTTTTGGTTATTATCAGAAAGTAGATAATATTTCTTCAGAACCCGATGAATAGGATTTATTTTGATAAGATGTGCTTGAAAAATACCTGAGGAAGGAATAATGGAACTGCAAATTCAAAGGTATTCAAATAATATCTTCCACAAATTCAAATTCAATGCTAGACAATGACATAGTGATAGTTACTCATAATGCATCATTCAGCTAAGATCCTGAGG
Source organism: Rhincodon typus (assembly GCF_021869965.1). Lineage (NCBI taxonomy): Eukaryota > Metazoa > Chordata > Chondrichthyes > Orectolobiformes > Rhincodontidae > Rhincodon > Rhincodon typus. Next base: position 46,116,514 of record NC_063340.1, on the reverse strand, counting down.
ACCTGAGTTTGAATTGCACCATGGCAGATGGTAGAACGAATTCAATAAAAAAAAATTCTGGAATTATAATTTCAATGATGACAGCGAAACCATTGTTTTTTGATGTGAAACCCCATTTGGTTCACTACTGTCCTCAAGGAAAAATAAAACTTGCATCCTTACCTCATCTGGCCTACAATTGACTCCAGACTCATAGCAATGTGGTTAGCACTCAACTGATCTCTGCAAGCCACTCAGTTCCGTTGATCACAAAAATGCCTCAAAAGGGAACTAAGCCTGATGGATCACTTGGTGTGATCCAAGCACCGGAAATGACAATGGGAAAGTTAGCTTCATTGACTCCGCAGAGTCCTTCTTACCAACAATGCTAAAATATCCATAGTCACAGAATCATAATTGTACAATGTACCAGACAACGTTATCACCAGCTCTATGTATGTCCTGTCCCACTGGCATGAAAGACCCAGACGCAGTTACTGCACAGTGGTATACAGTTGTGAGAAGAGTTGCCCTGGGAGGCCTCCAGATTGACCCCTTGACATTTCATGGCATCAGTTCAAACATGAGCAAGAAAACATGCTGCTGATTACCACATACCTCAAATGATAAATCACGTTGAACAAGGGCACTCTGAATGTACTCTGAGTGAGCAGTCTTCTATGTCCATCACCAAGTGTGGCTCAGTAGCACCGCTCCTAACAGAGTTTGCTGAGTCCTAAAGAACATAGCTGCTGGATTGGGTCTGCAGCAGGTGGTAAGTGAACCGAGGAAGGAAAAGCATACTGCTCCTCATCTTCATCAATCTGCCTGCTGCACATACATCTATCCATGAGAATATCAGTAAGAGTGACTACAGCACAATCTTTGTAGAGATGGAATCCCACTTTCAATTGAGAATGCTGTCCAATGTGTTGTGTAGCACTATATCACCATGACATTTGGGGTATACCATTTCACTTGTGAATGGGTGGACAATTAAACAACTCAATCGAGGAGGAGGAGGCTCTACAAATATCCTCATCCTCAATGATGGGAAAGCCACGAGTGCAAAAGACAGGCTGAAGCATTTGTAGCAATCTGCAACCAGAAGTGCTGAATCGATGATTCATCTTGGCCTCCTCCAGAGGTCCTCAATATCACAGATTCCAGTCTTCAGAAAATTCAATTCACTCCTCATGGTGTCAAGAAATGGCTGTAAAGGCTATGGCCCCCGTCAGCATATCAGCAGTAGTATTGAAAACTTGTACTCCAGAACTGGCGGGGCCTCTAACCAAGTTGTTCCAGTACAACTAAAACATTGCCATCTGCCCATCAATATGAAAAATTGCCCAGGTCCTGTACACAAAAAAACATAACAAATCCAATCAGCTAATTACGACATCAGTACACTCAATCTACACTGAGTCTACACTCAATCACCAGCAAAGTGAGGGAAGAAGTTATCAACAGAGCCACTAAGCAGCATTTGCTTAGCAATAATCTGTTCGCTGATGCCCAGTTTAAGTTCTGCCAGGGTCACTCAGTTCTTGACCACATTATAGCCTTCATTAAAAAACTGGACAAAAGAGCTGAATTCTAGAGGTGAGGTGCGAGTGACTGTCTTTGACATTAAGATTAAGTATGGCATCAGGAACCCCAGCAGGACATGAGTCAATGGGAATTGTGGGAAAACTCTCCACTATTTGGAGTCATATCTAGCACAAAGAAAAATTCTTATTATAATCTCAGCTCCAGGATGTCTTTGTCGGAAATCCTCAGATTATGTCAAAGGCCCAACCATCTTCAGCTGCTTCATCAATGACCTCCCCTCTATGATCAGGTCAGAAATGAGGTTATTCGCTGATGATAACACAATGTTCAGCACAATTTACAACTCTTCAGATACTGAAACAGCCCTTGTTCAGATGCTATATGACCTGTAAAATATCCAAGTTTGGGCTGACAAATAGAAAGTAACTACCTCACCATGCAAATGCCAGGCAATGACTATTTCCAACAAATGGAAATCAATTTATCACCTTTTAACATTGAATAAGTCATCATGGCTGAGCACCACACTACTAGTGAATGCTCTCTACTTGACTGAATGAGCACAGCTCCAACAACACTCAAGATGCTTGTCACCATGCACAACAAAGCAGCCCACTTGATTGGCACTACATCCACAAACATTCAGTTCATCTTCACCAATGCTCAGTAGCAGCCATATATACCATCTGCAAGATGCATTGCAGAAATTCACCAAGGTTCTTTTGACAACACCTTCCAATTCTATCACCAGTACTCTCTAGAAGAACAAGGACAGCAGTGAACATGAGAACACCACTACCTAAAAATGACCCTCCATCGTCCTGGTTTGGAAACATATCACTGTTTCTTTGCTGTCAAAATCCTGCAACTCCCTTGATAACGCCATTGTGGTCTATCTACACCAAATGGACTGCAGCAATTGAATAAGGCAGCTCACCTCCAGCTTCTCAAGGACAGCTGGATAGTAAATGGGCAATAAATGCTAGCCCTAGCCAGCGAAGCCCACATCCCATGAACGAATGAAACAAATCAGACTTCTGCCAGAGATGATCTTGTGTGTGAATTCTCTCTTGGCAATATAATGGGTATAAGGTCAACCCAGCAGCTTGAGACATGCGAACATCTTGAACATTAGAGTTTCTGTGTGCTGGGCCAGCTATGCCAAAATTCAAAGGAGTCAATTAAATTGGGCAACCTCTGTCCTGACCCTGTGAACATTAGTGTAGTCACCCCAACAGATCAGGGGATACATATATAGGTGTTTATATCTAGAGTCATCACTACCAACATTTTCAGGACTGCATTTCTGAAATTAAAATAATTATCTGGACTTCACTGAATCTGCTTTCCACTTTTAGAAACTGGATGTTAGTCTCATTTTTTTTTTAAGCAGCTGTCATAACAGTTTTTTACCAAGTGAGTTTGTTTCACAGTCAGATATTGACCTGACTGAGCCAAACCAGGTGAGAAATCTGATCATACAGCAATTATGCTGATTTTGTACGTCTGAAGTGTTACTTTAATTAGTCAAACAATGGTCAGCAATGTTACCGCAGCTCAGGAAAGTGGGAAATAGAAGGAAATTAAATGAAGTAATGTATCTGTATAGACCCATTCACTGAATTAGCCGTTTATGGATTTTGAAAAACCGTAACATGGCATTAAAATCAATGTTCTAGCCTTTAAGTGCAATCAAGCTCTAAGTGCTGAAATAAGAAACAAATGGAAACTATAATTTGATTTGTTTAAAAATCTGCATTACCTACTAGAGTAGTTAGTAGTGAGGCTTTTATTTACATTGCTTCAGAATGTTACACAGTGATTCTTGCAATATTTGCAGCAATATGTCAGGCGTTTTGATCAATGTAGTTTAACAGAGTTGAATTGCCAGAATTTGGTATGCCACCTAAGAAATTCAAACATCGTCTTTAAAATGCCAAGTGTGGCTGATGGCTGCAGGAGTGTGCTAGGGTCGCAGCTGGTGAGCAAAAAAATGTTTGAATTACATGGTTCACTGTTTCAGAGACAATGCCAGGCTGATGTATCTTTTTAAGAGTCCAAGCATCAGTAATGGCTTTCATTGGAGAGCCTGGCATTCATAATAGAACCAAGCAAAAAGGGTGGAGAAACAGAAAAAAATCAGTTCAATATTGCAACAGCTGACCTCTCTATCTCCGTGAGAATATTGAACAAGATAGAGAAACACTATGTCGGAAAACAAGTGGGGAAACTTCAAAAAGGTTTCTCTTTGGACAGAATGAATAAGGTTGTACTGGCATTGCCCATTAACACTCTTAACCCTGGAACTGCAGGCCAGCGCTGCAAGAAGTTCAATGATGTGACTTATTACTTGTCGTGGCTCAATGGCCACCCCTACTCCTCTATCTTGTGCTTTATTTGGGAGCTTCCAAACCTAAAGCAACCTGTTGAGATGTAGGGTGCTTGCATTTCTGGTCTAACTGGAAGAGTCTTATTGGATAAACAGTTTCTTGCATCACTACAACTATTTACAGATTACATGAATATGATCTACATTACTCCTGAGACTGTTCTGTGGCTGCAGGTCTGTTGCATATAATAGCCTTCTTTACTCTAAGCATGTCCCACTGTGATGATGCCATGGGGTGATTCTTACAACACTCAATTAAGTATTAACCCTTTCAGACTCATAAACAACAAGCATGACGCGTCATCACCCTTAAAATTCATAAACACTTCATTTACTTTTATGGATGGTCTTAAAGCTTCTCCCAACAGTTTAATAGGGTGGTATCACCAGTTGTCCTACATCTGCTGTATGGTGCCTTCATTTAACACACACTTTCCATTGCAATGCAAGACATTTAATTACACTGCAGGAGAAGCTTGTTCACAATGTCCACAAAAGGAAAGGCATCAACATTAAGGAGCTCACCCTTTACAAGTTATCGGTTGTGCATCTGATTGAGAGACATGATCGAGTTTTTCAAACTTTAATTTTGAGGCTACTTGATACAGTTTCTTAGACAGCAAGCTCTTCCAAATTTTCCTATTGCTTGTTTTACAAAGACCTGAAGCATGCATTATACGTCAAACTGATTTTACACACTTTGGACAAGAACTTGTGATCTGACAGAGCATCATTCACAGGAAGCAGAATTCATGAAATTGTCATCAGTCAATGGAGAATGACAATGTGGTCACTGCATGGTGGATTGCAGCATCATCCCTCATCATTTATCTACTACTTACAAAAATTATGACATTTGCAGTGATAAAAGTTAAATGGAATATATGTAATTGCGAAGGATAAGAGAAAAAAATGTCCTTTTTTCATGACCTTGAGATATTTCAAAATATTTTAGAGTCACAGAGATATACAGCACGGAAACAGACCATTTGGTCCAACTCATCCATGCCGCCCAGATATCATAAATAAATCTAGTCCCATTTGCCAGCATTTGGCCCTTAACCCTCTAAACCCTTCCTATTCACGTACCCATCCAGATGTTTTTTTAATGTTATAATTGTACCATCCTCCACCGCATTCTCTGGCAGTTCATTCCATCCATTCACCACCCTCTGCGTGAAAAAGTTGCTTCTTAGGTCCCTTTTAAATCTTTCCCCTCTCACCTTAAACCTATGCCCTCTGGTTTTGGATTCCCCCACCCCGGGGAAAAGACCTTGGCTATTTACCCTTTCCAGGCCACTCAAAATTTTATAAACATCTAAAAGGTCACCCCTCAGTCTCTGACGCCCCAGGGAAAATAGCCCCAGCCTATTCAGTCTCTCCCTATGTCTCCAATTCTCCAACCCTGGCAAAATCCTTGTAAATCTTTTTTGAACCCTTTCAAGTTTCCTATAGCAGGGAGACGAGAATTGCACACAGTATTCGAATAGTGGCCTAACCAATGTCCTGTACAGCTTCAACATGACCTCTCAACTCCTATACTCAATTTACTGACAATAAAGGCAAGCATACCAATGCTTTCTGCATTATTCTATCCACCTATGACTCCACTTTTAAGAAACTATGAACCTGCACGCCAAGGTCTCTTTGTTCAGCAACGCTCCCCAGGACATCACCATTAAGTGTATAAGTCCTTCCCCAATTTGCCTTTCCAAAATGCAGCATCTCACATTTATCTAAATTAAGTTCCATCTGCCAATCCTCAGCCCATTGGCCAACCCGATAAAAATCCCGTTGTACTCTGAGGTAACCATTTTCGCTGTCCATTACACCTCCAATTTTAGTGTCATCTGCAAACTTAATAACCATACTTCCTATGTTCACATCCAAATCATTTAAAGAAATGACAAAAAGCAGTGGACCCAGCACCAATCCTTGCGGCACACCGCTGGTCACAGGCCTCCAGTCTGAAAAGCAACCCTCCACCACCAGCTTCTGTCTTCTACCTTTCAGCCAGTTCTGTATCCAAATAGTTAGTTCTCCCTCTATTCCGTGTGATCTAATCTTGCTAACCAGTCTACCATGAGGAAACTTGTCGAATGCCTTACTTAAGTCCATATGGATCACGTCCACTGCTCTGCCCTCATCAATCCTCCTTGTCACTTCTTCAAAAAAACTCAATCAAGTTCGTGAGACACGAATCCCCATGCACAAAGTCATGTTGATGATCCCTAATCAGTCGTTGCCTTTCCAAATACATGTAATTTGTGTCTCTCTGGATTCCCTCCAAAAACTTGCCCACCATCAATGTCAGGCTCACGGGCCTATAGTTTTTCCTTACACTTTTCCTAAATATTGGCACCATGTTAGCTAACCTCCAGTCGTCCAGTACTTCATCAGTGACTATTGATACCTCAGCAAGGGGCCCAGCAATCATTTCCCTAGCTTTCCACAGAGTTCTAGGATGCACCTCATCAAGTCCTAGTGATTTATCCACCTTTATACATTTTAATGCAACCAGCATCTCCTCCTCTGTAATATAGACATTTTTCAAGATGTCACTGTTTATTTCCCCACATTCTCTATCGTCCATACCCTTCTCCACAGTAAACACCGATGCAAAATGCTTGTTTGATATCTCCACTATTTCCTGCAGTTCCACACATTGGTGGCCTTGCTGATCTTTGGGTGGCCCTACTCTTTCCCAAGTTACCCCTTTGTCCTTAATGTATTTTTAGAATCCCTTTGGATTCTCCTTAACCCTATTTGCCAAAGTTATCTTGTTCCCTTTTTGCCCTCCTGATTTCCCTCTTAAGTATACTGCTGCTGCTTTTATATTCTTCTAGGGAATCACTCGATTTCTGCTGTCAATGCTTCATTCTTATTCTTGACCAAAACCTCAATTTCTCTAGTCATCCAGCATTCCCTACACCTACCAGCCTTGCCCTTTACTCTAACAGAAACATACCTTCTCTGGACTCTCGTTATCTCATTTTTGAAGTTTCCCATTTCCAGCCGTCCCTTTACCTGCTAACATCCACCACACCCCCTTCAACAATCAACTTTGAAAGTTCTTTCCTAATACCATCAAAATTGGCCTTCCTCAAATTAAGAACTTTAACTTTTAGATCGGGTCCATCCTTTTCTGCCACTATTTTGAAACTAATAGAATTATGGTCAGTGGCCCTAAAGTGCTCCCCACTGGCTACTCAGTAACATGCTCTGCCTTATTTCCCAAGAGTAGGTCAAGTTTTGCACCTTCTCTAGTAGGTACATCCACATACTGAATCAGAAAATTTTCTTGTATACACTTAACAAATTCCTCTCCAACCAAGCCCTTAACACGATAGCAATGCCAGTCTATGTTTGGAAAATTAAAACTCCCTAGCATAACCACCTTATTATTCTTATAGATAACTGAGAGCTCCTTACAAATTTGTTTCTCAATTTCCCGCTGACTATTGGGGGGTCTATAGTGCAATCACAATAAGGTCATCATCCCTTTCTTATTTCTCAGTTCTACCCAGATAATTCCCTTGGATGTATTCCCAGGAATATCCTCCCTAAATACAGCTATAATGTTATCCCTAATCAAAAACGTCACTTCCCCTCCTCTCATGATCCCCTTTCGATCCTTCCTATAGCATCTATTAAGCTGCCAATCCTGTCCATCGCTGAGCCACATCTCTATAATTGCTATGATATCCCAATCCCATGTTCCTAACCATGCCCTGAGTTTATCTGCCTTACTTGTTAGGCCTCTTGCATTGAAATAAATGCAATTTAATTGATCAGTCCTACTTCGTTCTCTGCTTTCTTCCTGCATGTTTTGTTTGTAAGACTTACTCTTTTTCCCAACAGTACCAGTCTCAGACTGATCACTTTCCTCAAATCTCTCCAGCTTCCCCACCCCCACACCCTTCCTAGTTTAAATCAAACTCACTAGCTCCTGTATATTCCTCATTGCCTCTCCAACCAATCCATACGATCTGATAGAATTTGCAACCAAACATGCTTCCTGCAGACATAGTCATCAGTAACATGGAAACTCACCCTATTCTCCCACATCCAACATGAAGAACACATCACTCTACTAAAGGCCATCCTTGCACCTTAACAATCTACAGACCCAGAAAATATCCCAGTCTTACTGCTCCAAAAACACTGCTCCAGGCTAGCTTCACATTTTTAAAAATAATTTTAAAGGTTAATTAAGAAACAGATCTCAATAACAATATATAAGAAAGAAAAAAGCCCACTCTACTCACTATTGTAAATTTACAAAATAAACAGTAAGGCTACACTTTAAAAAAACACTTAGCTTCTCCCCTGCTGTGAGTTGTCACACACAGGTTTCTCCAAGGTCAGCTGTGAATTTTACTGTTTGTTTAGCTTTCTTAGAACAAACTTCAATGTCCAGAGATACTTGTAAACAGACAGCAAAGATAGTAGTTGAGCAGCTTACTGCTGAGTTAGACAACAGTGTAAGTTTTTCTCCATTTGAAACACTGCCCATGTGGTCACTGCCTTTTGTCTGTCTTCCTCCTTTTTAAAGTGCCGTTGTTTTGATTTTTTTTTTCCTCGAAGTTCTAAAACAATGCAACAATTTATAAAACTGTAATTGCTGCCCCTAGAATTCAAGGAAATCAACTCCAACAATGAAAATAGCTCAAAAATAGATCAGTTCTCACAGCCACAATTTTTCCCATCCTCCATCTTGGATTACCCAGAATCCTTGGACTACTCAAACAAGTGAAAGTAAAAATAAATAGATATAGTGACCAAGTAAATTATTTCCTCTTCTTACCCTTTATTTGTAGCATGTGAAAGTTAAAGAAAATTATTTTGCAATAAATAAAGTCTCAAAAAAGCGATGAAACCAGATGGACCACCTGGCATTGACTAGGGGACCAGAAATGGCAATGGCTGACCTGGTTTTCTTCTCAGTAGCAGTTTGGAGGCAGCCATGGAAGATTGTAATCACTGAGGTGCCTGGTTAAAACATCAACCTTGATTCTCTGAAAATTTGGCGAACTTGTATTAAAAACTGTTAGTCTTTCTAGCCCTCATCTCTCATACGACGACTCCCCCCGGTCCACTGACTATGACTCTTAATGTCCCAAATGCCCCTGTGAACCTTAGCATTTATGTTCACCCATTATAGAGCATGTACAATGCCAAAGAGCCATATAACAACAATGGCAAGCCTTGAAATTCTCATGAATAAGCACTAATTAAGAAATCTATTTTTATAAAGTAAACTGCTCTTACAGAATCTAAAGTGTCAACCAGGTTTGATTGAGCTGCGAGACTCACTAATGGATCAGATTCACATGAATGTGTGTGTACGTAGACTGAAGTGGAGTGTTAGTTTTCATCATCGGCATCTTTCTGAGCTCATGACAGGACAATATTCTGCATTTTTTTTCAATGTCTGTTTATTTTTTTGAACGAGCTGAAGAAGTCTTAAGTGTGGAAAAGCTATAAAACCTATGAATACAACTTTCTGGTTTACACTTTTATAAATTTGTAAGGCTGGCAGTTAGGGGAGACAGAGGCACCGTGGTAACATTGCTGGACGAACAATCCAGAGGTCCAGGTTTATTCCTGAGACAGACTTTCAAATCCCTCTATGGCAGCTAGTGAAATTTAAATTCAGTTAATAAAATTTGGAATGAACATCTAGACTTAGTCATGGTGACCATGACAACTATTAGCAATTGTGGTAAATAAATCCCATTTCATTTGCTGCTATCCATTCGGGAAGAGATCCTGTCCTTACCTAATCTGACTTTACATGTGACTCTGGACCCACAGCAATGTGGCTTACTCTGAGCTGCTGTTTGAAGTGGCTGACTAAATCTTTCAGTTCCATTAGGGATGGGCATCAAATGTTAAACTTGCCAACAATGCCTAGAAACCATGAAATAATTAGGAAAAGTTTTATCAAAGCAGATTTTTGAATATATGCTTATTCGTGATGATTTCAAGGCTTGCAATTGTTATTTCATGGTTCATTGGTTGAGAAATTGTACGAATGTTCATAGATCTTCCAGGCGTTATGAAAAAGAATTACAGCATGGAAGGATCGTGTGGATAAAAGAAGACATTTGAAAAGGGAATGTTGGCATTGTTAGGCATAGGAAATAGGCGGGGGCATGAATATGGGCTTTTAACATTACCTCTTAAAAAAGACCCAAATCCTGACAGTGGTTCATAACATCTTTGAGAGATAATGAAGCACCAGTATTCAAGAAACTAACAGAACCCACAAAAATTGTGTATTTAGTGGGGTACAGTTCCCTTCTAGCCTCAGGCGACTGTCTGCGCAGAGTTTGCACGTTCTCCCTGTGTTTGCGTGAGTTTCCTCTGGGTGCTCCGGTTTCCTCTCACAGTCCAAAGATGTGCAGGTTAGGTGAATTGGGCATGCTGAATTTCCCCTAGTGTTCAGGGATGTCTAGATTAGGTAGGTTATAGGGGTGGGTCTGGGTGGAATGCTGTAAGGTTCAGTGTGGACCTGTTAGGCCGAAGGGCCTGTTTCCACACTGCAGGAATTCGATGATGATGATTCTATGATCTTACACCACAGTGTCAAACATTATTGGCAATAGGAATTGGGTTAGGAATCCCAGAATCTGGTTTTGTCTGCAATATTTACTCCAGTTGGCCCAACTGTATAAAAAATCTGAGTCCATGTTTTTTAAAGGCCATTTTAATCACTTAGATGATGTCAAGCATGTTGACATCCACACTGATTCAGGGCTATATTTCTTGTTCTTAGAAATTGAACTCAAGTGACCAGTATTGAATGGATGTCAGGATGAAATCTACAAGAGGCATTGGTACAGGGTTGTTGTTCTCACTGGAGGCCTGTGACCAGCAGTGTGCCACAAACATCAGTGCTGGGTCCACCGTTGTTTCTCACTCATATAAACAATTTGAGAATATGGGAGGTATGATTAGTAAGTTTGCAGATGACACTAAAGTTGGTGGTATCGTGGACAATGAAAGAGGTTATCGAAGATTACAACGAGATCTTGATCAGCTGGGACAATGGGCTGAGGAATGGCAGATGGAATTTAATTTAGATAAATGCGAGTGTTGCGCTTTGGTAAAACAAATCAGGGCAGGACTTAACCAATTAATGGTAGGGCATTGGGGATTGTTTTAGAACAGATAAACCTAGGGGTTCAGGTACATATTTCCTTGGAAGTGGTGTTACAGGTACACGGGGTGGTGAAAAAGGCAATTGGCACTTCATTGCTCAAAGCACTGAGTATATGAGTTGGGACATCATGCTGCAATTGTACAAGATATTGATGAGGCCACTTTTGGAGTGCTGCACACATTTCTGGTCACCCAGTTATAGAAAGGATGTTATTAAACTGGAAAGGGTGTGGGAAAAGATTTACAAGGATGTTACTGAGATTGAAGTGTTTAAGTTATAAGGAGAGCCTGAATAGGCTGGGACTTTCTTTCTCTGAAGTATAGGAGGCTATGGGTTGACCTTAAAGAAGTTTATAAAATCATGAGAGGCATTGATAATGTGAATAGCCAAGGTCTCTTCCCTAGGGTATAGAAGTCCAAAAGTAGCGGGCATAGTTTTAAGATGAGAAAGGAAAGATTTAAAAAGGACATGAGGGCTAACTTTTTCACACAGAGGGTGGTGCATAGATGGAACAAACTGCCAGGGGAAGTAGTAGAGGTGGATATAATTACAAAATTTAAAAGACTTTTGAAAAAGTACACGAATAGGAAACACTTCGAGAGATATGGGCCAAAAACAGGCAAATGGGATTAGTTCGGTATAGGAAACCTGGTCAGCATGGATGAGTTGGACCAAAGGGTCTGTTTCTGTGCTTTATGACTCTATGACTCTCTATGATTGCCTATATTTCTTGGGCCCTTCGGGAGTATTTTGATGGGCTGCAGCAGGTTGGTTCATGTTATAAATCCAAAACTACGCAACCTGATGTGACTCCCCTTCCCTAGTCTCTCAAACCCGCTCCCTCTTATTGCCTAAAACATCACCGTTTCCAGTCATGACGAAGGACGGTTCGGGTGGCTGATGCATTTGTTTATAAAGCTGGGTCAATCTGGTAAGTATGCTAGCATATTTACATACTTGGGTAGCTATCAAAGTGCTTGTCGCAAAATTGAACGGCAGGGACTGAGGGTGTGCATCAGGCTTCTCGAGATCCCAGAAATTTGGTAGGTGAAGAAAGCCAAATGCTATATCTAACTATTAGGAGGCTTTGCAGTAATGCTTGCATGTCGGAAGAAGCAGGAAGCAGGATTCTGCTTCCCAGATGCTTAAATAAACCTGTTCCTTCATTGCACCCCACCCCTTCTTGCTCAACACTTACATCAGCCCTCTCTCTTCCTAAATTCACCATCTCCCTTCGCTAACCCATAATCACCATTCTCTACACCGGGACCTTCGCTAGTTTCATCTGTTCAATAACAAACTGCAGCCAGGGCTGGGAAATGCAGAAATAAAATACTAATAATGTCTCAGCATTAAATTTGGCTGAATTTAAGTTTTACTCATTTCTGCTAACTTTATTTCTTTAGATTCTTGGCAGTGTGCCTGCAAGAACACCAGCACCCACCCCAGCTGCCTCCCTTACTCCTGTAAATATTGAGGTCAAACTATTAGTGGTTACAGATGGCACAACATTTTGGGAAATGTAGAATGTTGTAGGAAAGAGACAGATGCCAAATTATTTTCAGAGCCATAGACGATTCAGAGTGAAGGGAAAACAATGCCGCTGCTGCTAAAATAACAATTTTTGACGAAACAGAACCTATAGCTAAGACCTTCCGGGATCTCAGTGAGAAAGAAAATGCTCATTCTGTTGCGATTCTGTCATTATATTAAGTAGGATGCTGTGGTATCTACATTTACAGGTCTCTCAGCTGCTACAACGTGTTCCTTCTTCTAATATAGGGGTTACTGTTTTAAGAGTCACCACAACCCTGAAATGTTTGGATCTTTTATTGAAGTGCTCTATCACAAAATAATTTTTCTCTGAACATTCAAGATCATTTTTAATAACACGCTTGTCAATGTAGAGAAGAATGACATATTTTCCATTGCAGTGTCTTTCCCATTGAGTGCACATTTCCTTGAGACATTTATTCTGCATATTCCATTTTGCATTTCCTTGGACAGTTTAATTTACCACCATAAATTACCAAGTGGAAAAGTGGAAAATGCCATTCTAATGGCTGGATTTTAATTACTTTGCAATTACTATCTAAATAGTTTTGGGGAGTAATTCCAACCCAAGTGCCTGTCTGTGGTGCATGATTTATCATTAAAAATGTAACATTATTAGAGCAGTTATTAGTAAGGGACGACTGAAACAAAGTACATGGGAGCTTAGATGTACTATTCCAAGAAATGTCACAATGTTCCAGCCCAAGTGTCTGTCTGTGGTGCATGATTTATCATTAAAAATGGAATATTATTAGATCAGATATTAATAAGGGAGAGCACAGAACGTGAGAGCTCAGATGTACTATTCCAAGTAATGTCACAATGCAGGTTTCTGCCCACGATTCACAAAACATCGACTTCCTGATCTTCACTGTGCCATAATGTAGAGTTGCCAAGAAGAGACCAGCTGCTTCCCCACAGGGAGTGAGAAAAAATCAGAGGAGAATCACACTAGGTTGCTGACATACATCTTTATGTTGCCAATTATAAAGTGGCATTGTCAGAGTTCTGGAAACAGTCGCCTCAGCTGAGAAAACATGGAAACAGAATGAATTAGTTTTATTTTCAAAAATAACCTGGTGAAGAAAAATATAAAAATTGAGAAGTAAAGTAAAGAAGTACATTGATCATTTTGAATTGACAAGAATTAGACTCTGATGTATAAAAAAAGTTAAGAATTAGTTTGTCTTCTGAATTTATCAATAATTTGTCTACATTTATATGCATAAGACTTGATCATTTGCAACTTGTGAGTGTTTGGCTACCATGGCAAATTAGCTGACAGTCAGATGGCGTATGTGGCATTTTGTCAAGTTCTGTATTTGCTGTAAGCAATGGGGATCCTTTAATAAATATAGTCCCTGTTACGAATAGCATAAATATGACTAACAAGGCCTAGATTTAGCAGAGGGACAGTGATAGTGCTGGACCATTAACAAGCCCTCTTTATAATAAATAACATCTAAACAACAATAACAGTGGAAGCCAAAGTCAGCGTTGCTTTTAATTCATTGATATATTGTTTTCTTCCAGTCTAGCGCTAAGGTCATTTGCAGATTGTACATTATGCGGCATGCGCTGGATTTTACAGGAACACTCTATTCCCTATCCTCCACTGATGAGTCAGTTGTCAGTCTCGCATGGCCAAAAGATAACTGCACCATAATCATTTTACATGAGATGTCCACTGCCATCTGGGATAAAGCCCAACCTTATATAAAATTGACCAGCAATTCCGCAGTCTCAGTGCTGCCTTTTTGAGTGGAGTCACTGATGGGATCACAGGCAATCCCTGGGATGAAGATGTAAAGAAGCCGAGACTTCAAGTTAGGGCTGGGTTTGGACAGGCCTGGTTCGAAGACCCCAAAGAGGGGTCGAAGTGGGAGGTGATAAGCTTGATGAAATCAGGAAAAGGTTAAAAGTGGTGTGCCTCTGCATGGGGACAGGGGACCCCAGAAAAGGAGGTCCCAGTTTTCCTTGCCCAACAACAGTCTGTATAGCAATAAATGCTGATCGAACTGCTTGGCTTCTGCCTTCCATTGTCACAAGTAAAATAGCTCTTAAGGCAGGCCAGTGTAATATAGGAGATGGGGTGACTAGGAAAGCCATGGCTTTTGTTTTATAAATCCTTCCTCTTTCATAGGCAGAGGTTTTGAGATAAAATTTAGCTCCATGGGTGAATACATTTCCGTCATCAATAGCAATATCATGAGCAGATGATATAATTTCAGACACTGTTGTTGTTCCTACATTTTAGATGATCGCCTGTTGTCATCTGGACACTGGTGTAAAGGCTACATATTAGGTCATCCTATTTCATTTGAAAAACGCTTCTTTATTTGAATGTGTGCAAAGCCTAAAGAAACACATGCAGCAAAGCTTGTTTTACTGTAATTCTAATAATATTTCATTTAAAATGACTCACTCTGCCATCCTAGCTGGATGGGGTATAGAAACATGAACAATCAAACCACGGTGGCTGTGGAAACTGCACTTCAAAACCCTTATGAACCAAACACAGTCAGAAGTAGAGTCTATCTAGTTAGATCATAGACTAAACAGATAACTAACATTGGCTATAATTACTGCAGATTACTGCAGATGGAGCAAATTACTGCAGATGATGGAATCTGTACTGAAAACAAAAATTTCTGGAAATCACGGTGAGTCAGGCAGCATCCATGGAGAGGGAGCAAGCTCACGTTTCGAGTCTACATGACTCTGATGAACAGTCATCTAGACTCGAATGCTAGCTTGGCTATAATGCTAGCACTCAGCTGTGGTAACAACCCCTATAAATGTGGTACGTAACAGATGATTTCCACGATCAATGCTCAAAAGTTAGGGTTGTGTTAACAGGGACTACAAGCATGAATTCCTGAGACTTGCTTATGGCAATAATCTGTTCCTACTAGATTAGAGTGTCATCTTCCTGGAATTATGTAAAAGTTTCAGTGTAAGACAATAATTTTACAAGGCCATAGAAAGATGACATGGAAGTTGTGATGTAACCACTGCATTTTGAACATTTTTAGATACTTCAGGATGCTGTCCACACTGTAACAAAGGAGCTATTATAACTGAAACAAGTAATGCCATTCTTAAATATTTTATAATCACACAGCCAATAATGCATTTCTAGTAAATGTATATACATTATCAAAGTTATTTTATAACAATAATGCACTTTTTTGATATTTATAGCTTGTTTCAGATTTCCCATCATTAATCACTGAAAACAGCTTAGATACTCCAAGGTGAATGTGGAACTGATGAATCAGATTATGAATTTCACTGGGATCAGATCCTTCCTTTCAATCTAAATGAACAAGACCTTCTTGAAGCAAGCTGTATTAGTGAACACTTGAGCAGAATATTATTGATGACAACTTGTAGAATTCTGGTCTGTAGGCAATGATTTGCTTTTACTTCTGATCTTCCTGCCATTTGAAAACAAGTGGAGATTTTCTGAAAAAGAGATGGGCACCCCTAATGGAATTCAAATGAGTCAGGATGATGATTGAACCCATCATATTTCTGTGTCATATCCAAAAATGGTCACATAATACTTCCATTCAACATTACACTAAATCCATTGTTGGAAAGGGATTTTAAAGGGGAGTCGGAGTCCCATGTTCGATAGCACAAGTCAAATTTTATGCAGACCTCCTTATCTCAAATGGGAGAGGCTAGAGACCTCTCCAAATCTGGCTTTCATGTGGGGACCATTTTCCCTCTTAATGATGGCTCAGATCGGAGAAGAGGTCAGTGACACTGTACATTTCCCAATAAAGTACAGGATATTTATATATACCATGTTACAATGGCTGCATGCAACACTGACATCAGTGCTTGCCACATCCTCTCTGAACTACACATCCAATTCTGTTAATACACAATAATGGACAACTTCATAGTCAACCTTGGGTCCTCCCATCGTCCTGTGGTGTTTGCCAGACTCCCTATCGCCTCTCCTTGGGGCCTTACAATAAATCTTATTCACCAAATTCCAACAGCAATTGTTACATCCCTTCCTAGACATTTGCTAGCTACATTGCATACTTACTTATTACTAATGACTTTTCAAATTCAATCATGCAATTCATAGTCCTTGCTAACCTTAGTACAGAAGATTAAAAAGGATATTAAATTCTACTAATTGTTGTTATATTTGTAATATCAGCTCTAACATAAAGTTACTTATAAAGTTATACATATTTATACCTCTTACTACGATTCTGTGACAAAGCTAACAATTTTGTGAGTAGCTTTTCATTACCCAACTTGGCAAAGTCAAACAAACACAGCCCCTCTATCTAGCAGCTATCTTTTACAACTTCTTCTATTTTGCATGCTGTAAGATGGTTTAAAACAGAAATTTGATGACTTTATTGTCATTACTTTAAATACTTTTTATGTAACACCTATTCAAATCCTACTGATCAGAATGAAATTCAAGCACTTTTATAGCTCCATCAAGTCATTAAAAAAAACTTATTTGGATTCTTTAGGCTGTTTGTTAGGTTCAAAGTGGAGGTTGCTTATTCTCTCAAGGTCATAGTGACCCTACTTCACAATTGTTTCTGTGCGAACCCCACCTTGCTATGTTATTTGTCTCTTGGTACTCTTATGAAGTTATCTTGTTTCTACTTTTTGTTGTTCTAGTCTTCCTGCTAATGGAGAAAAAGTTCCTGCAAAGGTATTAATCGAAACCAGTCTCTGCATCCAAGGCTGTCTGCCTACAGAAATTGAATTAAATTTTTCAGTGTCGAATACATTAAAACTACTATTGTTGTATGGATATACGTACATATACTCTAATTTGTTATTATAATTTCTTAAAAGGCCTCATCTAAGGGGGGGATCAAGCTTTCCCTTTCTATTTTTGTATAAAATCAGAAATTTCAAATCAGACAGTTTTCATCTGAGCTGCCTTATCAGACTCTTACATTCTGCATTCAAGCTCCATCTCACTAAGACGCAGAGGCATTTTATTGTCTGTCTGTGAAGGCCATGATTTTTGAACTTTATGAAATGCTGCATCAGCTCCAATTTTCTTCCACCATCTTGTGTCAGTTGAAAAAAACTGCAAGCAGCCATTTTATTCCATGCAGACATGGAATTCTACAACATCCATTTAACAACTTCCTTTACAAGATACCCAGTGTTGTTCATGTATTTTTATGCATGTAAATTCTAGAGTAGGAACATACAATTAAGAAATTAAAGGCTATTTAGTTCTTCGAGCTTTCTCCAAAATTTTAGGAAGGTCATGGCCTCAAATCCACTTTCCTGTCTATACCCTATACCCTTTGTCAATCAAAAATCTATTGAACCCAAACTTAGAAATATTGAGGAAGAAGATAATACATAACATATGAAGGATAGTAGGGAAGAACAAGAGAATTCAGATCCTCCTTTCTTTTCTACTCTTACAACTAGGGTTATTCATCCATGTTGTTTTTTTTTCAAAGAAATATTAAGGTTAGTCATTTGTCAGTCAGCTTACAGTTCACATCTGGTCCTTTGAAAAAGGTGCCATCTTGTCATAGAGAGAGACAATTTATTTTGACATCATATGTAAAAGGAGCACAAGCAATAACAGGCATGTAGTGAAGGTATATGACATTCTTGAAACGAATGTGAACAATCCCAGTCAATTAAAAGTTGGCAAATGTAACCACACGTCAAAGAAAGGAAGAAGAAGGAAACTAAAAAAAATTGCAGACCTCTCGCTCAGTATCAGTTGTCAGGAAAGAGCAGTAGTCTATTATTTAGAAAGTCTTAACAATAGACATAGAAAATCATAGTATGATCAGACAAAGTCAACATGGTTTTACAAAAGTGAAATTGTGTCTAACAAGTTTCTTATAGATTTTTGAGGATTAACATAGTAAGATAGATAAGAGGAAACCAGCGAGGAAAGGAAGTGGCATCTTTGAATTTCCAGAGGCAATCAATAAGATGCCACACTAAAAGTTAATACAGAAGATAAAACATGAAAATGGGGGTGATCGGGTGTAATATATTAACATGGACAGAGGATTGGTTATGGATATCAAGCACAGAATAGGGATAAACAACATTTTCATGTTGGCAGACTGACTAGTTGGGTGCCTCAAGAATCAGTGCATGGGCTTCAGCTATTTATGATTTCTTTAAAGACTTAGATGGAGAGACTGATGCAATGTTAGTTAGTTTTGCAGATAGTGCAAAGTTAGCTAGGAATGTAAGTTGTGAGAAAACACAAAAGAAGCTGCAAAAATATGGACAAGCTATGTAAGTGAGCACCCGAGGGGAAGATGCACTATAATGTGGGTAAGTCTGAGGCTATTCAGTTTGATCCTAGTATCTGAGGAAGCAATGGAGGTGAGTGGACGGTGAACTAGCAGGTTAGAATATATGTCTCCATTTACTGGGACATCAGCAATTTTAATGATAAATGTCAGGCCACCAAAATCTCATCCCTCACCCCTCCTGACCACAATGCACATCATGAGCCCAATCCCCCTCATGTTCAGATGCACTTAATGCCCTTTTGTACCAATTATTCTCCCTCCAAATCCACAGCTGATGTACTCTTAATTACCACTCACCCTGGAACCAAAATGGACAACTCTCAGGAGGCATGTCTGTGAAAGTGAAGACGAGAACAAAGAAATTAACAATCTAATAAAGAACTCTCTCAAATGCATTTCTGAGTAAAGATAAAAATCTCATTCATAAAGCCCATTAAAAAGTATTAATCCCATCAAGTGGTCAATCGTTTGTATAAAAACACAGACAAACATCTACCTCACTCCAAATTGAAGACATGTAATGCTTAGTAACGTTTTGAAACTGTCAGTCAAAATGTGAATATATCACTCTCCCGCTGAGAATTAGTGGATTGGGATCTTTTGAACTTAGTCGGATATTTGTAACGACCTCAGCTATAATAACATAGAAAATTATTTCTATCGAAACTGAAAATCCACATGGGCCATTTTTTATTTCATACTACATCAGATGTCATACAAACAAAAGCAGTTTAGGGACAGGGTGTAGGTTTTTGCTTCTCCGAGTGAATGATATTGAAGCTTTGTTTTCAATTTGAAATGACTCTGGATATTTAAGTTACTTTTGATTATTACACTAGAATTCCCAAGCGATGCCAGTTTTTCAGTTTTGGTTTCTTTTCCCAAAATTATGCAAACAGACCACATACAATGTAATGATCAACTTAGCTTCACAGGAAATAACTCCATAATCACTCACTGCAGTAAAAGCTCAACTCACAATATACCATCTACTTATTGAAACTGAAAGATTTTATTTTGTAATTCAAAGCACCTCAATGAAAGAATTCCAGCAGCAGTGTCACATGGGACTCCGGTTCCCCCGTGGTTCCCAGATATTCTGAAAGATTGTGAATTGTACTGACTTACTGAAAGAGCCAAGTGGGTGTAATGGGAACAGAGATTAAACTGCCCGCCCCAGCACTGGAATTGCATGTGAATAGGCTACTTATATCTTTATCCTGCACCATGGAAATTGGAACAGGGAAAACTAAAATACTGAACCCAGTGACACACCATTAGTTGGCAGAAAATTACTCATTAAGCCCAACTATTTGTTTCCTGTTAGTTAGTTAATCCTCTGTCCAAAACAATATATTATAATTGATAGAGATAGTAGGAAATGCAGATGCTGGAGAATCTGAGATAACAAGGTGTAGAGCTGGATGAACACAGCAGGCCAAGCAGCATCAGAGAAGCAGGAAAGCTGACGTTTCGGGCGTAGACCCTGCTATCTCTAAACCTGAACCTGACGGTTCACTTCCAGT
>NC_063340.1:46060802-46095648 GCF_021869965.1 Rhincodon typus | reverse complement strand
ATCTCTGAAACTTGAATGAGTTGAGTTTGAAATGTGATTAATTATTTAAGCTTGCGTTGGTAATCTGGCTAGTGGGTCCTGCTTAATGGAACCATCTTCCATTGTGTTAGGATCCCCTGACTCCCAGTGATTACCATTCAACTGGAGTTGCTTGATACACTATTCAGTCAAATACTGCCTGATGTCAAGGGCAGTCAGTCCCATAGTTCAATTTGTTTGTCCAAGTTTGTACAAAGACTATAATGTGGTGAGATCCTTTGTGATTCTGGCTGACCCCAAACCGGGCATCAGTGAGCAGGCTGTTGATGTGTAAGTGCCATTTGATTGCACTGTTCACAAAACATTCGATCAATTTTCTGATTGCTAGGAATAGACAGACAAGGATATTCATGTTCAAATGAGATTTGCCCTGTTTTTTGTGGACACGAAATACCTGCACAATTTTCAGACAAATGCTGGTGTTATATTTGTACCGGGACAGCTTCACTAACAGCCCAGTTAGGGACGTGGTTAGTTCTGAAGCACAAGTCTTCAGTACTAATACCAGGAAGTTGTCAGGATCCCCAGCCTTTTCCGTTTCTCATGCCCTCCAACCTAAAAATTCTTGAAGTAAGTTGATTGAGACTCAGCTCCTGCTGGTTCTCCCATGTCCAAAAGCCTTGACTTCCACTGGTCTCTTTACAGGATGTTTGATCATACAACTGACTGCACAGTAGTTTTGATCAGAAATAGTTCATCTAGATTTTTCCTACTCCGCGAAGATCTGCTGAATCAAAATCTCTGAAAGTTCAATTAAAATATATTCCATTATTTAAGGCAATAAGACAATCCTTATTTCCCATGAAAATATTTTTTGATAATTGCAAGACAACATCAAGGCATGTGACTATTATGATTCCATTGTAAAAGCTGCATTGAAGTATAACTCTGCCATTGCAGTTGGCATTGGAGCAATTTTGATTGGATCAATTTTGTCCTGGACTTTTCTCAATGTTAATCCTCAGTTCTGGTCTCCCACCTATAGGAAAGATGTTATGAAACTTGAAAGGGTTCAAAAAAGATTTACAAGGATGTTGCCAGGGTTGGAGGGTTTGTGCTATAGGGAGAGGATGAATAGACTGGGGCTAGTCTCCCAGGAGTGTCGGAGGCTGAGGGGGTGACCTTATAGAAGTTTATAAAATCATGAGGGGCATGGATATGGTGAATAGTCAAGGTACTTTCCCCAGGATAGGGGAGTCCAAAACTAGAGGGCAGAAGAGTGGAAAGATTTTAAAAAAGACGTAAGAGGCAACATTTTCACACAGAGGGTGGTGCATGGATGGAATGAACTTCCAGAGGAAGTGGTGGAGTCTGGTACAATTACAACAATTAAAAGGCTTCTAAATGGGTATATGAATAGGAAGTGTTTAGAGGAATATGGTCCAAATGCGACCAAAAGGACTAGATTAATTTAGGGTATCTGGTCGGCATGGACAAGTTGGATCAAACGGTGTATTACTGTGCTTTACATCTCTATGATTCTGACTCTATGACTCCATGACACATAGCTGCAAGGTAGTTCATGTTTTGAAAAACAACATCCATTGTTTTCTTTGCTCCTAAGAAGACAGCCTTTGTTGAATAGAAAGGTCGATTTGAAACTTCTTGAACATCAAGTCAGATAAAAAGAGAGGATTTGGAGCTGAGTAAATTCTGTCCAGCTTTCTTCACACCTGCCCCCACTGCCTGGAAATAGGAGATAAGAAGAGACGCTAAGTTCTCTTATTCGGAGGAATGTGGATTAAAATTTTTCTTGTTGTTTTATATGCGACAGATTGGGATAAGAAACAGATATGTTACAATTTCGTTGGTTAGAAAGTATGCACTCAATTCCAATAAAATTGGCTGCTGGCAGATCATGGACTCATACCAAAGCGAAATGTGCATTTGTAGTAAACCAGAAAGGGTAAGAAACAGGAGCTGTATCACTTACACTCAGACTGTACTTAGGCTTAAGGTGGGTGCGCTTTCAGCAAAATGTGCAAGATCTTGATGATCGACAATCTTTGTCTGAAACATCAACCATAACTAAGAGATTAAAAACATCCGTACTTAGCTGCATTACTGAGAAAGAACTCGAGAAACCTTGGCCCCTGAAAGCAAACTCCTTGTTCCTTATCTCCGGAAAAGATGTTTCCATGTTTAATCTCCTGATGTTTGTTACTCTTTTTTTTTACTCTGGCTGTTATTCATCTTGCCCAGGTTGCTGCCTTCTTCCAGTGCTGCCATTATTTCTTTAAATAAGGATACTCTTTTATACTGACTTTGCCTCCATTAAAAACCCAACTTTCCTCCCAGCCATTTCAGGTCCTATTATGGTCGAGTACCCCAACCTCTGTAGGAGTTTTACGGCTGTCGTTTTCTCGCTGAAGCTCGTATTTAAGTGGTTTGCTCTTAGTTTTTCAGTGAGGCGATCCAACACTTGCTGAGAGGATCAGAGCAGTAAATGACAGAAGATGCTTGCTTCAATTCAAGTTCCCCTTTGAATTCTGAGGAGAGGAATGTTATACCAGTTCTTAACAGCAGTAATGTTTAAATGACAAAAAGTAACATTCTTCCACGTAAAATTTGTGCAACTGTTCTTTTAAAATTGCAATCGGTCTGAGATAAAGCAAATTGACTCCAATTTGTATCTCAAATTAAACAACTGAGCTTGAAATCTGAAATTACAATAAGAACAAAACGTTGTGGTACCTCGATGGCCGCTGAGTTTGAGAATAGGAGTGTTCTTCCAATTTATCCGACGGTGAAATTGCAATCTGTGGTGTCACTGGTGCTGGTGCAGCAGAAATCATAAACTTAGAAAATGGTGGTCAGACTGTTTCTGGAAACTTAGGGTGGACTTACCGCAGTGTCCACTGACATGATGTTAGCATGGGCATCCCCACACACATGCCAGAAACATCTACGGTAGATGACTTGTAACCTCAAACAGCCTCTAACACTGATTGAGCACACAGTGAGCTGGATTTCATGGGATCCTATCCTCCCCATGCCCCAGGCTAAAAGGCCTGGAAGGGGAACCAACAGCCATTTTAAAAAAACATTATTCACAAGATGTGGACATTGTTGGCTAGGTCAATGTTTATTGCCCATTCCTAATTGGGGTTGAGTCAACCACATTGCTGTGAATCTGGAGTCACACAAGGGCCAGACCAGGTGAGGATGGCAGTTTCCTTCCCTAAAGGACATTTGAGAACAAGATGGTTTTTTCCAACAATCGACAATGGTTTCATGGTCATCCTTAGACCCTTGATTCCAGATTTTTGTTGAATTCAATTTCCATCATCTGCAAAGGAGGGATTTGAACCCAGGTCCCCAGCACATTACCTGAATCTCTGGATTAAGAGTCTAGCAATAATACCACTAGGCCATTGCCTCCCCCATTTAATGCCTGATTGACCATTAATAGAATAGATATGAAAGCTCTGCCCTTGGGGACAGGCAGTCCTGCCTCAGATACCTGCCCAACAGTCAGAGGAACTTGGGGTAAGTCATGTTACACCAAGGACTTTCTGGATCTATCAAGAGCAAGTCCAGTTCAGTAGTGGGGACTTCTGTTGCACTTCTTTTGGAGTGTGGCATGATTTAAAATGGAGAACAGGTAGAAGAGAGGGGAGCTTGTGCAGAGATGAAAGAGCGGGAGAAGGGGAGAATTGAAAGGAATAGAAAGGAAAGGAAGAAGTGAAAGAATATGATGTCAGGAATCTCTTTATTCTGGACTAGCTGGCCACCATCCTACATCACAGTTGCTTTACAATTTGAATGATCCTCTATGTCTCATCATAACATTCCCTTTGACAAAATCCTAAAATAAAATCCACGACTTAAAATCTTCATCCAAAACATGATATTTTGAATGATACACAAAACTGAGCAATTCACCTACACCAATCCTGAGCTCTTGTCTAATGTGTGCCTTTGCCCATCCTTGTGTTCTCTATATATATATATATATGTTGTGATACCAAGCACTATCAGCTTGTTGGTGTTATTTCTTGCCACTGAACTTTTTCCTTGACTAGGTCGTGGGGACTACTTAGTTTAGTGGTGAAGGAAAACCATAAGCCAGTCATAGCAAGAAGAGGCTGCTGACTTAACAAGATATAGTTTATTGCATTTCAGCAAAAAGGTACAAGTTCCTTTGGTAGGGTAGACATTGTTACTAAATTAATGAGGAGATCCAAGATGTAACACTTCATTCTCTGATATGCTAAATTGTCCTGTCTTTTCCCTATCCAAGTACTTTTGACAGAATCAGATAGACTGGAGCATATGCAGATTCAGAAATTAACCCTTTCAGAACCATTGTCTTATATAACAACTCCCCTCAATTTCTTTTCCACATAGTTCACATTTATATATTAATTAATATAATTACATTTACCTCTTTCCCATCTTCCTTCAAAAATGAGACTTCATAAATTCAAATTCTGCAGGCTTTGCAATAAATTTTTCCTCAGACATGAATAGATTGAAACCTGTTTGGCTTGAATAACGTGGACATTGACTCTGTTCTTGGCCCTGTGAGGGCTGTAAGTTATTGCCATCACATGATTCATCATTGTGTTGATCCCAATCGCTTATTGGTGGATGATTGTTTAGCTAAGAGAGGAGGATCCAGCAGTTCTTGGATTCAACTCTATTAGCCAGATGAACATTACATCACTGCTGTGGTCTTCTTGGATGACTGTATTTTTCTTGTTAAGATCCCACCTTCACACCAGTTACCTGTTGGCCCAAATATGTCAACTGTCAAGCGCAGTGGCATCTACTATAGTGCACAACTTGCTGTTGCTGGTGAGACTACCCCTTCAGACACATATTATTACAGTCACATAGACTTTTCTGTGCAATCAACCTCTTTGGCAGGATAGGGAGTTGAATCTTCATGTTTCTGCTTATCATCAACTGATGTGTAAACAACAGTATTTCTCTTCAAAAGAACCTGACTGCCTGGACTCCACACTCACGTGCCTTATTCAACTGTACCTCAGTGAGATTGTTACTTGTTCAGATCCAAAACTGGCTGCAAATTGTCTGAGATACTCACTAGAAAACTGGGGTTCATTGTCTGATACAATCAGGGGCTCCATTAAAAGCATGTCTAAAAATCTTGGAAGACATGGAAACAATTCTGAAGTGGAATACTCCATAAGAGCCTTTGTTTTCTATAGGTTTGGCAATACTCCACCTTTGTTGACATTGTATCCTAGGAAGTGAATAGGTTCCTCAAAAGAATTCACACTTCTCACTTGTTGGGAGGGGCAGTCCTTCAGCTTGTAATTGTTTCAAAATTGAATGGAACCTCTGATCATGTTCCTAGACCCTCTCCCCATGTAGTAATATGTCACTCAAGTGGCACATGACACCTTCTGACACTTGTACAATATAGGACACAGTCTGGTGAAAAATCTTTGGGGCTTAGGTAAAACTAAAAGGCAGTCTGTTGAAACAAAATCTCCCAAGTGGAGTCATAAACATAGTGAGCAGTCTTCATCACTCATCTAATGGCATCTGCTAGAAACTACTGTTGGCATCATGTTTAGTGAAAAGTCTACCTCAGGCAAGTTGGCTAAACTCTCACCCACCATAGACAAGGGGTGGATTTCCCTTGTTACCAATTTGTTGAACTGTGTTACATCAACACAAACTCCAATGGACCCAATAGGTTTGGACATATTTAACTGCCCAAAAAACATTCTGTTGCCAAAAACGAAAACCATGGATGCTGAAAATCAGAAACAAAAACAGAAATTGCTGGAAAAACTCAGAAGGTCTGGCTGCATTTGTGGAGAGACAGCAAAGTTAACGTTTCAGGATCAGTGACCCTTCTTCAGAACTGATTGTAGCTCGGAAAAGGTTGATATGGATGCTTAAAATGGGGTGGGGAGGGAGCAGGTATAGACAATAGGTGGAAATGGAGAACAGACAGAAAGAGAGAGAGAACAAACAACAGTTGGACAGACAAAGGAATGGGTAAAAGTCGGCCTGAGGAAATCAATAGCTGCTAATTTCGATCATTAATAGCTGATAATGGGATTGTTGTGGTAGCAGTCTATGTGATGAAAAGGCCGAGTATGTGAAGGTTGGGGTAAGGACATTGGAGAAGTGCTCCAGCCGTAAAATGATTGAACTCAGTATTGAGTCCCGAAGGCTAGTGTCCCTGAGAAGAATATGAGATGTTATTTTTCCAGCTTGCACTGACTTCAGTAGAGTGTTGTAGTCATGTTATGGAGCAGACCAACTCTTCTCAAAATATATTAAGTATATAGCCTAGATCTTAACTTTTACTTATTTTAAAAGTAAATGTAAGATGTTGCATTCCAGGTGCAATTTGATTGGTTAAACTACTCAACTTTAAGCAAAACATGCTTTATTTTTACACTACAGTTAAAATACAGTTAAAGTAAAAATAAAAGAATTGCTTAACTGTAACTCCATCAAAATGCTTAACAAAATAATATATATAAACTACTACTAATTAACTTTCCAATGTAGTAACCTCCTATTATCATACCCATTGCAAAGGCAAATTCAGTAAAATAGATTGTCTCACATGCAATTCCAGCAGAAGGAAGAAAACTCCAGCTTTTAGCTGTAACAGAGAGAGGAATAAGAGCTTCCACTTCCAGCTTCAAGACCCCAGCAACACCAGAAAGCTAAAACTAACAATCCTGATTCTGTGAGAGCCTGACCACACCCATTCAGGCTGCTTCTATTGTTCTAACTTTTAGAATGGTGGTTCAGTGGTTAGCACTGCTGCCTCACAGTGCCAGGGACCTGGGTTCAATTCCACCCTTGGGAGACTGTCTGTGTGGAGTTTGCACATTCTCCCCGTGTCTGCGTGGGTTTCTTTCGGGTGCTCCAGTTTCCTCCCACAGTCGAAAGATGTGTAGGTTAGGTGGATTGGCCATGCTAAATTGGCAATAGTGTACAGGGTGGAAAAGGCAGGGATAATGTAGAGGATGTGTCTGGGTGGGATGCTGTATTGAGGGTCAGTGTGGTCTAGATGGATTGAATGGCCTGCTTCCACACAGTAGGCATTCTGTGAAAAAAACCCCAAGCCGTTTACTTTATTGGCTTTGAGCAGACCACTCAGCAACTCTGTCTCAGCCTTTCTTCATAAAACAGGACAAATCACACCTTTTAAAGCCATAGTATCGTTACAGTATAAGCCCGTGATTTCTCTACACTGGGGAGATGAAACACAAATTGGGCAACCGCTTTGCAGAATAGCTACATTAAAAATGAGCCTGAGTGTCCGATTACCTGCTACTTCAACACGCCATCATGTTCCCTGGCCAACATCTTGGTGTTGAGCTTGCTGCAATCCCTTTTTCAGAAGTGTCACTGGACTGGAAATGTTAACTCTGCTTTCTCACCACAGATGCTGCTCAGCCTGCTGAGTTTCTCCTGTTTTGTACCATTCTCTCAGGTAAGTCATTAGGGAAGTTACTCCCATTCTGGACTTTTCCTCAAGTTGCTTTGGATGTGTTCCCCGAAAGAATATGGAAACCCCTTGGGTATGTTGTGACATAATTGTTCCGCATCCTTCTTTAACATGATGCTATTTTCACTGTTGAGTTTCTGTAATCATGTGAACAATTCAGAGTAATCTTCTCAAAAGGAATTTTCACGCCTGTGCTGCTCATCTCCTTCAATCTTTCAATGAAAGTTGAGGGCAAGGCACAGAGTTTTGATCAACAGTGACACTTCCTGGATTGTCAATTATGTATGCATGTTCTACCATGTTACACCATTTATGTTCAAGTGTTTCTTGTAGCATACTTTGAATCTAGTGAACTGTTCCATTTGGACCATGTAGTTTTATCTCTGTAGGCTAAAACATTTGTTGCATTTGAAGAGGGGATGGCTACATTTAAGAGGTCCAGGCTAATGTGTGCTGTACCTACCAGTCAAATGCTAGGACTCCTGTTGAGTGTACAGCCTATCAGCAGCAGGTTGTGTGGATGGGATGCACTGACATCATTTAAATTGCAAATAGCACAAAGTTTGGATGCTTCTTGTCTCAACAGATCCAAAAACAAGATAATCATGCACCATTGTCCCCCAAGTCTGAAAATGGGTACACATGAAGATGATACTGTCTCCCCAACTTGTACCAAGCTCTCTGGTTGCCATGATGCATGTTAGTGTAGTCACTGCCAGTGTCGACAATGGGCAGGGAGAGCAGCGAGTGGGAAAATTGTTCAGCACACACGGGTGACATCTTGGAGAAATAGAATATCATCTTTGGTGGGCTCACAGGGGTGGAGCCAGAGGTCACAAGTGGGACCTGAAGTGTAGGATAGTGGGCAGAACGTCTGGAATCAGTGAGTGGAAGTTTAAGGGCTACGGACATAGCTGAAGGAAGCATGAGCTAGTTGTCAAGAAGCCTCAAGTAGAAACAAAAACAGAAATGGTTGGAAAAGCTCAGCAGGTCTGGCAGCATCTGTGAAGAGAAATCAAAGAGTTAACATTTCGGATCTGGTGACCCTTCCTCAGAATTGATGGTAGCTAGGAAAACGTCGGTCTATATGCAGAAGATCGCATGGGGGAAGGGGGTCAGGAGTAAACAATAGGTGGGGATAGAGCCCAAACAAAATTCAACCACATCTTTACGTAATCCAGACCAATAGAAATGCTTTTGTATCTTAGCCTGAGTCTTTTGCATTCCTAGATGACCTCCTACAGGTAATTCATGTGTCACCCACAATGCTTCCTGTCTGTATTCTACCGGCAAAACAATCTGGTGAACCTCCGCCCAGTTCTAATCTGCACTAACCTGCCAAGGTCTTCATTTCCACCTGAAGACTTTATCCTTAAGGTAATAGCATTTTGGAATACATTCTGATTCTGTTTCTGAGTAGGCATTATGATATAAATCCTCTATCGTCTCATTTTTTTGTTTTAATTCCAATAATCTTTCAGAGCTAACCATCTCTGCCTGATCCTCTACCTACTTAGGTTTTTCCTTTACCATCTCATCAAACAGAGT
This sequence comes from Rhincodon typus, assembly GCF_021869965.1. Classification (NCBI taxonomy): domain Eukaryota; kingdom Metazoa; phylum Chordata; class Chondrichthyes; order Orectolobiformes; family Rhincodontidae; genus Rhincodon; species Rhincodon typus. The sequence goes on along the minus strand of NC_063340.1, from coordinate 46,086,608 downwards.
GTCAGCTAACTGGACCTCAACTCCTTTATCTTCCACTTTTGTTTCCCCTTCTTGTTTTAACTTATGGCTGTGGGATCTTGTCACCACACAGTCTGGAAAATTTCCAGGGTATTTTTCTTTTAACTCCTGATTTCCCTGGTTTTCTTTTGGCTTCTACACTACAATGAGCATCACTCCTACCTGTGATCCAGCTATATTGTTTGCGAGAACAAACTGTATTCCTAGAATAGCCAATGTTTCTATCGCTCCCACTATTACCTTTTGATTAGACTTTCTAGCCTTATCTTACACAGGGGAACATTGATTCTCTCTCCATTTTTTCCACCGATTATCACTCCCTCTGGCAATATGTCAGAAGGAGTGCAAATATTTTCATCTCTTACCAGCTCCCGTATCTCTAATTATGTTAACTTTTTTACCTACTCCCTCGTTCTACCTGAGTAACTCTTACCCATGCAAGTGAAGTCTTTGAAAAGATCAGGCGCTATATTACTATTTAGCTTGTCATGGGGCTGGACACTTGCCTACAGCTCCTCGACTTCTTTTGGGATTTCCTTCACTACCTCAACTAATCCTACTGGCTTAGCCTCTTTTACCACATCCTATTCCCCAGTGCCTCTCTTAATCCATCAGCACTGTGACTTTATGTGTCCCACCTTACGGCAGTGAAAACACCTGAGGTTTTTCACCTCTTTCCCACCCTCTTTGGTTTCTTTTTTTTTTACATATGTTAAACTGCTCCCAGGGTGATCTAATTTTTGTTTTTCATTGAAGGATCTCACTTTTTTCCCAGTTTCTATCCGTCATGGAATGAAATTGCTATCAGAATCTAGACTTCGATTTATGCACTAATGTGTATTCATCTGCCATCTCTGCAGCTCATCTCGCTGTTTTAACTTTCTGTTCATCAGCATGAGTTTTTATCATTTCTAGAAGTGAGATTTAAAACTCCTCCAGCAGAATAATATCTCTAAGATCCTCACGTGTCTTTTTTTACCTTTAATGCTCTCGTCCATCTATTGAAGTTGCTCTGTTTAATTCTTTCAAACTTGATATAAGCCTGACCTGGTTCCTTCCTTATATTTCTGAACCGTTGTCTATATGCTTCTGGTACCAATTCATAGGCATTCAAAATGGCCTGTTTTACTTCTTCATAATCTCCTGAGACCTCCTCTGACAGCACTGCAAACACCTCACTAGCCCTGCCTATCAACATGGTCTAAATTAACATGACCCACACAGTGTCTGGCCAATTCATCTGTTTAGCCAATTTCTCAAAGGAAATGTAAAAAGCTTCTACATCTTTTTCATTGAATTTTGGTAATGTTTTGTCATATTTGTATATATCCCTACCATTTCTTTGGCTACGCTGTGTCTGCTCATCATCACCCTCCTCTTCAATAAGCCTATCTTCAACCTTTCCATCATATTAAGTTGGCTATCCTGCCTAATTTGCAATTACTGAAGTTCAAACTCTCTCTCTTTCTCTATTTGCCTTTCCCCTAACTTGTCTGCCAATTCCAGCAGCTTTGCCTTGTTAAACTTTTGTAAAATCCCCAAAGTCACTTCTTCCACCCCCAGAAAACTCACAGTGACTGGAAGAGCCATTATCTCACTTTTGATTTAACCAACAACAAGCAACCAAAATCAAACAGATTTTCCGCTTCTCACCTATGTTCTATTTAAAGATCTAGGACACTCGTCCCAAGTCCATTTAAATTTGCTAGAACGTTTCATACCCTAAATCTGTTCACATCCATCCAGATCCCTTTAGATCTGTTCTGATCTGCACAAATCTGTCCAAATCCTGCACCCGGTCTGTCCCAACCTATCCAAATCCCGGACCTGAGCTGGACAGATCCTGGACGAGCCCCCAATCTGTTATAAGGTAGAGGTTGACCCCCTCCTGTGAATTGAAACTGAAACACACAAAGAGGAGCACCTCACCCTATAATCTGTAAAAGGAGTGTGAAAAGTAGTGGAACCTGCCTTTCAGCCACTTCTAGTCACCATAAAATAATTCCCTGACACTCACTTTAAAATCAACGAGTAAAAAATTATTTATCTAACTCTAAAAGTGAACAAATTAACTGTAATATTAACAAACTGAATAAACCCATTCTAACTACTAACTATTCCTGAATAAAATAAAATTCTAATGGTATGCTGTTCCAATAAATACAGGTCCCATGTGTACAAAATAAAACTAAAAAAAAATTCTGTCCATCAAAATTACAGCCGGGTTACATGTCTTCTGGAATGATCTATACCTTCTCCATTGAATGTTCTGTCAGGAACACTTTGTCCATTGAATGTTTTGTCAGGAATATTAACAAGTTGTGCCTGTAGGTAGCTTTGAGTTAGATGGTGCTGTCCCTAAAACTTAAAGAAGGCTGTGAGAACCAGCAATTCTCTCTTGAGAGCTGAGAGCTGTTAACTCTGGCAGATGGCAGTTTGCTCTCCTGCCTTTGCCTAAATGTCCCTTCTTTTATACCATTGATGACATATCAATATTTCTTACAATAGGATTAGTCCTATGTTGTCAAAACCATCAGATTTAGATTTAATTGGTGCTTGGTATTTGGATATCTGGTTCAAACTGGTTGGCTAAATTCAAAACTTGTTGTCTTGATAACAAAACAAAACTGCGGCTTGACTTGTGATCTGTACAGCCTTTTGATACAAATATTTCAATGTAGGTACTCTCTGTGCACCTGCAAACCCACAAGCTGCTGCCAACAGACATCCTTTTTGAATCTCTAAGCATAGCAAAAGTACATCATCTTTTAAAGGGACCACACACTGCTGCCTCCCCCCTAGCAGTTTACAAACACCAATATTTTACAAACACCAAATTCTAACATCCTGCTTCCAAATCCACAAGTACTCTGCCCAAATTCGCAACACTATCATCTGCATATAAACCGACATTTTCTTAGCTACCATCAGTTCTGAGGAAGGGTCATCTGTCCCTAAACATTAACTCTGATTTTTCTTCACAGGTGCTGCCAGGCCTGTTGAGATTTTCCAGCAACTTCTGTTTTTGTTTAGTAACAGCATCAGCAGTTCTTTTCGCTTTTATTTAGCCTCAGGTAGAGACTGAGAGGCCATGAGTGTGCACAGGCAAGGCTTGCAGGAGTTAAGGCTTATGTTAGGGGCTGGGAAACAAAGAAAGGAAACTGGAGTGAGCTCCCAACTGCTGCAGATCCAGGAGTACATTATGGATAACACCTAATTCCACCTGACGCTGAAAAGCCCCAAGTTGCTTGAAATGCTGTTGTGGTTTGGATGCTTCATGGAAACAAGGCAGCTGGCCTCCATTATTTATTGTACAATTCTGAAGCTTTGCTGATTTGAGGAAAAGGGTTGAGCCTCCAATGTTTATTAGAATGAGTTTTGACATGAACATACTGGCATATTTGTTGTCGCTGGAATAAATGATCACCAAACTGGAACTTTGCATGTTCCATGCGTGTTTTTCTCCATTATTTCAACTGAGCCAACCTTTCTCCAATATTTATGAAACAGTGAAGCCAGTAACTTTACATGGGCTTAAATGCTAGTTTTCAAAAAAGAACTGTGTCTTCCATCATTGACCATAAAGATAAAACACAGTCATCTTTTCCTTTGGTATGCGGTCGGCCAGTAGAAACAGTCTTTCCCAAGTATTGATCGTTCTCTTTTGCTAAAGTAATTAAAGTGTTGAATCCCAGAAGTATACTTTGTATTCTATCTTATGTAATGTATTTTTTTAAAAACTAAGACATGTTTATTAAATAATTTTACTGCAGTGACAGGTGTGCTTTGTCATATAAACAAAATACATAAACATATAAACTTTTATCTCTCATTTTTGAAATTATACTTGTAGAATTTTGGATAACAGATGGAAAATCATCATTCTTATCTAGGTGTAGGTATTAGTAAACAGCTGTTAAAATATTGCTGGTTCTGCAGGGAAATATGGCAAATCCAGTATCATTGCATGATGTAAATTAATATTATGTAGCATGTTATGTGGTCAGCATTTTCAGAAATACACATGAAACACATTTCCCATTTTTTCTAAAGAAATTAGAATTAGTAATAAATTCCATTTATATTGAAGTTTCAATTTGTTAGTTATCTTTCAGGTAAATGCATCTCCCTTGATTTCTTTCAGTTATCATTCATGGTTTATTTTCCTTACTTTTAGCAGATTTCCATAAATCCCAGATTAATAATGATGCAGCATTACTTGGGTCTCAGTTTAATTTCCAGCATTACATTGTTACTTTGAACTGCTGGGACTAAATTAAATGCATTTTTCCATCACTGGATCACTCTTGCTGTGCTGTTCATGATGGTAAATTATTTAAAAATTCAGTGACGCGCTTGGAACAATAGCACTGCTAGGTCACCATCTGTTACAGTTTGCTACCTACATACAAATTGAAGTGCATCATGTAATCATCTTGTAATGCTTTATATATGTGTTGGTGAAGGTGTTCATAGAAATATATGGTTACTGTATCAATGTGTGATTTCATGAATAATCAGCTTTATCATACAGAAATCTGTAATTTAATGCACTTTGCACTGATGGAAGAAGCAAAGTGGACTGCTTTTAGGAGTCATTAATGTATACTTGTTAACATTAACAATCACTTATGTGGTGACATAATGTCTGTGACAGTCTATAGAATTCTATGCCTGGTCAATACTCTCCGATGCTTTCTCTGGTCTGTAGTATTTCCGTTTAATCAGGATTGATTTTACTGTGATTCAATTTGCAGTTTCTCAGCAAAGCTCACAGCAGGAAATTTGAGAATCTGGTAATGTAGGATTTGTCCATTATAAAGAAAATTTGAGGTTAGAGTATTCTATGATCAGCAAAGTAGTAAGCCACCAGCTATTTTTCTTTTCACAATAAGGACAACATGACACTTAGTGAGTGATAATTGAATGTGAAATGCTGCCCACCATATCATATTTTGATTGGCCTTTGCATTTATTCTTCTTTAAGGAGATCAGTTTGACCCACAGAAAGTTGTTTTTAGTTCAATTAGATATGTGGAGAAGCATTTTAAATGATCAATTATGTATTTTTAATGGTTCCACTTAAGAAGCATAGCTAGAACATTGCTATTTAATGAAGAAAAATGTGCAGAAGATATACTAATCACCCCTAAGTGCAGGGTGGTGACACAGCATGCTCCAATATCAATATGCAGGATGACAGAGTGCTGAGGTGTGCAAGTGACTTTGCCACTTCCCAGCGTGACTCTCATCTCTTATCTTTTGACTATCACCAGGCAGCTGTACTGCAATACCTTAAGATCCAATCAGAAAAGTCTGCATTGAAACATTTTTCAGATCTGTGTGTTTCACACCTTAGTCTGTGGTAAAATCTCAAAATGTATTGGAGAGTTTTTCAAATTCATGCAGTTGGTCTTTGTCCCCTCTAAGCCCTGGTTCCTTAATCTTCTCTCCCTCCATTCTATTTTTGAAGGATTTGCCACCTTTCTTAATGAGTATTTTTGAAAAATGCATATTGAAGCAATGGTAAATTATATCCTTATCATGAGCAGATCTTCCTCAATATTTGAAAGTTAATATGTTAAAATGTACTAAGGAAAGATACTGAACTGCAGCAATGTTAATTTACCGTACTCTCATTTGGAAAATAAATGAGTGAGACAACATCATTTAAAAAATCTACTGGAAGGAAAATTTTGAAGAAAATGTATAAATACAGAAGTGCAATCTACACATTGTAAGTAACTCTGCGAGTTTTCTTTTAAGATAATGGTCACTTATTTCAGCATCAATAACCTTGAGGCTTCTATCCAGAAATATTGTGGTCTTTTTGCTACTTCCGTATCAAGCTGCAATATTGTTCAGGTGTAAGTACCAACATAAAAGTATTTTACGTTAATAATTCTTTTGGAAAAATTGTGAAGGACTGATTTCAGCTTGTATTTCATGGTAAAATCCATTTCTAGCATTCTAGTAGCATGTAACCTTCAGGGTATACTCAGTTTTAATAGTGTGACGTTTAACTTTCAAAAATATTAGTAACATACAGTTCTGCCCAGAACGGGAAAGGGGCTTATTGGAAGATTTTTGATAGGTCACTCAAGGCAGTTCAATGGTCACTGAAGAGAGTTTTAAAGGTTACAGCTAGCAAGTGAGAAGGAGGTAGATTCCATGTTAGGAGAGCTGTAGTCAGCTGTACTGCTGGAGAAGCAGCTGGCCAACTCAGAATCTGTACAGGGGACTTAATGTGAAGCAAGAGTAGTTACTTAACTTGATCTCGTTAGAACTCAGGATGATGTTCTAGGAATTAGTCTGCAGCAAAATTTTGGCATTAGGTCTCAGAAGAAGTCCTGAGGAGCTGGAAAAGTGAAAAGGTCACTGGATGTGTGTTGGGGAAAGTCTTGACAGCCTATGCAAGTTTCTGAGAAATCTCTGGGATCTAGTTTAATCACATTTGCTGTTTAATGTTTGCTGTGGGGTGTTTGATCACAATCTAATACCCTATTTACTACATATTAATTCTGGGCATTAGACATAAATTGCACATGTATTGCATCTTGAATTACTACTCTAAAGTTTTATAACAAAGTTTATTGCTGTTTGATCAAACTCATGGCCTCTTATGGCTTTATTACCTTAGTAAGTCTGCTGGATTTCACACTTTGTCTACTTACAAAAAAAGAAGTTACTGATCCCTAGTCAGATCATAACAATTCATACTCAACTCAGGGAAAGCAAAGGAGCAGGACAAAGGCTGAGGAAAGAGGCCAGCTATGTATCAAATGCCAAATGAATCAACTTTGTGACTTCTGTTATAGTCTCAATAAGTATTTGTTGATTCCATTTATTTTTAACAACAAAAAGGTCACTGCAACTACAACAGTGTTTCATCTAAGTACAGTCCCAATTTGAACATAACCTAGTCAGTCAATTTTATGCCTGTGCAGATGATATCTTCCATGTCCTTGAATTTACTCCAAAACTGTTCTGATATCATTAGGTGAGATAGGTCAAAATCCTGGCTATCGAGTCCAAACTCACAGGAATTATTTTTTTGGAATTGGGTAATGCCAGATCGTACAATTCCTGTGGCTGTTTTGATTGAAATTTGATAACTGACCCCAGGTTTCAATGATTTATAAATCTATAAATATCTATAAATGTTGGTTTCTCTAAGTTTTTAATGAAATGTTGCTGTATACAGTAAAATTAAAGAAATTTTGGAAGCCACAGAGCATTGATAGTCAAATGATTATTAATGCCATATATCACAACTTGGTGGAATGTTGTATGTCAAATTAATTATAGAAAAGAATGGATTGATAAACCACTCTCCTGCTAATGAAAAACTGAAGGCTTAAAATTTATAACCATACCATAAAACCTGCAGGATTACTTAAAACATTGAGAAATTAGGGTGGAAATGTTCCTATAAATTTCTAATTCTAAGTACTATTTTCTGCTTTAACCTCAACACTCAATGATTTTGGCACCAAATAAATCATCAATAAAGCTAATTAATCATAGCGTATCATCTAATTAATATATTGTTTTACCTTGAGTCAGGACATACTTTAAATATTCTTTTGTCCATCCTAGATTAATTCAAATTATATAAATCTTCAGCATGATGCAATTCACCAAGTAAAATTTCTGAGAACTAATGTTTATTAACATTATTTGTCGCTCTGATTTTCTATTGAAAAACACACCAATATAATACACAAAAGCTGATTGCATAAACTGCAGGAACAAATATTGCATCTCACAGTCAGTCTGACACAGCCACCAGCAGCCATTTCAGAGTAGGATTGAATAGGGTCATTCTATTTCTTGTTCACACGACCTGAATAAAAATAAAGATCGAAAAATTTAAATGTGCAAGTCAATTGATCTACATGAAGCTGGTTACTTAGCAGAGTGGTCAGCATTCTTTAGTCATACGACATAATTTTTACATGTGGTCAATTATCACAACAAAAGTCTTGTATTTTCTTTGCAAATTTTATATGCCTACTTGTTTGTATCAGTATTGATCAATACACATAGGTTTTTAATAGTAAACATTTTGTTGGCAATTTTAGACGTTGTGACCTCATATCAATTTGTCATATGTTCTCAAGAATAGAATGCTGTCCTGGTGTCCTCACCTTAAGGGAGTCAGAATTTCAATAATGAGTTGCTTTGAGTCCATAGAACTGTCCCATTGGGAGAGTTGCATTTGGTTTTAGGCACCCATTCACAGAAAAGCTATAATAGCCTTGAAAAATGCATGAGGTACTATTGACCACAATTGTAGCAGCAATTATAGATGCACAGCATGGAAACAGATCCTTCTGTGCAATTCATTCATGCTGACCAGATATCCTAAATAAATCTATTCCCATTCGTTAGCATTTAGCCCATATCCTTCTAAATCTTTCCTGTTTATATGCCCATCCAGATGTCTTTTAATTGTTGTAATTGAGTCAACCTCCACCGCTTCCTCTGACAACTCATTCCATACACGCACCACCTTCTGCATTAAGAAAAGTAGCCCCTTTGGTTCCTTTTAAATCTTTCCCCTCTCACTTTAAACCTATGTTCTCTAGTTTTGGACTCACCCATGCCAGGGAAAAGACCTTGGCTGTTCACCCCCCATGATTTTATAAACTTCTATAAGGTCCTCCCTCAGCTTCCAACACTCCAGGGAAAATAGCCCCAGCCTATTCAACCTCTCCCTATAACTCCAACCCTCCAACCCTGGCAACATCCTTGTATTATTTTCTGAACCCTTTCAAATTTAACAACATATTTCCTACAGCAGGGAGACCAGAATTGCACACAGTATTTCAAAAGTGGCCTCACCAATGTCCTGTACAGCCTCAACATGACCTCCCAACTCCGAAACTCAATGAACTGATCAACAAAGGCAAGCATACCCAACACCTTTTTCACTATCCCATCTACCTACAACTCCACTTTCAAGGAAATAATAACCTGCACTCCAAGGTTTCTTTGTTCAGTAACTCTCCCCAGGACATTACCATTTAGTGTATAAGTCCTGACCTGATTTGCCTTTCCAAAATGCAGCACCTCACATTTATCTAAATTAAACCCCATCTGCCACTCCTCGGCCCATTGGCCCATCTAATCAAGATACCGTTGTACTCTGATGTAACCTTCTTCGCTGTACACTACACCTCCAATTTTCATGTCATCTGCAAACTTGAGAGCCATGCCTCCTATGTTCACATTCAAACAGTTAAATTATAAGAACTCTTTGCACAAACATGTGAGATTGGTAAATAACTTCCTGGTCTTTTCCCCGACCAGACCAATCAACCTATCATCGGTCAGGGGAAAATACAAGAGTCCATTATTGAAAGCTTAGTAGCAGAGAATTTGGAAAACAGTGGCAGGATCAGACAGAGTTAACATGGATTTGTGAAAGAGCACGTAGATTTAACTAGTTAAGTTGATAAGGGGGAGCCAGTAGGTATGGCTTATTTGAACTTTCAGAAGGCTTTCAACAAAGTCCAAATTAAGGTATTAATGTGTAAAATTAAAACTTGTGGGATGAGGGATAGCGTATTGAGATGCATAGAACACTGGTTGTCAGGCATGAAATGAAGAGTAGAAGTAAATGAGTGTTTTTTTTTCCAAATGGCAGGCAGTGACTAGGGAGGTACCACAGGGATCAGTGCTAGGATCCAAGCTATCCACAATATATGTTAACAATTGAAATGAGAAAACTAATTGCAATATCTCCAAATTTGTCAGATGACACAAAGGCAGGGTGAGCTGCGAGGAGGATGCAGAGAAATCTCAGTTTGATTTGGACAAGCCGAGTGAGTGGGAAAACACATAGCAGATACAGTATAATATGGATAAATGTGACGTTATCCACTCTGGTATCAAATAATAGGAAGGCAGATCATTATCTGAATGGCTATAAATTGACAGAGATGAATGTACACTGAGACCTGGGTGTCCTGATAGAGCAGTCACTTAAGGTAAGCATGCAGGTGCAATGTTTAGTTATGAAGATGAATGATATGTTAGCCTTCATAGCAAGAGGATTCAAATACAGGAACAGGGATGTTTTACTGTAACTATGTAGGGCATTTGTGAGACCACACCCAGAAAATTGTGTACCGCTTTGGTCTCTTTATCCAAGGAAGGATATTGTGGAGGGAGTGCAACAAAGGTTTACCAGACAGATTCCTGGACTGGTGGGACAGATATATGAGGAGAAGTTGATTTAGTTGCAGTTATATTCACTAGAGTTGAGAAGAATGAAGGGAAATCTTATAGAAACCTATAAAAATTGAACAGGACTAGACAGAGCAGTTGCCGGAAGAGTGTTACCCATGGCTGGGTTGGAGGTTTAGGGGGAGTACAGAACCAGTGATCACAGCCTAATGATACAGGTAGGCTATTTAGGACCTAGATGAGGAGATTTCTTCAGCTCGGGAGTGATGAGTGTGCAGAATTCTCTACAATAGAAAACAGTCGAGGATAAGACATTGTATGATTCAAGAAGCTGTTGGATGTAGCATTTAGGACTAAAGGCATCAAAGGATATGGGGGAGAAACAGGAAAAGGCTATTGAGTTGGATGATCAGCTATGATCATTGTAAATTGAGGAGCAAACTTGAAGGGCTGAATGGCCTACTCCTGCTCCTATTTTCAATCAGAAGCAACTGGGGCATGAAACTTTTTTTTGAGTGTTCAAAAACCTTTCTGAGCAGAAATCACAAACTGCATTCCAGACTTACATACAATCTGATTCCTGAACTGTATTATCACCTTGGCATATCTGCAAAGTAAAACCGCTCTTTGCTGCAAAAAAAATCAGCAAGTTGTCCTAAATTCATAAGATTGATGAGAATAAGTTATACAAGATACGTAAAAATGATGATTGCATCAATGCTTGGAACGTGGAATGAAATATTTAATTAACAGGCTAAGAAAATTAAGTTGCCTCCACTGCAGGGACAGAATGATGCAATAGTATAAATGGATGACTTAATAAATGAAAAATGAATGAAAGTCAGTTGGGGTATGGAGTGTGGAAAATGCAAGTCTAAAGTGAACTGATCGTGAGACCAGAATTATATCCACAAATTAGCATCAAAAATAATGCCAAGCCTATTGCCAAAAATAATTGTAGTGAGCTCAGTAGCAAGCCTGTGATGCCTCACTCATTTTGAGGACAAGTGGGCCTGTAGTCTCAGCAATTCATGCTATTACTCATAAAATCTCACTACTGCAATGTACTCAAGTTGCTAGCTTTGTGTCCTGAAAAGGTTGAATTCTTAACACTGCATTAAAATGACAATTGCTCAATTCTGTATGATAAGAAGGGTTCAGAAATTATTTCCAAGGATGTTGCCAGGGCTGGAAGGTTTGAACAACAGGGAGAGGCTGAATCCGCTGGGGCTATTTTCCTTGGAGCGTTGAAGGCAGAGGGGTGACCTTATAGAAGTCTATAAATTCATGAGGGACATGGATAGGGTAAATAGACAAGGTCTTTTCCCTGGGGTAGGGGACTCAAAAACTAGAGGGCACGGGTTTAAGTTGAGAGGGGAAAGATTTAAAAGGGATCTAAGGGGCAACATTTTTATGCAGAGGGTGGTGTGTGTATGAAATGAGCTGCCAGAGGAAGTGGTGGAGGCTGGTACAATTACAACATTTAAAAGGCATCTGAATGGGCATATGAATGGAAGGGTTTAGAGGGATATGGGCTAAATGCTGACAAATGGGACTGGATTATCTCGGATATTTGATTGGTATGGATCAGTTGGACTGAAGGGTTTGTTTCCGTGCTGTACATCTCTATGACTCTAAGTGAAGGATGGATGAAATCTCCATGCTTGAATTAGAGACAAGTAAATGACACTTCAAACTCTGGACTTGAAAGGAGTCCAGAAATCCATAAGAATAAACATAGTTCAATTTTAAGGATTTAATATAATGAAGAATAGACATTCAAATGATTGCTTGATTACATGTGAGGAATTTTCTCTAAGGGATAATTTGGGACAAAATTTTTAGTAACCTGGGAGAATGCAGCTTAAGGTAAAGTCAGCATAGATGCGACAAGGACGAATGTTCTTGAGCTTTTTGATAAGGTATCAGAAGGGTTGATGAGAAAAATGTTAAATATTAGTCTGAAAGGCTGAATATTTGTTGGAGTGCAATGACCATCCAAAGTGATGATATCTTTGAGTACTTGAGGGAGAATAAAGTAAGATTTTATGGGTGACAGACCAAAAGCTAGTTCCTTCCCACAATCGTTGTCATAATGTGGAGCATATTCTTATAACCTGTGGTTTGTTATATCGCTGTAGCTATTTACATCATTACTCTATAAGACTCTTCTTGTTTGGTCAGAATGTGGTTTTCTTCAAATGGTGTATAAGACCATGCAAGCTCAGAAGGAACTCACACACTGAGAAGATAGAGATGGCAGCACACACAGCACGGTGATCAGCTTGGGATTGGAAGATTTAATTCAACAGCAAAAGTCACAATAAAATAACTTGCTGGTAACCAGGAAGCTAGCACATAGGTGCAGCAGGTAACCAGGAAGATGAATGGAAGTTGACCCTTACTTCAAGGGGCTTGTAGTATAGGGGTAAGGAAGTATTATTGCAACTATACAAGGTGCTGATGAGACCACATCTGGAGTACTGTGAGGAGATTTAGTCCCCTTATTTATGAAAAATATGTAAGAAAGAGACAGTTGAGGGAATGTTCACTGGGGAAAGATCCCCAGTATGGAAGGAATGTCTTATGAGTAAAGGCTAAACAGATTGGGAGTCTACTCATTGGAGTTTAGAAGAATGAGAGATGATCTCATTGAAACATACTGGATTCTTAAGGGCTTGGCAGGTTGAATGCTGAGAGAATACTGAGGGAGACAAGGGAGGAAATTGCTAGAACTTTGACAGAGATCTTTGTATCCTCTTCAACCACAGGCAAGGTCCCAGAAGCTAGAGAACAGCCAATGTTGTTCCTTTGCTCAAGAAGGGCAACAGGGTAATCCACAAAATCATAAACCAATGAGCCTTACATGAGTGGTAGGGAAATTACTGGACAAATTTCTTAGGGACAGGGTTTACTCGCATTTGGAAAATAATGGACTTATCAGCGAGAGTCAGTGTGGTTCTACATGGAGGAGATTTTGCCTCACAAATTTGGTTAATTTTTTTGCGGAAGTGATGAAGATGATTGATGAAGGTAGGACAGTCAATGCTGTCCACATGGACTTTGCTAAAGCATTTGACAAGGTCCCTCATGGTATGTGTATCCAGAAGATAAAGTCACGCGGGATCCAAGGTGAATTGGTAAGTTGGATACAAAATTGGTGCCATCATAGAAGACAGGGAATAGTTGTGGAGGGGTGCTTTTTGTCTGATTAGAGATCTGTGTCTAGTGGTACTCAGCAAGCATTAGTGCTGGGACCTCTGTTGTTTGTAATTGATATAAATGATTTGAATGAAAGTGTAAGTGGTCTGATTAGTAAGGTTGCAGAAATTGAAGGAGTTGTGGATGGTAAGGAAAGTTGTGAAAGGTTACACAGGATATAGAAAGCTTGGATAAGCAACTAAGACTGCTTACCAAGTTTATAACACCTTTTGGAAGATTTTGCTTTACCAGATTACTGTTTGGAATCGCAACTACTCCAGAGACTATCCAACAAATTATATCAAACATTTTGCAAGGTCATCATAGAGTCAAATGCCACATGGATAACATATTGATCCAGGGAAGCAATGGTTGAAGATCATGATTATGGAATGGACATCAGATTGAAATATTCATGAGGCCCTCATGGTTAATGACAAAAATCCATTTTTTTCTGGGATATGTTGATAGTAGTGAAGGATAAAGACTGATCTAATTTTTTTAAAGAAATCCAATTCCAGAGTTTGTCCAGAATCCTCAAAGATGCATGGATTTCACGACTGGTTGGCAAAGATTTTGCCTAATCTAGCAACCATCCCTGAACCCTAGAGACAATATCTCAAGAAAACATACCGTTGGTGACACAATCGTTGTCAGGAGAATGCCTTTCAGAAGATTAAGAAAATATTGATGTCTACAGATGTTTTAGCCCATTCAGCAATAATAACACTCGATGCATCAGCTGTAGGTTTATCAACTGTAGTTTTTTCAGAGCATTCGGATCGGTGCCACAAACCAGCTAATTACGCATCATGGGCATTATCAGTTTTAGAAACACGATAGGCTATAAATGAGAAAGAGGCTCTCTAAGTTACATCGTCTTGCAGGATATTTTCAGCTTACGTCCATAGTCCGAAAGTGGTCATTGAAACAGATTACAGAAGTTTAGTTTCTCAACTGGATTAGAAGAACCATGCAAGAATGCCTTCAAGGATGCAACATTTTGATTTTATCTCTTGAAACTTTTACAAAACAATCGATATGCAGGGATAACTGGAGGCAATATAAGACTTGCTGACCAGAGCAATTGGCAACAGCCTTACGAGCCGTGATATCGATTTCATCCTGAGTATAGGAGTTGGGACCCCATTTGGGTTGTACAGGAGATTGGTGAAACCTCTTCTGGAGTATTATATGTAGTACTGGTCACCTTGTTTTGGAAAGATATTATTAAACTGCTCAGAAACTTTTACCAGGCTGTTGCTGGGAATGGAGGGTTTGCATCATAAAAATAGGCTAGATAGGCTGGGAATTTTTTCACTACAGCATAGGAAGTTGAGAGGTGACCTTATGCAGTTTTATAATATCATGAGTGGCATAGATAAGGTGAACAGCAAGGTTCTATATCCATGGTGTGAGAGTTGATAACTAGGGGGCATATGTTTAAAGTGAGAGGAGAAATTTTTCAAAAGGACATGAGGGGCAGAGGATGGTTAATGTGTGGAATGAGCTGCCAGAGGAAGTGGTGGATGCAGGTACAGTTACAAATTTAAAAGACATTGGATAAGTACATGAAAAGGAAAGGTTTGGAAGGATGTGGGCCAAATGCAGGCAGATAGGACTAGTTTAGTTTGGGAACATAATCTGCATGGACTAATGGGTTAGAGGGTCTGTTTCAGTGCTGTTTAACTCTATGATTCTATAATTTGACTCCTACGTTCATTCTATAGCAAAGTGATGGTCAGAAAGTCACAATCAATTTTGGCAGAATTGAGAAGAATGGAAAAGGAGTCCAGGAATGACTCACCATCGCAGATATTGCAGAAGAGTTGGCCATATCGAAGGTCTAGTGGTGTAGCCTTGATGTGTATTTCAAACATAGGAATGACTTTACCACTGTTGGTGATACACTGGTGTAATGTAAAAAAAATAATTCCAGCTTCACTTTGAAAGGATATCCTGAGTAAGCTGTGTATAGGATGCTTGGGTATCACAAAATTCTGAACTCTGAACTCAGTCAGCTGCATGGTGGCCTAGAATCTCCAACATTATGGAACCCATTGAGAATTATCAGAAATATATCATCTGCAGGCCACAACAAAAAGAACAATTAATATCTGCCACATTCCCAAATCGATATTAGGAACTTGTAGGGATATATTCCTTTGCTTTTGATGGAAATGTTACCTTGTCATCCTTGATCCTGATGGATCAAGATTGAGAAATTGCATACAATGACTGTGGAAGTAATTATCAGAATTTCAAATGAAATTTTTCCGATGCACTTATCCTTGGTCTGGTAATTTCAGACAACAGGTCACATTCCGTGAATTAGTGTTTTAGTCACTTTATTGGAAATTCAGAATTTGAGCATATTGCAAACTCGCCATGACAACCACAGTCTAACAGGCAAGCCAAACATGGAATCAGAACAGTTAACGTGCTCTTAAAGAAGAATTCCAATTTCTTCACAGAACCATTGAATGATCAATCTATCCCTCTGCAATGTGGATTGGCATCATCTGGGTTACTGATAGGCAGCAAGCTGAAATCATAGGTCCTTACCTTTCCTATATAATTGGCTCCATATTTAAGCCTTTAAAATGGCCAAGGAATAGATGATAAATAGCAATACCATCATACACAGTAGGTCACACAATACGATAGTGGAACTGTACAAGGAATTTCCCAACCCCAGGACTAATGCAACAGGAATGGATCAGGGATTTAATCAGAAAATATACTATTCACCAAGGAGATACTAACCAAGCAGATCACATGTCATTCATACTGCCAAAGGGGCCAAACAAAGGAACTACAAGAATTTCATCCAATTACCATTGAGCCATCCTCAGATTATTGTTTGGTACAAAAACATAACAACATGAGAATATCAGACCATCCGTGATTCAAGACAATTATTTTCCATCCTTCCAAGTCTGAAGGTCAAGAAGAGCAGTCAAACATCCAGATTGTCTGAATTTCCAAAATGAATTTCTCGTGGGCAGTTAGGATCATGATAAATGTAAATATATAAACAAACGTACAAGGATATTAGTTATCAGAAAAAAATGCTTGGTGTAATATATGGATCTGAGAGGGTTAATACCTGACTTAGTGAAGTAAGCACCAAACTGTAAAGGTGCTATAAGGACTTGATCACCAAGCTGGTGGATTTGGTTGCAAACGTTTCGTCACCCTGCTAGGTAGCATTGTCAGTGCGCCTCCGGTGAAGCGTTGGTGTTCTGTCCCACTTATAGTTTATATGCATCGGTTTGCTGGGGTGGTTGGCATTACTTCCAGTTCTGTTCTTCCGTAGTTTGTATATTGGCTCCAGTTCCATGTGTTTGTTGATGGAGTTCTGGTTGGAATGCCAGGCCTCCAGGAATTCCCTGGCATGTCTCTGTTTGGCTTGTGCTGTTGTGGATGTGTTGTCGCAGCTGAATTCGTGTCCTTCTTTGTCCATGTGTAGTGAGACCAATGAGAATTGGTCGTGTCACTTGGTGGCTAGTTGGTGTTCATGTATCCTTATTGTCAGTTTTCTTCCAGTTTGGCCTATGTAATGTTTCTCATAGCCCTTGCATGGTATTTTGCATATTACATTAGTTTTAGATACGATAAACTACTTCTTGTTTATTCTACAAAACTCTTGTTAGACCAAAAGTTGGTTACCCTTGCACACTCTAGACAAGTTAATCCCCTAAATGACCCATACACTGAGAAGATCTGATGACAGCTCAAACAATAAGTTATGTTGCAGATGTAGATGACGTGGACTTCCAAAAGGCATTTAAAAATGTGCTGCACAATGGACTATTGAGTAAAGTAATACCTCATGGAATAAAAACTGGTCTAGAAAAAAAATCATAGAGTTTAATGGATATTGTTTTGGCTTGGAGAAAGAATGGTAGTGGAGATCCTTAGGAGTCAATGGTAGGTTTCCTGCTGTTCCTGATTTATATAAATGGTCATCACCTTGGTACACAAGGCACGATTGCAAAACTGTGGCTGATATGAAACCAGGAAGTATTGTGGACAGTGAGGTATTTAAGAGGAAATTGATGTATTATCTGAAAGGGAAAAACAAGCAGGCCTGTGGGAAAAGGGAATGACAAAAAGTTAATTGTTCCTTTGGAAATTCAGTGTTAACACAATAATCTGAATGATCTCCTGTGTTGTAACTGTTCTGTGATTCTGTGAGATGTGTAAGTAAAGCACTAATAACAAATAGATATTATATGACTGTTGGTCTAACAAACCAGCAATAAACTGTAGATTACATATCATTTTAATCTTTCACAAGTGAAAATAAATTATTGCATTTTCTTATTTTAAATTAAATCTAATTCATGTCGTCAAGACTATTTATTCATTGTACACACTATTGTTATATTGGCCCACAGTCAGGTTTACCTGTTACAGATGTTTAAGTCTGGCTAAAAATAAAGTAATATACTCAATGGAACTTGTTTATCGAGTGTCAGTAACTTTCCATTCTTAAGTCATGCAGCAAATGGC
Organism: Rhincodon typus; assembly: GCF_021869965.1. Taxonomy (NCBI): domain Eukaryota; kingdom Metazoa; phylum Chordata; class Chondrichthyes; order Orectolobiformes; family Rhincodontidae; genus Rhincodon; species Rhincodon typus. The sequence goes on along the minus strand of NC_063340.1, from coordinate 46,068,677 downwards.
ACCTTAGTGCCGAATGTTACTTTTTTCTGGCTAAGTGTTAGTTGCATCAAACCATGCCATGAAGCCCAGTGAGATTTCTCATCTTAGCAATCTTGCCTCATTGCCTACCTACTCCACCCATATTGTGTCCTTCTCATCCGATTCTATCCCCATCGTACTACCCTCTATTACCAGAACAACTCATCACTCACTAGATATCTGCTGAAAGATTGGCATCCCTTGTGCCTGCTCTGTCTTTAAAAGGCTATTGTTCAGCTGGATAGGCACTGTCAGTCTGAAACTGCCCTGCATACTTCCTGACATTTTCTCAGACATGCCTAGAGGAAGAAATTGGTACCCTGTACTGCAGGCAAGGACTCGGTGGTCCTGCTGGAAGGAATATTGCAAGTACAGAATTTCCTCCCCCTCCTCACCACCCCCTCCCACCCCACCGCCACAAGATATTAGGGAGGCTGTAACATCAGACCATTCTGGCCTTGTCTGAGATTGTCACCTGGGTATAGTGCCATTCCAGCCATCTGGAGGAATGCCTTGCACCATGGTAGAAGGTCAAAGTACTTCTCCACTCTAACAGCATAAGTGCCAGCATCCACTCTCTAATACCTTCCACCAAGGCTCATGCTTGACCACTCTCACTGCTGCCTATAAAATCTCCCCTCACTTGCTGTCATCCCCAATCCCTGATGCCATTAACCCTTGTAATGTGACAGAAGGAACTGCAGTTACTTTTTTTACTGCAGAAGGCAAATTTGAGAGATGCCTCAACACTGATTTTCAAAAATATCAAGGTAACAGGTAAGGTTAAAGTAACAGGTCTTTAATATGGACAGCAGAGGTAATTCAGCGTTTCCAAGGTGAAATGAGGTGTTGAGAACAAGGCAGTTCAAGCTCCGACCCATCAAGTACACCTCCAGGTCTCGCACTGTCAGTCTGGACTTGCCCTGCAGGGGTTCGTGTGAAGGGCCCTGGACACGGTGGACAAAGGGAAATTAGCACCTTACTTTGCCGAAAGGGACTTGGAGGTCTTGGGGTGGATAGGCTGTTACAACGAAGGCTGCCCTCTTCCTTCAGGACTAGAAGAGGAGACCATTGCATCAGATGCTGCCAGCTTGGTTCAAAGTTACCGGCTGGATCTGTGCTGTTGCCACAATCCAGAGGAACGTCCAACAATATAAGAAGAAGAACAATGACCTTCTCTGCTCTGTGACGGTACATTTTCCCTCTGCCACCTCATTCCATCTCTTCCACTGCACACATCTCTCACCAACACTCATGGGAGGCAATGGCCGAGTGGTATTATCACTGAACTATTAATCCACAGACCCAGATAATGTTCTGAGGACCTGGGTTCAAATCCCACCACGGCAGATGGTGGAATTTGAATTCAATAAAAAATATCTGGAATTAAGAGTGAACCCATTGTCGATTGTTGGAAAAACCTATCTGGCTCACTAATGTCCTTTAGGGAAGGAAACTGCCATCCTTACCTATTCTGGCCTACATGTGACTCCAGACCCACAACAATGTGGTTGACTCTAAACTGGCTCTGGGCAATAAATGCTGCCTAGCCAGCGATGCCCTCATCCTGTGAATGAATAAAGAAAAGAAAACGCTCGCTGTTGCATGAAACAACTTGTCACTCACTGAATCCTCCCAAATTCTGAACTGTTCATGCCTTCTGTGCTGCTTATTCACTCACTCAGGACACCTTACCACATGTTCCTCTCCTGCATTAGCACTAACAGCTTTGTTAGCCACTTTCATCTCACTCAACGCCTCCCTTTGTGTCATCCCAGGAACAGTACAGAGAAAGCCAAAATGAAAAGGTGGGGCACCCAACATTCAGTTCCTCACCTCCACAAGATGAGGTTCTTGGTGCTGACTAGTGAGTACTGTGACTGCACATACGGTGCTGCCAAAAAATCTATGTCCTAACAACCGTGACTACTGCTGCAAATGTGTTGTTAACATTTCCGAAATTCTACCACTTTTTGTGAAGCATTCTTTTGTCTCCTAAAAGTACCCATTGCATTGTTTGGTCTCCTCAGTTGAAAGGGCAGGTCTGCAAGTCTTCTCCCCCTCAAACCATGAGAACAAAGCCATTGAACCCTCAGAGAATGTACCAACAAGGCTTTCTCCCGCACCCTCCAGCAGCTCAGGCACTGGCACCTCAGTCAGGAATTTACCAATGTTAGAGTCAGGAGCAGATGCTGGTGAGCAGCTCAATGCCAAGAACAAGCAGTGCAGGACACTGGCACTGGGAGGATTGTTAGAGACCAGGTGCCTGCACAGTTCCAGGCACCAAAGGACTCCATATTGTCAGTAAGTAGAGACTTCAAGGAAATGCACAAGCTTACACAAGAGCAGTAAACAGGTTCAGAAGGGATGTTGAAAAAAAGACAGTGTTGGACAACTCTCCCAATGCTGTTTGTGCCATTCTGCCTCTAGCATTCAACTGAATGACTGACTCCGCGGACAGAGTGGTGGCTGCCATGAGAAGGTAAGTCCAGTACCCTCAGACAGACCTTGACTCCATTGCTCGATTCATTAGTGCTCTGCACCAGTGGTAAGACAATAGAGGATGAGGGACTTCCAAGGGCCCTCACAAGGAGACAAGGCAGTGCCTGTAAGCATCAAACAGAAGAGTAACCATATACTTTCACCGCAGAGATCTCTTCTTAGGATGCTCCAGTTATGCCCAGACCCTCCACATCGCCTAGCTGCCACCCTCACAGCCTGTGGGTGCACAAATCTCTGGACAGAACACACTCAGCATGTCTGGACCCTCTGGACACAAATGGCCCTGGAGTCAGGCAACCAAACTCCAAGATAAAAGGATACCTGTGTAGAGCAAACTTCCTCCACTGCAGCTGCAGAACCTGGGACTGTATCTTGATGCAGTTGGAGGGAAAGGAAAAAGGACCCCTTCTGAGGAGATACAGGTTGCATGGGTGACATGCCGCTGTATAAATATTCTCATATTTGTAAATTTCACCATCAGTCATGTGAGCGAATGTCTTTGTAGCTGCAACTACAAGATTGAAGAGCCTGGCCATCTTTCGTTTTATGCTCCAAGGTGTGAAGTGAACAGCTCCTGCATCATGTGCAGGCTGTAGAATCTTGCAGGCAATTGGTACTTTGGCAATGAGGGTGAATCTCTCCGGACCACAATACCTTGTTTGTGCATCGCAGCTGATAGTGGAAATGATTCATGAAGTTGCACGATGAGGTCAAGAATGCTTCAAGCCAGGATTTCATCTCCACAAAATAGATCAAAGCCTAAGGGTCACATATGGTTTTCAGCTGAGTTTCACTGCACTATGTGCCAATGACTGTTTAATGCGAATGTACTACGATGGAGTTCTCATCACATGAAAGTGAAGTCCACTCCCTTGCAGAATAATACACTTAACCCACCCCCTCTAGGTGCGGTGAGCACTAAGAGAGCAGGTAGTGTTCCCTGAGATGCACCGTGGCCCAACGTATGAACTGGGGGCTTGACTCTAAGCATAAAATACTGGCAGCAGCCTTACAATGAGAAACATTACTAGGCTTCAAAGTACAACATTAGAGCACAGAACCATCTTACAAATGGATTGGAGATGTACCATGAGGGGGCAGTGAAGCTGGTGTGTGTCAGGTGTCAATGATCCTACAAAGAGGGTTACAGGCAATCACTGCCCATGGATCATGCCCTGAGATGTTGGTGACTACAGCTCAAAATGGAGGACTGGAGGAGCAAACAGTGAGCTGGAGTCACCAGCTACATGCTTGGAAGTTCATGGAGGAAATTGCCACCATCTAGTTTCAATCCAGTGAGTGCCAGATTGGCAAATTGAATATCAATGAAGTGAGCTTAAGTAATAATGACATGCAAATGCATGCAAATGGATGAAAACAGACAGGATTCTCATCTTACTGTTCCAACATTTGGTTGCAAAGGACTTATTCATCTTACCATCAAGAATCTCTTTACCTTTGATCTCACCCTATTTTCCAACTTTGTCTTCAATGTCCACATCATTCAGGAGCTGGAAAGGTACTGCCCAGGATTACAGTACTTGTAGTGCCAATTCTCTAAATCACATTCCCTTTGAAGGCAATTGGTGGTAGATAGGATAACATCTCTGGTGTCCCAGAAGTAAGGATCAACAATATGCACAAAAGCACAGTAGGCTGGATACAGCAGGTTTGGGGAAAGTAAGCTTTTCTCATCTTGGGTTTTCCTTTGGTATCGTAAGGTTACACTCAAGCCAGTTCTTACCACACCCCCAGTGCTAACAAACTAAAGCTTAGGGTAAATCAAATTGAGCAAGATTTCATTATTTATTTTAGAACATTATAAACTTTGTTTTAAAGATGTTTTTACAGAGCTGTTTTTTCAAAACTTCCTTGACTTGCTAATCCACTCTTGTGGCATCTTTTCTCGGGAGTATCTCTGTACATCCTGGTAGGTTATGAATATATTAGATTAATAACCAGAGTAAATCAGTTCTAACTCTGCCATAGTCAGTAATGGATTTCAAATGAATGAATACAGTTACTTTTGATCTACAACAGAAAATATGAAGAAGAATGGTCTGAAAATTGTTGGTTCTTCATGGATGTGACGTTGTTACCTCAATTTGACTGGACCACATGTGACCTTGGTCTCCACTCTTGTTGTTAAATCATCATACCGTTTGGGCTTAGACATTAGATGTTGCCATGCCAGTATTTCACAGCCCAACCACACATTCAAAAATAAGTGATATATCAAAGGATTAAAATTTGCATAAAAATGGGAATGAAAAACTGGCAAGAAATGGAATAGAAGGAACAGCCAGAACCATAATATTTTGCTTGTAAAAGCACATTATCCAATATAAAGCTAATTTTGGAATGTATTGAAAACTTGGTTGTCAAAGTGATTGTTTTCATTAACTTTTGTTTTCAGTTTAACAATAAGCCAATAAAAATATTTTTTAAAATGCTTGGAATGCCACAGCAGTATTGAACAGATGAATTACGTGAGCAGAATAATTGAGATCACTAAAATTGCTTTATTTTCTGATACTTCCACTTTGGCATTCACAGATATGAATCTTTGTTTAATGTACATTTCTGCAGATCACTCCCTGCCTGCCTGTCTTGGAAGGGCCATCTCTCAAATTATCCTTTATTGGGGTGGGGATGAAATCAAAGTTTCCAAGCGAATTCAAAGAGCTCTGAGCAGCAATACATACAGGTAAATGGAAGACAACAATGTCGGTAGCAGATTCGCAAGACACTCAATCTGTTTTGCCATCTGTGCTCAGCTCAGATGTATTTTTTTACTCAGTTACTGCATAACTCAGTATCTTGTGACTTTAAATTTCAAATTGCTAGGTACAATTTTAATGCTTTCACGCAACAGGAAAATTACCCTCTCTTCAAAAACCTGGGATGATGGCTGGCATATTCTCTCTCTTATATGGCTGATTGATAGTTTGGTTGAAACATGGAGCTGAAATTTTACCGCAACAAATCAGGCATGTCCATGCATCAAATAGAATGTGATTATATTCACAATATCATAGAACTGTTATGATGTAGAAGGAGGCCATTCAGCCCATCTTGCCTGCACTGGCTCATTAAATGAGCATCATTACCCAGATCCAATGTCCAGCTCATTCCCCATACCCCTGAACAATGCCGTCTTGAGCTCCTCCATTGAACTTGTCAACACCACACTTCCAGGCAAGGCATCCCATACCCTAACCACTCACTAAGTGCAAACATCTGTCCTCAACACATTTCCTTCTTTTGCAGATCACTGTAAATCTATTCTTCCTTGTTCTTGTTCCTTTTATAAGCAGGAACAGTTTCTCCCTATCTACCCTGTCCATCCTGATCGTGGTCTTGAAAATCTCTATCAGTTCTCCTCTTAGCCTACTTCTCTCCATAGAGAAGTGCCAAATTCTTCAACTTCTTCCCTGGAACCATTCTTAAAAACTGCTTCTGCACCCCCTCCAATGCATCAACAACCTTCCTATAATTTGGCACCCAGAACTGTATACAATACTCCAACTGAGATCTAATAAGTGTCTTATACAAGTTCAGCATCACTTCCTTTCTCTTGCACTCAATGCCCCGATTAATGTCAAGTATACTGCATGCTTTACTTACTGCTCGCTCTACCTGTTTACTAATTTCAATGATTTGTGCATGTGTACACTCAGGGCTCTCTGTTTCTGCTCCCACAGCGCCCTTTGAATTGCACCCCATATTTTATGCTATTCAATGTTCTTTCTACCAAAATGTATCACCTCACAATTCTCTGCATTGAAACACATCTGTCAACTATCTATTTACTCCACCAACTTGTAAATGTCCTTTTGGAGTTCTGCACAGTTCCTCTCACAGTTGACAATTCTTCCATGTTTTATTTCAAAACTTGTGTTAGGTTGGCAATCCAATGTCATCACACTAGTCTTTGGCAATATGGAAGGTGAGTGGGCATGCAAATCCACCTACCATTTTGAAATAACCCACTAACAAGGTACTGATATTGTTGAAAACCCAATTGTTAACAACTTTTTGCTGACCACCTCATTTGTCAGGCATTGCACAGACAAAAGTTTGGGATTCATTTTTGCCAGGTATGAGGAGGTGGAATAAGTGTGCAACTAAAGCTCTGCCAATGGAAACCATGGCTGCACAGAGCCTGCTGATCAAGTTGGCAGTGCTTGTATGGTTATTTGACTTCATTTATTTACCATTTTGTGGGTACCAGAAGAAATAACGTGAGATTGAGAAGGTGGGGTCTAATAAATTGACAGCTGTGACTGAATTCCTGTCCATGGCATAACCCCTCTTCTGCCTAGTGTTCTGGCTCAGATGTCTGATTACAAATTTTATGACGCTAAGTGATACCTTCCTGTCCGATATCTCCTTACTGCCCTATTCCTCAAGCCTAGCAAGGAAATCTGTGAAATCCTGTCATGGTTTCAAAGGTACAGCTTGGATTGCGAATCTCATAGAAGGCCCTGTGGAAAATTCAGAAAGGGTCCTGTCTGAAATGATTGTGAAAGCTGATTTAATAGTAACTTTCAAAAGTGAATGGGATGCAACATTGAAATGTTTGTGGGGCTACTTTAAAAAGACAGGCGCATGGGACTAGCTGAGTTGTTTTTGCAGCAAGTTGGCATAGGAACAAAGAGTTGAACTCCTGTTTCTATTCTGTAATATTCTATGATTCTATGGGACAGAGTAAGAAGATGGAACTAATTAAATAGACCATTCAGAGGACATTATGGGTATAATGGGCAGAATTGTGTTGTGGAGATGGGGATTCTCATCTCCCTGTTGGAGAGAGACCAGTGTTGCCTCTTTTCTGGGTGATTTACTATTCCACAACTTAATCCGGCACGAGCAAGGCATTTCCCTGGAATAAAGACACAGGGTTGGTCATTAACTGGCCATTTAAAGGCCTAAATTGTTGACAGAGCCGTAAGGACAACCATGGTTCTTACCTTCTGGAACCCAATTCTAGCAGAGGTGGAAAGGCAGTACGAATCAGATATGCCACCATTCTGTATTATAGCAATCCCTTTCTGCTTCAAAATTCACCACTAGCAAAAGTGAAAGATTCCACCTAATATGGTAAACGGGCTAACTTTTCTGCAGCTCTCTAAAACTATAAATCAACCGGACCTTGATCAACATTACTAACTAATAGATCAAAGAATTCAAATGAACTTTGGGGAAATTTTGATTTTAATAACTGATCAAATGGGCGACAAACTCATTTATTTCTAGACAACAAGGTGCAGGGCTGGATGAACACAGCAGGCCAAGCAGCATCATAGGAGCAGAGAGGCTGACGTTTCGGGCCTAGACCCTTCATCAGAAAAG
>NC_063340.1:46040025-46060402 GCF_021869965.1 Rhincodon typus | reverse complement strand
ATCAGCTTTTCTGATGAAGGGTCTAGGCCCGAAACGTCAGCCTCTCTGCTCCTATGATGCTGCTTGGCCTGCTGTGTTCATCCAGCCCTGCACCTTGTTGTCTCGGATTCTCCAGCATCTGCAGTTCCTACTATCTCTCATTTATTTCTACATTTTTTTTTGTTCCTTTCTGCCAGCTGATTGTCAATGCAATCCCATGTGCCTTGATCTTACATGCTAATCTCCTACATCTCTTGTCAAATGCATTCTGAAACTCCAAGTAAATCACATACACAAGTTCTCCATTATCAACTCTACCTGCTAAATCCTCAAAAAATTCAATAGATTTGTCAAGGATAATTTTCCTTTTGTAAATCTGTGCTGACTCTCTTCAATCCTGTCCCTGTTTTCAAGTATTCTGCTATTCTGGATTATAAATTAATTTACATTGGACTCTAGCATTTTCCCTACTTCCAATGTCAGGCTAACTGGTTTACAATTCCCTGTTTTATTTCTGTGTCTTCTTTCAATCGTTCGGGTTATATTATCTATCTTCTAATCCATAGGGACTGTTCCAGAATCCATATAAACTTGAAAGATGACCACCAACACATCCATTATTTCCAGGCCACTTCCTTAAGTATTCTGGGCACACTTGCTTACATTCTCTGTGATGTAACTTATTGGGCTCTAGGGACTTGTTAGTCTTTAATTCGATCAATTTTACTAAAATAATTTCCTACTGATATTGATTTCCTTCAGTTCCTCTCTCTCACTAGGCCATGTTTTTCCAAACATTTTGGGATGTTATTTGTGTTTTCCTTTCTGAAGGCAAAACCAAAACATATGTTTAATTGGTCTGCCATCTCTTCGTCCCCAATATAACGTTTCCGATTGTATGGGAGCTATCTTCGTCTTTGTTAGTCTTTTTCTTCTTTACATATCTATAGAAGCTCTTACAATCAATTTGTACATTCCCTGGAAGTGTGGTCTAGTACTCTATTCCTCGTCTCTTAATCAATCCCTTTATCCTCCTTTGCTGAAATCTAAACTGCTCTCAATTTTCAGGTCTGCTGCAATTGTTGGCCAATTTGTATGTCCCTTCCTAGGAACTAATGTTATCCCTTGTTTGCCATGGCTGAGCCACCTTTTCCATTTCATTTTTTGCACCAGACAGTAATGAACAGCTGCTTTTCCTTTATGCACTCTTTAAATGTTTGCACCATCAATCTGTCTTGTCTTTCAATAACACTCCCCGATTTACCATAGCCGGCTTTCACCTCATTACTTTAATGCTCCTCCATGGGACATGGGCATCACTGAGCAGGCCAATATTTATTGCCCATCCTTAATTGCCCAGAAGGTTTTAAGGGTCAACCACATTGGCTTGGTTGAGTCACATGTAGGCCAGACCAGGTAAGGATGTCCTGGATGACATTAGTGAACCATGAGTTTTTCCAATAACTGATAATGGTTTCATGGTCATCATTAGATTCTTAATTCCAGATTTTTGTGATTCCATCTGCTGTGGTGAAATTCAAAGCCAGGTCCCCAGATCATAGCCTGGGTCCCTGGATTAATAGTCTAGAGATAATATCACCAGGCCAAACCTCCTCATCATCCCATCATAGTTTCCTCTATTTAGATTCATGACCCTAGTGAGCCTTAATGAAGAATTCTCTCATGATATGGTCATTCATCTTTAAGGGGCCACACACAGGTAGATTGTCAATTATTCCCTTCTCATTACTCAATATCCCATCTAGCACGGCCTTTCGTCTCGTTTTTTTTTACCCTCTGTGCATTGATCCAGAAAACCATCCTGTGCGCGCACCAAGAATTCCTCCTCTCTCACATTGTAATTTTTAGGAAATTATTGGCCAATTTTCCCAGCAAGCCTGATTTATATTTTCATTCAATTTCACCTCCCCCCCTCCTTTTAAACAGCACTAAATGTTTGGAGATGCCTAGGACATTGTAATCAGCAATGTATATCTGAAAGGTTTCATTTCTGACAGTTTAAAATTATACCCAAAGCTGGGCATGAGAAGTGTAATTTCTCTGTCAGGTAAAAGATATGAAGACAAAAGAAGTTTAATTATTTCCTTATAAGTAAATCTTTGAAATTAAGAATTTAGATTAGTTCTGTGTCTCTTTGGAAACAAACAGAGCATAGTAAATTAAAATCATGTGATGGAATTCAAAGATAAAAGTATGCAAACATGTAGAAAGATAAGATTAAGGACTTAAATATAAATCCATGAGAACACAGAAACATAACAATAAAAGAATAGTCAAAAGGTAGTAAAATTGACCCCTGGATTATTCAATGCAGTTCTATACCCCAGCGGTAAGCAGAGTTATGATTGATTGCTGGAAGTTTTGTACTCAGTGGTCCAAAATTGATAAACGTTGAAGCAGGCATAATGTCTTACAATGTTCTCAAGTCTTATGGTGTCTCTATATTTCTTGCTCATCCCTGGCTTCAGATCATAAGGTGAAACCTAAAGGCCTTTCAATCTTAGTCTTTGTAAATTATATTTAGTAAGAAGCATGTAATCCTATTTCTGGGAGAGACAAAGGGACCTTTTAGTTGGATGACACAGATCAGGTGATTTACAGTACATTCAGGTCATTTGTTACCTCAATGGTTCTCACCAACACATTCATCTCCTCCTGAAATTAGTTTTGAGGACTGCAAAATAGAAAGCACCACATTGAAAAATGCAGCAAAATCCAAGGAACACTTTAGAGCCATCTTGGTTTTATATGAATTTCTCAAATTTATAGAATGCAATAGAATTTTTTTTAAAAAAAGGCTTTTATGCATTGCAAAAGTAATTGAGTACTAAATCTTGTTTTGTCCTGGATACTACCTTAATACTCCAAAATATAGGATGAAAACTGCTTTCGCAGCACAAAATGAAATGTTATAAAATTTAAAAGAATTAGCAGCAAATGTATTTCCTCCTGTTCTTCTCTGTGCTGCAACTGTGAGGGAAATTTGTAAGGATCTGACATCACGAGACATCAACATTTAACTAAAGAACTATGTAGTAGCCTATATTTCCCATACAGCAGAATAGCCGCTGTGTGAAATTGCCAGCAGTTCCAGCTCACTTCTAGCTCACAGGTAAATGATTTAAGTTCTATTGATTTTACATACTGTAATGGACCAGTCACTTGGGTGTAGGACTGCTTTTCAAGCATATTCCCATGCCCTCCCTTGAAGTAGGTGGGAATGTGGATTTTACTGAATGCCAGAGCAGGTTCCAGGGGTCAAATCAATGACTCCTGGTCATTTGCTTGTATATTCGTATACCCCCTCATTAGACAACATCAGAATTGGTTAGTTAAGTTGACTGGATGGCTGATTTGCAATGCACAATGAAAATAACAGCACAGTTGAGGCCATCCTGAAGGTCGAAACTTCTCAACCTCACTGTTGACATGAGGCACGGTGCCCCTCAGGATTAACTCACCACCAGTTGCCTCTCTCTTTTTCTCATGAGAGAGTAGCCCTCTGGCACTATGGCAACCTTAGCTTCTACCTTGTAGCAACACAGAGATTTTGACATGAAAGCAAAATACTGCAGATACTGAAAATCTGAAATACAAATGGAAAATGCTGGAAATGTTCTGTAGGTGTGGAAAGGGAAAAATTTCAAGCTTTGTGTGAAATAGGCACCAGTGAATCTGCAGCCTGTTTTATTTCTTGATTTTTATTTTTATGAAATCAGGAGAAATTAAAGCTGGCAGAGATGTAAGCGAGCTGTTAATTCAACCACTGTCATCTGCCTGCATAGCCACACAAAGTTAACATCTACACCGCAAGCAGCATCATGTGACAATAGTCAACTGGAAGGCACAAAGCTGTAAACCTGCTTGCTGCATGGTTAAGAGGAAGAGAAATCACAACCAAAATATATTTCTTATTCATTCATGAGATGTGGATGCACCTGGCTGAGCCAGCACTTATTATTCATCCTCCATTGCCCTTGAGAAGGTGGTGGTGAGCTACTTTCGTGTACTGGTGGGGACCATTTGCTACAGAGAGACCCACAATGCAATTTGGGAGGGAATTCCAGGAATTTGAACCAATAACACTGAAGGAATAGCGACAAAATTTCCAAGTCAGGAAGGTGAGTGGCTTACAGGTGAACTTACAATGGCAGTGTTCCCATGTCTCTGCTGTCATTGTCTTTCTTAATGGAGTAGTGGTTTTGAGTTTGGAAGGTATTGCCTATGAAGACAAAGTCAGGATATTGTCCAGATCTTGCAGCATTTGGACATGGAATGCTTCAGTGCATGAAGAATTACAAGTGTTACTGAACATTATGCAATCATTGGCGAACATCTCCACTTCCCACTTTATGATGGAGGGATGGTCATCAATGAAGCAACTGAAAATGGCTGGACAAAGGATAATCCCTTGGCAAGCTCCTGTAGAGATGTCCTGGAGTTGAGAAGACAGACATCCAGAAACTTCAACTGTCTTCCTTTATTCCCTATATGAATATTCCCAATTTTGTTCTGTGGCTAAACTACACCTGGATCAGAATCAACCACCTTCCACTCTAGTGCCTCATCCTGACAACATCCATAACTTGAGCTGACTACCTGCTAGGACATTAACCAACTACCTCTCTCGCCTCTTCCATTACTCTCACATTACCGCCCCTAAACCCCAAACTGTTCCCCTAACTGAAACTGACTAGCTCCCCCACACTCAGTCCAAACTAACTAACGTTATACCTGACTGCTGTAGCCAGACGGGCCACTCAGAAATGCAGAATTGGATAATACACCAAGCATGCTGGGAAATCAAGCCAAGCATTGGCCAAAGTACCTGTGCAAAGATACTGTAATAAACAAGCTGCAGACCCATCCTTAGGCAGACATAAGGATGTCGCAAACTACATAGAAAATTGTCTAGCGTGTTCCCAAAATAATCCAGGCAGGTACGCCCATTTAGAGAGTGTCCTAATGCAGCTTTGTTTGTGGGTGTTGGGTTGGTTGCTGTGGAAGTCGACGATTTGATCTGTATGGGTTGCTTTCCTGTATACCGAGGTTTGGAACTCCCTTTTGGTCATACGCTCAACTCTGACGTCCAGAAACGGAAGTTGATTATTGTTTACTTCTTCCCTTGTGAAATTAATCCCCGTGAATACGTTGTTGATTAGGTGGTGGGTCTCTTCTAATTTGTTGCATTTAATAATGGCAAATATGTCATCTACATACTGGATCCACAGTTTAGGTTGGACGTGGGGGAGGGTGGTGTGTTCTAGTCTTTGTATGACTGCTTCTGCGATGAGTCCTGAGATGGGTGACCCCAATAGTGTACCATTGATCTGTTTGTATACTTGGCCATTAAAGACAAAGTGAGTGGTGAGGCAGAGACCTAGTAGTTTAAGTATGCTTTCATTGCTGATAGAGCTATTGGTCTGCACAGCCCGAGCTACAAATCTTTGCAAAAACTTTAAATAGCAAAAGATAATAGAATCCAAGAATTACTCCTGTTGAAGATAGTTTGAGCCATGACTTTGAAAGGAAAGTATAACCCTGGTTGAAAACATCGAACATGAGGTTGGTTGGCTCGCCGAGCTGGTTTGTTGTTCCGCAGACGTTTTGTTACTGTGCTTGGTAACATCCTCAGTGCAGCCTCCGATGAAGCGTCGGTGTGTTTTCCCGCCTGGTTTTTAAACTCTGGAGTCCATTGAGGTGGATTGCCTCACTTCCGGTTTTCCTTCGTTGTGGAGTGTATACGGGGTCGAGTTCTTCATCGGAGGCTGCACTGAGGATGTTACCCAGCATGTTAACGAAATGTCTGTGAAACAACAAACCAGCTCGGCGAGCCAACCAACTTCAACACCCACAACCCAAGCTACAAATCTACTCCAAAACCTTAGAAACATTGAACATAGAACAGTACAGCACAGTACAGGCCCTTCGGCCCACGATGTTGTGCTGACCTATTATCCTACTAAGATCAATCTACCCTGCATACCCAACATTTTGCTCTCCTCCATGTGCCTATCCAAGAGTCGCTTAAAAATCTCTAAAGTATCTGACTCCACTACCACTGCCAGCAGTGCATTCCACACGCCCACCACTCTCTGTTTGAAGAACCTACCTCTGACATCTCCCCTGTACCATCTTCCAATCACCTTAAAATTATGCCCCCTCATAATAGTCATTTCCGTCCTGGGAAAAAGTCTCTGACTATCCACTCTATCAATGCCTCTCATCATCTTGTACACCTCTATCAATTCACCTCTCATCATTCTTTGCTCCAATGAAAAAACTCCAGCTCCCTCAACCTTTCCTCATAAGACCTGCCCTCCAGTCCAGGCAGCATCCTGGTAAATCTCCTCTACACCCCCTCGCAAGCTTCCACAACTTTCCTATAATGAGGTGACCAGAACTGAACACAATATTCCAAGTGTGGTCTAACCAGAGTTTTATAGAGCTGCAGCATAACCTCGTGGCTCTTAAACTCAATTCTCCTGACAATGAAAGCCAACACACCATGCACCTTCCTTACAACCCTATCAACTTAGGTAGCAACTCTGAGGGATCTATAGATGTGGACGCCAAGATCGCTTTGTTCCTCTACACTGCCGAGAATCCTGCCATTAACCCTGTATTCTGCATTCAAATTTGACCTTCCAAAATGAATCATTTCACACTTTTCCGGGTTGAATTCCATCTGCCACTTCTTTGCCTAGTTCTGCATCCTGTCAATGTTCCGTTGCAACCTACAACAGCCCTCCACACTGTCCACAACTCCACCAACCTTTGTGTCATCAGCAAACTTACGAACCCACCCTTTCACTTCCTCATCCAAGTTATTTATAAAGATCACAAAGAGCAGGGGTCCCAGAACAGATCCCTGCGGAACACCACTGGTCTCCGAGCTTCAGGGTGAATACTTTCCATCTACTACCACCCTCTGTCTTCTATTGGGCAGCAGTTTTGTAACCAGACTGCCAAATTTCCCTGAATCCCATGCCTCCTTACTTTCTGAATGAACCTACCATGGGAAACCTTATCAAATAATTTGCTAAAATCCATATACACCACATCCACGTCTCTGCCTTCATAATGTGTTTTGTCACATCCTCAAAGAATTCAATAAGGCTTGCGAGGCATGACCTGCCCCTCACAAAGCCATGCTGACTATTTCTAATCAAACTGTGCTTTTCCAAATAATCATAAATACTGTCTCTCAGAATCATCTCCAATAATTTGCCCACCACAGAAGTAAGACTGCCCGGTCTGTAATTCTCAGGATTACCCCTATTCCCTTTCTTGAACAAGGGAATGACATTTGCCACCCTCCAATCTTCTGGTACTACTCCAGTGGACAGTGAGGACGCAAAGATCATTGCTAAAGGGGCAGCAATCTCTTCCCTCGCTTCCTGTAGTAACCTTGGGTACTTCCCCTCTGGCCCAGGGGACTTATCTATCCTCATGTTTTTCAAAATTTCTCACACATCCTAACAACAACCTGTTTGAGCATAGCTGCCTGTTTCATGCTGTCCTCACAAATGTCAAGGCCCCTCTCACTGGTGAATACTGAAGCAAAGTATTCATTAGGGACCTTCCCTTCCTCCTCTGACTCCACGCACAAGTTCCCTCCACTATCCCAGATTGGCCCTACCCTCACTCTGGCCATCCTCTTGTTCCTCACATAAGCATAGAATGCCTTGGGGTTTTCCTTGATCCTACCTGCCCAGGTTTTCTCATTCCCCCTTCTAGCTCTCCTAAGTCCATTCTTCAGTTCCTTCCTGGCTACCTTGTAGACCTCTCCAGCCCTGTCCGATCCTTGCTTCCTCAACCTTAAGTAAGCTTCCTTCTTCCTCTTGACTAAGTGTCTTGTCATCCAAGGTTCCTTCACCTTACCATCCGTTCCTTGCCTCAGTGGGACAAACCTATCGGGTACTCGTAGCAACTGCTCCCTAAGCAACCTCCACATTTCTGTCATGCATTTCCCTGAGAACATCTGATCTCAATTTATGCTCTGCAGTACTTGCCTAATAGCGTTGTACTTCCCCCTCCCCAATTAAATACTTTCCCATACTGTCTGCTCCTATCCCTCTCCATGACTATAGTAAAAGTCAGGGAGTTGTGATCACTATCACTGAAATGCTCTCCCACCAAGAGATCTGACACCTGGCCTGATTCGTTGCCAAGCACCAAATCCAATTTGGCTTCCCCTCTAGTCGGCCTATCCACATATTGAGTCAGAAATCCTTCCTGGACTCACCTGACAAAATCTGCTCCATCCAAACTATTTGCACTTTGGAGATTCCAGTCTATATTAGGGAAGTTGATGTCACCCATTACAACAACCCTGTTACTTCTGCACCTTTCCAAATCTGTCTCCCAATCTGTTCCTCAGTATTTCTGTTGCTATGGGGGTGTCTATAGAAAACTCCCAATAAAGTGACTGCTCCTTTCCTGTTTCTGACTTCCACCCATACTGACTCAGTGGAGAAACCCTCCTCTACGACCTTCCTATCTGCAGCTGTGATACCATCCCTGATTAGCAATGCCACTTCCCCACAGCTTTTACCTCCCTCCCTATTTCTTTTAAAACATCTATACCCCAGAACGTCCAACAACCATTCCTGCCCCAGTGTTATCCAAGTCTCCGTAATGGCCACAACATTGTAGTTCCAAGTACTGATCAATGCTCTAAATTCATCACCCTTATTCCTGATACTTCTTGCATTGAAGTAGACATACCTCAACCTGTTGCACTGACTGCAACTTTGCCCTATCAACTGCTGATCCTTCCTCACAGATTCTCTGCTTGCTGTATCTGCCTGTACACTGGCTACCCCATCCTCTCACCTGTATCTCTGGTTCCCATCCCCCTGCCAAACTAGTTTAAACCCTCCCGAAGAGCTCTAGCAAACCTCCCGCCCAGGATATTGGTGCCCCTCCAGTTCAGGTGCAACCAGTCCTTCCTGTACAGGTCCCACCTTCCCCAGAAGGTATCCCAATGATCCACATATCTGAAGCCCTCTCTCCTACACTAGCTCTGTAGCCACATGTTCAGCTGCACTCGCTCTCTATTTCTGGCCTCACTAGCCCATGGCACCGGTAGTAACCCTGAGATTACTACTCTGCTCGTCCTGGCTTTTAGCTTCCAACCTAACTCCCTATATTCACTTTTCAGGTCCTCATCCCGTTTCCTAGCTATGTCATTGGTACCAATGTGTATCACGACTTCTGGCTGCTCTCCCTCCCCCTTTAGAATCCTGAAGACTCAATCCAAGACATCTTTGACCCAAGCACCCGGGAGGCAACATACCAACCGGGAGCCTTGCTCGGTACCACAGAATCTCCTGTCTGTTCCCCTAACCATTGAATCTCCTATCACTATCGCTCTCCTATTCTGCCCCCTTCCCTTCTGAGCCACAGAGCCAGGCTCAGTGACAGAGACCTGGCCGCTATAGCATTCCCCTGGTAGGTTGTCCCCCCCAACAGTATCCAAAGTGGTATACTTATTATTGAGGGGAACAGCCACAGGGGATCCCTGCACTGTCTGCCTATTCCCTTTCCCCCTTCCGACAGTCACCCAGCTACCTTTGTCCTGTAACTTGAGTGTGACAACTTCCTATAACTCCTCTCTATCACTCTCTCAGCCTCCCGAACGATCTGGAGTTCATCCAGCTCCAGCTCCAGTTCCCTAACGTGGTCTGTGAGGAGCTGGAGTTGGGTGCACTTCTCACAGGTGAAGTCAGAAGGGACACTAGTGGTGACCCTTACCTCCCACATCCTACAAGAGGAGCATGCAACTCCCCTAGTTTCCATTCCCTCTACTCTAGATTGCCATAAGAATAAAGAAAGAGAGCCTTACCTTACTTTTCCAACCCTCCACACAGTCTTTTTTTTTGGTTAGAGGAGGAGGATGGGTGGGAGACACCACACGTGTAGTGTTTCAGGTTTAACCAATGCCCGAATATAATAATACACTTCCTGGCTCGCACTCTCACCACTTGCGCCGGTCAAATTAAGAAGGCTGCTGACTCACGAGGCAAGTTTTTATAAGGAAGACCTTACCTTCCCGCTGCCTCCGTCTTGCGCTCGCACCTCTCCTGCTGCTTAAATCAAGTTTCATATTAATTAGAATGGAATATCTTAATGGTTAATTGTTGATAACCCTCCAGTAGTTACACTAAAATTTTGCCAAAAATTGTTGAAAGCCTCCACCTTATAGGAGCTCCACTTGTTACATTGGGCCAGAATTCACTGTCAAAACGATGGCGAGGTGAATGGAACCTATTTGTATTTATGGGTTTATGGCCTCCATGGATGCAGCAACATTATGCAAGGAACAGATGTACATTTAAATGTGAAGATCCAGAAGTTGCCATCCATATTGTGGCATTTTGTTTTCAGCTGTGCAAAAATGGCATTTTGTTGTCTGCCTCACCATTGACATAACTAAACAATGGTTACAAAATAAACCTACCTCAGTTGATTAGGGCCAGTTAGTGAGTGTCTTTTTAAGGAACAACCAATTGTTATAAAATGCTAATCAGACTCTTTGTAATTGAAAATTGACTATTTCAGGCTTGGAATTTTCCCAGGAAGTTTAAAATATCTATTCCACCCCCTTCTCAACTCTTGCCAGGCTCCAAACCAAATGTTGTTAGATTTTGATGAATACTCAAGCAGAAATTCTAATTCAGAATCTTATGATATCGCTGATGCCAGACTTGCATTAACCACAACAACGCCACTCCAAATACATATGTACATATTGTTAATGCAGTCATCATGGTACTGAGACCACTTTATGACTGGTTTGGTAATGTCTTTATTTTGTTGACTATCAGGGGAAAAAATGGCTAAAGTTACCACACTGTTTTCAATACAGTAATTCCAAAACTTTGTCAGGAGGAAATCCATTCAGGAAAGTAATGTGTTTACAGCCCTCTGAAATGTGAAATGCAAGTTCATTAATGCTCTCAGTTGCATTCCAGATTTCAGCTTATGGTAAATTAATTCCAAAATCAATCTAATTGTTCCTTAGGTTGTGTAAAATAATAGTTCTCAAGGGATTAATCTTATATTAGATTAAACTCCATCCATTTTGATTATGTCACCCAGTTTTTGGGTGGAAATAGTAGAGTTCTGCACAAGTACCTAAAGTGAGCAGGTGTATTCTGTACCACTCCCAAGAGTGCTTAGTAATTATGCCTAGTAAGTTATGTAAACTGTACATATTGCTATTAGGCAATGTCTTACTGTTTTTCCCTGTTTAAGACATGTGCCTCTGTTGTTTACACTCACCAGTGGCCTATTGTCTATCGCTCAAAATGAGTCAAATCCTGGTTCAGATAGAAAGATTAGTGACAGTGAACTACCCAAACCAGAATACTACATGTTAGTGCCATGGTAACTGAAAATTTGACAATTTATGTTTTCAGCAATTTGTTGTTTGGAATGCGTAAATCACTCATGACTTCGGGAAATGCCTTCTGCTCAGTAGTCTGGATTGAAACTGCAATCTCTCACACTAACATTAGTCTTCCACTCATCAACATGTGCTACTCCATATAGTAGCTACACTTTCCTTCCTGATCAGTTTAACCTCTTTTGTCATATTTGAATAACTCGGTAACTAGCATGGTAAAACTCATTACTGCTTCAAATATGAGGCCAGCTTTAATTGTTCATTATTAACTCTTCTAATATTCAGTTAACTGAAGTGAATAATAAACATGGGAAAAATATTCACTTCCTTTTGTAGGCTAAAGAGTTATTTGCATCTTTACTCTAAGAATCGCTACTGAGCATGTGCATGAGGAGCTATGATATCAGATTAAATGCAACTGAATCTTGAGTTTATACAGCCCCAGAGAAATCCTTTTATACCATCTTGTGCATAGAATTGTACTTAATAAAACATGCTAATGAACACTTATTAAAATGCAGATCTAACCTTACTGTATGGTAAGTAGTAACCAGACCCACAAAACTTTAGGTAAGGTATCTGACATGAGGCGCAAAGGCAGTACTGTACAGTAGGTGATAGATGAGGATATTCCAGGAATCCAACTACAGAAGAAAGGGAATAGTCTGAAAAGCAGCCCAACAGCAGCATAGCATAGCGAATGAATTCCAGACTGACCTAGTAACTGGATCGCAGACAGAGGGAAAACCATATAAGAGGAAACCCAACATAGTGTTTCTAAAATGCAGAAAAAGAAGAGTGTCAGCTGTCATAATGCATCTTACAAAAACGCGTGACAATGGGAAGAGCATTACCTTTACCAGAGACCCTGGAGCACACAGGAAGCTATAGCCGGACCATACATTGGATCAGCTTAGCAAATACTGTACTGCTTCAGGCCTTGATCAAAAAACAGACAAAAGGACCTGGTCATTGTAGTGTTGTATGCAATTGACAGCAGTGCCAATACCATTCTCAAATAAAAACCAAAAGAACTGCAGATGCTATAAATCAGGAACAAAAATAAAGTTGCTGGAAAAGCTCAGCAGGTGAGGCAGCATCTGTGAAGGAAAAAACAGAGTTAACGTTTTGGGTCCAATGACCCTTCCTCAAGGGTCTATCCCTGGATCAAAGTCCAAAACAGAAAGACATTGCTTCAGGCTAATGCTGCTACTATCAAAGATCTGTACTTCTCTTTCATATATCTGGACTGTGGTTGTCCACGCATCCTCATTTAAAGTATTTGGGCTGCTGATTAAGGCTTTTCCACTTCTTCAGTACTATAAGCATTCTTTTATTTAAAACTATACAGATTACTGAATACAACTCTCTATTGCAATGGTTACGATCTCTCTTTCTAGTCAGATGTCTGCTGTGCAGATGTCAGAGTAATGTTATCAATTATTTCAGTTATGTCATACAGTATCTGGATGCCATATCCTGTGATAATCTGACTATATAGGATTTTAGTTGATCTGTTCTTCTGATGACTGCCTCTGATTCTCTGTCTCTTAACCAAACATTTGAGCTGATTTTAAAGTTGACAGTGCTGTTGCTCAGCATCTGCTTTTATTTTTCACTGACGTGTTTCTCCATTCATTTTATCTCTTGTCACTTGATTGATATCTGCCTCTCAAATGAACTTTTGGAATTCCTTTTTTACAAGTTGAAATCCATTGTCTCATATTAGTATCTCAAGGTAACTGAATGTTGTGAAGTGTCATTTCATTTCCTTAATCGCTAAGTCCACTGTAGTTCAATGAAGTCTTGGTACTTTAATCCATCTTGAATAGTGACCGATCAGGACTAAATAAGTCTTTCCTTTGATGTCAAATAAATTCATTGCTAGCCTTTCCTAAGACCTTTCTGGAATTTTTGAGAAAATTGATGGTTCTGTTGTCATTTGTTAATGATGGAATGTTCTACTTTTTTTTGGAAATGCTTTGCCACGATACTAATTGAGTTCTTGGTCAGCATTGTGTGATGGCTAAATATTCACGTAGAACCTGTGTGGATTATCTTGTCTCAGTGACGTCGGTGCAACCTTTCTATGGTAATATGCCAAGGCAATAAGTCTTTCACAATTTGTTTTTGCTCACGGTACTTTTTCAAATGTGCAGAATGTCTAACCTTGTCTACTTTCTGAGTTATTTGACTTTCTCTCCATTTTCTCTCAGTTAATAATAGAATATTTGTAACTGCAGGAGAAAATGATTCCATTTCTTTAATAGAAGTTAAATCTTCTTTGTCTGCTAAACCTATTTCTGCCCTTGAGAGTGTATTGGGTGTTTATTATGTATTTCCTGAAACATAGACTATTATATATCTGTACCTTCTCAATCTAAGCTTGAATGTTTGTATTTTTAGTGGCATTTTTGCATTCTTTTGATTTTAATGACACTACTCATGATCCATCTCAATCTGAAATCTCAATCCCATTAGATAGTCTGCAAGTCTTTGACAACCCAATGTAACTGCTAATGCTCTCTTTTCTAACGTTGTGTTCTTCTGTTCAACTTCATTAAATCTCTCAACATGAAATATACAGGGGTTTCTCATTTCATCACTTTTCAACTGGATAGCGAATGGCCATAGTCCTGTGGATGATGGCATCCATGGCTAGTTTAGTGATAAACCTGGATTATAGTGAGCTGGAATATCTGCGAAGAGCAATTTCTCCTTAATGTTCTGAAAAGCTGTTGTCTGTTCCTGAATTTAGTACCATGCAGCCATTTTTCAGAATCTTTCCTAAAGGTTGAGTGAGACCAGTTAAGAATGCCCATTTAAATAATAGCGCCTTAGAAGTTCTATATATCATTTATGCACCTCGTTGCTAGAAATTCACTCATGGCCCTTATCCTCCTTACATCCTCAGTGAGGCAACTGAGACAAGATAATCCACACAGGTTCAACATGAATATTTAGTCACCACAAAATGCAGACCAAGAACTCAATTGGTATAGTGATAAAGCATTTCCAAAAAAAAGTAGAACATTCCATCATTAACAAACGACATTCGATTATATGTCTATTAGAAAAATTGTTTTCTCATTGATGTAGGGCTGCATGTAGTGCCCTTAATACTTTCCTGACCCTCTAATCATGTCCTTTTCTGTTTGACCATGGATTAGGATATCATCCATGTGGCAAATGGTTCTTTGATTTCCTTCCAAACTTCTTGATATCACTTTGAAAAATTTCTGGTGCAGGAGGCATTCCAGATGGTAGACTATTAAAGCAATACTGTCCAAATGGAGCAATGAATGTAGCCAACAATGTTGACTTATAGCCTAGGACGATTTGCCAAAATCTGCTGTTTGTGGCTAATTTAATAACGAATTTGGTTCTTACTAATTTCATCAACTGGTGAAATAGTGTAGAAATTATCTCATTTTCTCTCATGCTGCCCAACTGAGATTTCATGTTTTCCAACAGAGGATGAGGAATTGTCCTTGAAGTGTAAAGATAGATGGGCAAAGCATATTCATACAGAGTAATACTCCTGCTTTGCTTTGTCTAAGCCTCTGAATAACTTTGGAAACTTGTGTAAGAATTCTCCTCCATTGTCATTCTAACATAATATATTCAGTTTCTTTAAGGCACCTAACTGAATATAGGCAATTCTACTAAATAGTGAAGTATTATGATTCTTTAGTATGTTGAGTGTGTCACTCACTTCTCTTGCTTTATGACTGAGTCTTGTGGTGATATGGCCGCTACCTTAAGTTTTCTGTCCCCTAGGCTTGGAGTTTAATATTTGCTGTTTGAACTTTCACAAGGATTAAGCTTGTCAATCTATCAGCCAGTTTTGAAACAACTTGTGCTATGTCTTATTTTGACCTACAATATGAATAAATGATTAACATCAATTGTATTGATCTCGCTTTTCTGGCATTTTGGTGGGCTGTCAGGTGTGTACTGATTCTATCACAGGGCCTATTCCATCCAGCCATGTCAGTAGGCTGCCCAATGTATCCTCGTGGAATAGGCTGATCTTTGGGTACTTATCTCTATGTGAGTAGGGTCTTTGATCTCTTGTTTCAACATTATCAACCTTAGATTAAAGAAAATTTGACAGTTTTCCATCCCTCACACCAACTACCATGAAACCTCTAGTTAACGTAAATGTTATTTAAAGCTTCATACATGTAACATCCTGCCAATCAATATAAAACTGATTAAAAAGCCTCAATTGATTTTCCCTGTTGTTAAGATTATTGATTATTGTCCATTCTGTGACTAATTTTTTTGCGGAGGTAAAGATACGTCGATCACTTCAATTAATTCCTCATATCCTGTCTTTCACATTTTATCTTACCTGAACATCATCTGTTTTTGGACAAATAGAATTCAAAAGCATGTAGATTTGATGCTGCTGCTTCTTTGTTTGCCAGTCTATAGCATTGAAGTTGCTGCTATTTCTGTCTTTATTGTAGGACTCCAGTTTTTTTAAATGGCCATGGTAATGGTAAAGCTTCTAACTGAGCTGCTATCTCAATCAAAGTTACATCTCACTGGCCTGGGTGAATGCTTGGATTTCTTCTTCCTTTTATGTGAAGAGTTCTGTTTCAGTGCTTTTGTTCTCCACAGTCTTTCTGATGTGAGTCTTTGGTTTTGAGGTCTTCTGAGGTGCTTTCCCAGCCTCTGGAGACTTCTTGCCCCACTGCTATGTGTTCAAAGTCATCTGACATTGTTTTCTGGCCTTTAAACCCTTCATGATTTTCTGTTGTGTGCCGTGGACATCAAATCCTGGCTCTGGAATTTTCTTTCACTGCCACCATGCTTTATTTTATGCTTCGGGTTAATATAGTTACGAGATACATAGATGCTTCTTCTTAGTATCTCTGGGCTGTGGGTTTCTATGTACATATTCCTTGAGGTTGCTGGCTCCTTATTCTGAAGTAAGTTCCTTCCACTGCATCAGTACTTTAATATTCTTCCATTTGCGATTCAGATTACTGAATACACCTGTCTTATGTAGAATCTAAGATCTCTTTCTTTCGTGTTGCTTTCTTGTCTGATGTTTGCTTCCAAACTGCGCTATTTTGTTAGAGTAACATTACCATTAGTTGTATCATCATCATTTGCATTGCCTATTCTTCTACAGACATGAGAGGGAGAATTTCAGTTCATTGTTTTCCTTTTCAAAGGGTTGTGATAATTTGAGTTATGTAGTGCCCTCTCTCAAATCCATTTTTCCTTGATTGGTCTTCTCTGTTCATACAGTCAGGTCTTTGCAGTGTTACAACCCAGAAACTATCTGATGTAAGAAGCTGGCATCCTAATCTATCAATTTGCTCACCTTCCAATTGGAAATGATAAGGGAGCACATATATCCTCCATAAGGACTGATAAACTGTTTGGAGATTTATGTTTCAGGTGGAAAACATATGGAGGGAGTGAGGGAGAAATAGATGTTGGATGAAAACCTTATGAGGTTAATGATTTGTAGGAAGAGCAAATTTGGCAGAGATGTGGAGTAAGGAGTTAACTTTATTTCTAAGTACAACTACTGAGCATGTGCATGAAACATTAAATCATAATGACATCCAATCACATATAACTGAGACCTGAGTGTAAAGATTTCCAAGGTATACTTTGATTTTAGTTATGTTTAATAAAGCCTGTTAATGCTCATTTACTGGAATGCTGACCCGATTTTATCACATTTACTAGATCCAAGAAAACATTGAGGTTTTTTTTTGGTTAATATGAGAGTTGTGGCCAATCAGCAATCAGTAATTCTAATGGACATTTTGCAGCTTTCAAACAAGTAACAGTACATTAATAAGAATGGTGACAAATACACTCAAGTAGCAACCTATCATGTGCAACAAATAGTGCTGCACAAAGAGCTATCTCAATGTGAAACACTCTATGCAGGAATGTTTGTGATGTATCAAACCAGGCAATAATTTCCAGGTTTTCCTTTGATGCAAACTAAGCAATTTTCTGTTCATTCACAGAATAACTCAACATTCTACAAAAGACTGCTCAACTTATGAATTACTGTTTGTGCATACTCGTCTGATTAAGTTTAGTTTGTTTAAGCCTAATGTTATTAGCAGTGTAAGAGAAAAGCAAGACAATATGAAGAGTAGTCATGACACAAGAGGCAGGAAACTTAGTTCAGCGCTGGACAGAATGTCAAGGAGAGCTACATGATTGGTGCTGTAGAAAAGAGGCTAATTACATTAGTGAAGGCAATTAGTGAAGCTTGGAGTGATATTCTGTCAATGTCACAAAGATTATTTGCTTGAAAGGGGAAATCTGACGAAAGGAGAATGTGATAAACCTCTAGTCCAATAGTCCAATTCCTTTTACAGTTCAAAGTGAACGCTACAAATAAAATTGAAAGTTTGCCAGTGTCTCAGAATTTCTCAGGAGTACAAAGGAACCAAGGGACTTTGAATAAGACTAATCAATACGTGTCACAATTCCAAACATTAAGTGAAGTTGATCGTCAAAGTGAAAGTTCAGATTTGACATAGTCATAGATGTTCAGAGAGCAGAATCAAGCTAATGGAAGTAGAAAGGAAAGCCCAGACTGAAAGAGAAAAACATCAGACAGATTAATTGAAAATATGTAGGAAGCAAGAAAAAAGTTGTTTTGTTCACTTTTTCTTTCAATTGATGATATTTTTACTAAATCTATTCTGGTTTTAAAGATTTTTTTCTAAGATATGGGTAGTGGTAACAGGGTAAAGTTATTCATATGTGTAGTTACAATTAAAGATATACAACTCAATCGATTGCATTTCGAGTATTTTTGATGCTGGTTTAGTCATATTGTAGTTAGGGAAACCATTAACTTTTTAAAAAATTCTTTCATAAGATGTGTGTCCAGGCAAGGCTGACATTTTTTCTCCATCCCTAATTGTCCTGGAACTGATTGGCTTGCTAGGCCATTTTAAGCAGTAGCCAAGAGTCAATGATACTGATGTGGGTCTGGGTCATATGCAAGCCAGACCAGGTGAGGATGGCAGATTTCCTTTCCTGAAGTCTTTTACTGAACTTAATGGTAGTTTCATGCTCACCATTACTGAGGCTAATTTTACATTACAGATTTGCTCTTTCCACCAGCTACTGTGATGAAATTTGAACCCATACCTCCAGAGTATTAAACCTGGGCCTTTGAATAACAAAGTAGCAATATTTAACAAGTCATCACCATAGCCATGAAATCTTCATGAGCAACATGGAATCCTTATAGTGTGGAAAGAGCCCATTTGGCCAATTGAATTTGCACCAACCTTCCAAAAACCATTCCACCCAGGCTCAGCCCCCTACCCAATCCCTGTAATCCACCTTCCCTGCAGATCCCTAGTCACTATGGACAATTTAGCATGACCAATCCACCTAATCTGCACATTCTTGGACTATTGGAAGGAACTGGAGCACCCAGAGGAAACCCTAGGAGAAACAGGGAGAACATGCAAACTCCGCACAGACAGTCACTTAAGAGTGAAATCGAACCTGGGTGAGGCAGCAGTCTAAGCACTGAGCCGCCAGTTCTAAGGAAGGGTCACCAAACCCAAAATGTTAACTCTGATTTTTCCTCACAAATGCTGCTGGACCTGCTGTTTTTGTTCCTAACCACTGAGCCACTGTGTCAACCTAGGGATATCTTGGGGATTAATATTGACCAGGAACTGAATAAGACTAGCCATATCAATATTGTGGCTGCAAAGCAGTTTAGAGGCTAAGAATAACTTACCTTCTGTCTGTCCAAAGCCTGTCCACCATCAACAAGGCAATAATCAAGAATATGGTAGAATGCCTTTGGTTTGCCTGTTTGACTATAGCTCCAACCACACAAAAAGATCAACACCATCTGGGATAAGGCAACCCTTTTGATTTACAGCTCATCCATCATCTTTAAATTTCACTCCCTCCACCATCAATCTACCATTTATAAGATGCACTGTATAAACTCACCAAAGCTCCTTCAACAGCACCTTCGACACTTGCAAACTCTTCCACCTAGAAGAACAAGGGAAGTGGGTGTGTAGGAACACTGCCATCTGCAAGTTTTCGCCAAACCACTTACCATTTTACATATGAATTTTTATTTACCGGGCATAGAATCATAGAATTTTGTTGTATGGAAAGAGGCCATTCAACCCATTGTGTCTGTACTGGCTCTCAAAAGAGCTACCCAACTTATTCCACTCTCCTGTCCTATCTCTGCAGCCCTCTAATTTCATCACTTTTAAATAAATATCCAGCACTCTTTTGGAACCACCTATGGAATCCATCTCCCCCACTCTCCCAGGCAGCACATTCCAAATCTTAATAACTGTCTGAGTAAAGAAGTTTTACTTCATTTCATTCTAGCTATCTTGCTGACAAGCTTGAAATTGTGACCTCTGGTTACTGACAGACCAACTAGTGGAAATAGAATATCCTTCTTATCCTAGCAAATTTGTCCATAATTTTGAACACGTCAATAAACTCACCTGGGGAGGCGATAACCTAGTGGTATTATTGCTAGACTGTTAATCCAGGGACCCAAGTTCAAATCCTGCCACAGCAGATGATAGAATTTGAATTCAATAGATATCCAGAATTAAAAATCTACTGATGACCATGAATCCATTGTCAATTGTTCAAAAAATTCATCTGGTTCTCTAATGTCCTTTGGGGAAGGAAACTGCCATCCTTACCTGGTCTGGTATACATGTGACTCCAGACCCACAGCAATGTGATTGACTCATAACTGCCCTCTGCACAATTAGGGATGGGCAATAAATGCTGCCTAGTCAGTGACACCCTCATCCAATGAATAAAGAAGAACAGTTTTAATCTTTTCTGCTCCTGGAAGAATAAACCCAATCTCTTGAGAGAGAGTGGGAGGCGGATAGAAGATGGATAGAGGAGAGGATAGGTGGAGAGGAAACAAACAGGTCGAAGAGGCGGGGATGG
>NC_063340.1:45926983-46039625 GCF_021869965.1 Rhincodon typus | reverse complement strand
TTCCCCTCCCCCTTTTCTGATGAAGGGTCTAGGCCCGAAACGTCAGCCTTTCTGCTCCTATGATGCTGCTTGGCCTGCTGTGTTCATCCAGCCCTGCACCTTGTTGTCTCGGATTCTCCAGCATCTGCAGTTCCTACTATCTCTGATTCAATTCAAACCCAGTCTCTTTATTCTTTCCTTGTATCTAATATTCTTCATTCCTGGTATCATTCTCGTAAATCTCCTTTGAACTGTCTCCAGGGTTTTAATGTCCTTCCTTAGTAAGGTTCCCAGAACTAAACACAGTACTCCAAATGTGATCTGAACAATTATTTTTGGAGATGTACTTGACGTCCTTGCTTTTATACTCTATGACTCTATTTATAAACCCAAAAATCCTATAAGCTTTCTTAACAACTGTTTCAACTTGACTGGCCACCTTCTGAGAATTACGCATGTGAACCCTGAAGCACCTCCACTGCCCTAAAAAAGGCATGGGATGTAATGTATTAGGAGAGTTAGGCATTTTGTAATACTGCTCTCTCTTTCTGTTAGTTAGTTTAATAAAAACTGCTTCAATGAATTCAAAAGCTGAAACTTGTCTAAGTTCAATTCATAACAAGTTGTTCTTAGCATACATAGTAATTAAGATCATAACCCTTTAAACCAAGAGCAGTATCTTCATACTCTGTCACCTCTGCAACGCTAAGCCCACTTCACACACCAGTGGCTCCATTCTCACATACCTGATTTGGTTGGTAAGTGGACTTTGATTGATAGTGATGTTGCCATGGGAAATGCACCAGTTAATAATGCTTGGCAGTTAATTGTCAAGTTTTATTTAAATTTTAAGCCAGGCAGTTTGACGCTGATAGATCAATTGGTTACCAGGAGAAAATGGCTTACACCTTATTTGTTATAATGAAATAAGTGTAGCACATGTAGATTTTTTTATGTTTGCAATGTACAGGGCCCTGAAAATTCATATTTGTAGCTTCCAGTCCAAATAAATGCACCATACTGCAAACCTGACTGACAATCCTACGTTGGTCGTCGGCATAGTTCTTCACAAACTCAGGATTACATAGCATATGTTGTTTAATGCAGAATAACATTTAATGTTGGCCACTGTGTTATGGTCTTTTGTAAATGGGGATTGTTTGGCTACTGTCAGTACCTTGTTTGATTTAACAGCCAAAGTGATTCACCGTGACATGATCTGCCAATCTTTGGGACATAACAACATTCATCAACGCCCTCCTCTCATATAGTATAAATGTTGTTTTCCCTTTATTTTGGTATTTCTTGTATATTTTCCTGATTGGTGCAAGATTTAAAAAAATGACAAAATTAGCAACAGTGAAGTTCTATATTATCAAAGGTCTAATTGATGCAATAATTATACATGCATCAAAAAGTATTACAAGTGCATATACACCTTCAGCTGCATGATTTGCAACTTGTGCCTGGTCTGGAAGCAGCTCCTAGCTGTTCGTGAAGTAACAGGGGACAAAGGAAGGAAACTGCTTAGCTGCCATGGCAATCACATCATCTTCAGACTGGTTATGAAATACAGTTAAGAATGTTATAGTGAAAGCATTTTTCTGCTGACTTCCATTGCCTTCAAGCAGTCAGCAAAGCCGGAAAGCAGCATGTGCTAGCATGTCAGTACTGAAATACTATCGTGTTTAGTTGCTCACGGTGTGCCATTTGCTCTTTTCATGGGTGTAGGGAGAAAAGGAGGGAAGAAACAGCAGTACAAACAGTACGAAACCATCTTGCAATCTTATCTAATACTCCATTATTACAGAGCTTCAGGCCCACTTGAGTAGATAATAATGCAGTATGTTTCTTTGTATTCATTCACGGAGTGTGGGTGTCATCATCTAAGCATTGCCCATCCTTTATTAGCCTGGAAAAGGTCATAGTGATGAGCTGCCTTCTTGAATCATTGCATTCCTCAGTTCATGAAAGTGCCTGACAATGAATTTTGCCAACCAGAAAGAATCTAAGCTTTATCTCTTGACATTCAATGGCATTACCATCACTGAATCCTCCACTGCCAACATCCTGTGGCTTAATATTGATCAGTAACTGAATTGTAATAGCCACATAAATAATATGGCTAAAAAAACAAGTCACAGGTTAGGAATTCTATGGCAAGTAATTCGCCACTCGTCTCCACAACCCCTGACCCAATCTACAAAGTACAAATCAGGAGTGCAGTGGAATATTCTCACGGTGGCTCAGTCTATGTGAGTTTACACATTCTACCCCTGTCTGTGTGGTTCCCCTCTGTGAGCTCTGGTTTTCTCCCACAGTCCAAAGATGTGCAGATGAGATGGTTCAGCCATACTAAATTGCCCATATTGGTCAGCGATGTGTTGGTTAGGCGGATTAGCCATGGGAAATGCAGGGATAGGGTGGGTCTAGGTGGGATGCTCTTCAGAGGATCAGTGTGGACTGAATGGTCTACTTCCACACTGTAGAGATTTTATGATTTGCCGAGATGACCCCAGTTCCAACAAAAATCATGAAGCTCGACATCATCTGGGACAAACAGTCCGTTTGGTTGGCACCCAACCCACCACTTTTAATATTTACTTCCTTCGCCACTAATGTACAATGGCAACAGTGTGTACAATCTACAGGGTGCAATGCAGTGACTCACCCAGCCTCCTTAGACCACATCTTCCAACCGCACATGTATTAGCACTGAAAGGGAGAAGGGCAGTAGGTGTATGAGATCACCACCTCCTAAATGTTCCGCTGCAAGTCGCACATCATTCTGACTTTCTAAATTTATTGCTACACCTTTAGGGTCACTGGGTCCAATTCATAGAACTCCCTTCCTAAAAGAACCGAGGATGGGCAATTCAGGACAGATAATAAGTGATGTCAATGTTTGCTTGCCACCTACTTGCTCAAGCCGGGATGTTATCTAGGCCTTGTTACATATGTTCATAAATTGATTCAGAGGAGCTGTACTGAGGCCTAACCCTTTTATACCATACACCAATGGTTAAAATGATGGGAGAAAAGTCATGGCAGCTAAATTTGCATAAGATGTAAATGTAGATGGAAAAGTATGTTATGATGGAGACACAATGAGATTCTATATCATTACAAATACATTGAGTGACTAAGCACAGCACCTGGCAGGTGGAGTCTAGCCTTTCCAATCTACTATATAGTAAATGGCAGAAGCATTAGAAGCATTACAGAGGGATCGAGGCATACAGGACCACAGTTCCCTGAAAGTGGCAACACAAGTGGATAATGTGGTCAAGAAAACATATGGCCTGCTTGCCTTCATTGTTCAGGGCATGGAGTATGAAAATTGGCAAGTCATGTTGCAGTTGTATAGAACTTTTGTTAGGCTGCTTTTTTAAATTATTCATTCATGGGATGAGGGGTGTCACTGGCTAGGCAGCATTTATTGCCCATCCCTAATTGCCCAGAGGGCAGTTATGAATCAACCACATTGCTGTGGGCCTGGAGTCACATGTAGGCCAGACCAGGTAAGGATGGCAGTTTCCTTCCCTATAGGACATTAGTGAACCGGATGGGTTTTTCTGACATTTGGCAATGTTTTCATGGTCATCATTAGACTCTTAATTCCAGATATTTATTGAATTCAAATTCCACCATCTGCTGTGGCGGGATTCAAACCCAGGAATATTGTACACTGTTTTGATTGTCATGTGACCAGGAGGCTGCAGAGAAGATACAGCAAAGTTATACCAGGACATTGCCTGGTTTGGAGGGCATTAGTTATGAGGAGAGAGTGGATAAACTTGATTAGTTTTCACTTGAATGTTGGAAGCTGAGGAGCAACCTGATAGAAGTTTACAAAATTACGAAAGGCATGAAAAATATGGATAGTCAGAGTTGTTTTCTCAGGGTAGAAATGTCAATTACTGTGGAACATAGGTTTAAAGGTAAAAGCGGGAAAATTTAAAGCAGATGTGACAGGCACGTTTTTTCCACAAATGGGTGGCAAGTGCCTAGAATGTGCTGCCAGAGGAGGTGGTAAAAGCAGATACAGTAGCAACATTTAAGGAGCATCTTTACAGATACAAGATTAGGCAGGGAATAGAGGGATACAGACAGCATAGAGGCAAAACTTTGTTTTGTTTAGAAAGGCATCATGTATCGGAGCAGGCTTGGGGGCTGAAGGGCCTGTTTTGTGCTGTTCTTTGTTTTTTGTTCTTCTACAGATTCCTCTTTATCTAAAATACACAATACTTCTTCAAAGAGTTCCACTGAGTTGGCTGATCATTTTTCTAAATCTGTGATTCATTGATTTTATCTTCTAAGATTTGCTCATGTCCTCTAATTAGGTCCCTAGGCTAGGACTGTATGATGTGTATTGTAATGGCGAATTTGAGGAAGGGGTGGGGCATAGGGTAATATCAGGATAGGCCTCCAAAGTTATCATGCTGGTGCACAATTTTACAAATGCCAAACAAGCCAAATGTGGACACCACTCACAATTTCAAATTCAGCAAATAAGAAATCAATAAGAAGGTTAAGGAGCCAATGAAAGCTACACGTACCTCCAATTTTCTAGCACACAAAGGCCACAAGTGGATGGATTATTGGCATATTTTAACAGGCAGCACTGAAGCAGCAGCTGTCAATGTTGCTGCACTCTTCCTTTATTGAGAAGGAGTTGGGTGGCCAGTCAACCCCCTTAGAGCTTCTGATAGTGGGTTCAGTGAAGAGGAGGTAGAAAGGATTGTCAGCTGAACAGCTTTATATCACTGACCAGAAAGGTGCCCTATTCAGCCTAACAATGCTGTGGAAATGCCCAACAATGAATGGGAAACAGAACATGGTAAATGGAGTTCAATGTAGGAAAGTGTGGTAGGAACAAGCAAAAGGTAGACTATTATTTAAATGGGACAGACTCCAAAAGAATGCAGCACAAATGAATCTGGGTGTTCTTGTGCAGAAAGCACAAAAAAATTGGCATGCAACTGTGGCAAGTAATTAAGAGGGCAAATGGAATTTTGGCCTTTGTTTCTCGAGGGTTGGAGTTTAAAAATAAGGAAGTCTTATTACAACCATAAAGGGCTTGGGTGAAACCATACCTGGAGTACTTTGTAAAGTTTTGATTCTCACAGTTAAGAAATGATGTACTAGCATTGGGGTAACTTAAAAGAAATTCAGTGGCTGATTCATGGAATGAACAAACAGGTTAGGTCTTTATTCATACAAGTTTAGTATTCTGAAAGTTAATATTATTGAAACATATAAGATTCTGAGAGGCGGGGGTGCTTGACAGGGTAGATACTGAGAAGATGCTTCCACTAATGGGAGAATGTTGAACTAGGGGAAACAGAATAAGAGGACGTTTATTTAAAACTGAGATGCAAAGGAATTTCTTCTCCCAGAGGGTAGTGAATGCCTGGAATTCACCACCCCAGAGAGTTATGGAAGCAGGATCACTGAAAGTGTTAAAAGAGTGGTAAATAGTTATTTGAAATATCAGGTATTTGAGGGCCAAGGTGAGCTAGCAAAAAAGAGGAACTGAGTGCATTAGCATTGATATTTTGAAATGGCGAAGCACATTTGTGGGACAGTATTGCCTATCTTGCTCCTATTTCTCATGCTGTTATGCTCCCACCAATCCATCATTGTATTCTCTAGCTATTTCCATTCCACATTTGTCAAATCACACCTCAGCTTAGCAATACAATCCTTTCTCGACTTGATCTTTTTGCTTTCTTCATAACTAGTTTGAATCAAACTGAAATATGATCACCACAACCTGAATACTTATCATTCGTAACCTTTCCACTAGCCTGGCTTCCTTCCCTAAAATTAAGTCTACAATTAGTTCCTTTCTTGTTGAGCTGGCTATGTGCTGACAAAAAGTTCTCCTGAATGTAGTCCAAATATTCTGCACCCTTTATGATTTTATACTGATTTTATCGGTTAAAATTATAGTATTAGAAATCCTTTATTATTGTCCTGTTGTTTCCGAATTTCTCAGCAATTTGCCTAAATATTTGATTTTCTATCTCCTTCTGAGAGTTGCAGAGTCTGTGGTGTATTTCCGCAGTATGATTGCTCATTTTTGGTTCCACAGTTAAATACATATGCCCCATCTGTCAACCCTTCTAATGTACCATCTCAATTCATGATTGTAATTGTTTCTTTGATTATTACTTTAACCCTATCCATTTCTTTCTTAGCCCTTTCTCAACACTGTAAGATGGTCATTTCTGGCCTTCTTTCAATCGTGTTTTAGTAACAGCAACAATATCATACTTCCAAATGCACCTGCTTTATTCATTATACTGCTTGAAATATATAGCACAAATCACTGCACAATTTCTTTTTCACTTGTTTTCTTGCTTTTCTTTTATTTGCCCTTCATACTCATTACTACCTGCTTTTTGTTGACTTCCATTGAAATTGGAACACAATCAGGGCAAACAGTGGTGTCAAGTGATGCCAAATGTAACAAAATAAATAGAAAAAACTCGGAAAGGTGAATTTCAGCAACCTTGTGGATGTGGATGGGTCAATCACCATCTAGGGAACATAACTTCTTCAAGGTGCAAAGAGTGCATTGATATACTGCTGAACATTCTGGATGACAGCCAAATTATTAGTTACATGTCTTTTCACACCATCATGTTAAAGCAAGTACAAAGTAAATAATCTTTCAAATCCATGCATAAAGGAGCAATACAGCAACAAGGTTGTTACCGGTACATATCAGTACACTTCAGCAGTGTGGAGAGGTGATAGTGGAAACAAAATTAACTTCTACTGCAGCTCAAGACATCATTGTAAAGGAAAGCATGAGGAGATAGGCCACCAGAGATCATCGCAAAGTGCTATTCATGCTTTGGACAAGTAGAGAACATCAGGGAAAATATAAATACATATTACATATAAATACAGATTGCACAGAGTATCCACAGTGACAGTGGGTGGAGGCAGATAATCTGTTATTTGCCTGAGATCAGCGTTTATATGTTTAAACCAATTGACTTGAACTATAAACAAATAAAAGATTGTATTCTTCCTCCATTAATAGGTTAGTGGCTGATTTCCCACATGGAAAAAGCCCTTAGCAAGGTCAAGTGAAGCTTTTTATCCTGCAAGAATGTCTGAAATAATACCAGCATTGCAATCGCAATATATGATGAGACGAGCAGATTTTCAGCAATATCCTTGGACTATCTGTTACTAGACATCATGGTCAAAACAGCAAGGTGGACAACTGGGCAAAGAGCAGAAAACTAGTAAGATGGGTGCTGGAAGGAGGAAAGTAGAGAAAGTATTAAATCCTTCATTACTGTCCAATCAGCGTTAAAGTTGTCAATGGGATAGGCAAGATGACTTAAGGGAATTGTAACAATTCATACCTTCCCACCCTTCATGCTGTCTTATCTTCATCATGCTCTTTCTCAGGCCCAACATCAAGGAAACTCATCAATGCAAGGGAAAGCCTTTCAAAACTCTTACAATCTAAAACAACAACCACTTATCATTCCTTAGCTTTAACAACAGATCTGCCGATCCACAACAATAACTTCATTTAACAGAAGCAATTTGTTCCAGTCTTCTATCTTGAAATATATGGCTCTTACAGGACAATCATCCATATGATTCACATATTTATCATCACTTTTGTCCTTCCAAAGGACAAATTGACCTACAACTATTGAATAACACTTGCAACTCAGGGAGGAGAGCCATGATTTACAACTTTGAGTTTGTTAACCGCAATACTCGACATGTCCAAACAATGCTAAGTAGCTGTTAACAAATCCAATACAGCGCTGAACTTAATAGCCAAAACAGTAAAATATGTCAGAGCAAAGATTTTCATACTGCTTAGTATTTGAGTCAGCACATACCTTGAGTGTTATACATCTTGTTCTGACTATCACAAAATAGGGTCATAGATTCCTAGAGATGTACATCATGGAAAAAAACCCTTCAGTCCAACTCGTCCATGCTGACCAGATATCCTAAATAAATCTAGTCTCATTAGCCAGCATTTGGTTCATGTCCCTCTAATCCCTTCCTATTTATATACCCATCCAGATGCCTTTTATATGTTGTAATTGTACCAGCCTCCACCACTTCTTCTGGCAACTCATTCGAAACACATACCATCCTCTGCGTGAAAAATTTGCCCCTTAGGTCTCATTTAAAATCTTTCTCCTCTCACCTTAAACCTATTGTCCTCTAGTTTGGGACTTCCCCACCCCAGGGAAAAGACCTTGTCTATTTACCCTTTCCAGGCTTCTCAAGATCTTATAAACTTCTATAAGGTCACTCCTCAGCCTCCAATGCTCCAGGGAAAATAGCCCCAGTTTCTTAAACCTTACCCTATAGCTCAAACCCTCCAAACCTGGCAACATCCTTGTAAATGTTTTCTGAATCCCTTCGAGTTTCACAATATCCTTTCTATAGCAGGGAGAGCAGAATTGTGCACAGTATTCCAAAAGTGGGTTAACCAACTTCCTTTACAGCCACAACATGACCTCCCAACTCCTATATTCAATGCACTGACCAATAAAGGCAAGCATACCAAATGGCTTCTTCACTATCCTATAATAAGGAGGAAAATATCATTCCTATTAAAGCCAGAGATAATAATATCTGCCGATGCTGGGGTCAGAGATAACACAGTGTGGAGCTGGAGGAACACAGTAGGCCAGGCAGCATCAGAGGAGGAAAGTTGATGTTTCAGGTCGGGACCCCTTCTGAAGAAGGGTCCCGAACCGAAACATTAACTTTCCCGCTCCTCTGATGCTGCCTGGTTTGCTGTGTTCCTCCAGCTCCACACTGTGTTCCTCCTATTAAAGCCCCTTTGTTTAACATATCTGTGATATCTACGTGTAATTCATAAATGGCCACAAGTGAAAATAATACTTCTTAATATTTACATAAGCTTAGGAATTTGGTAAAGGAGTAGACAACAGGTTCTGCTTCACATCAACGCAAATGTTTACATGCATGAGCACCAAACACTCTATGTATGTACTGTGTACAGAATAATGGAGTGACGCTGTTAGGTTCACTGCTAGCGTCTGAAAACTATAAACAGCATGAAAAGTTAATGCTATTGTGACCTTCACAGGCACAGGGACTGATGCTCAGAGGTGATTGACTGCAAATTGTTGTGCTGCAGGCTTGAACACTTTGCAAGCACCTCCTTGCCAAATTTCATCTTCAAATGTATTGTTGTTCCTTTAGATCGAAGTAAGTTATACTGACCTTAACCATACAGCCTCAAGACAGCTGATATGATGGATTGTCATTTTTCTCTGCAGCTTTTAGACATTTGAAATGATGCAGTGCAACAAATGTTGCAAGAATTGCTTTTATTGAACAACTGCTCTATTCAGACATATTCCTGTTCAGCTATGCAGTACAGTGAACACATTTGTCTTTTTAAATCCCAAATTCAGACAACTGAACATTCTAATGAATTTTGTGGCTTATTTCCATGTTACTCAAAGCAGACACAGATAACCATTGTCTTTATGATGCCAGATGCGTCTGCAGGATGGTCCATCAACAATAAATTTGCATTGCTCATTAAGCCACGTTTTAGATTTCTAGTCTTCTTACTTAAAAATAAAGCACAAAATTTTAGTATTAAACAAATAAAAGTTTATTACACATCATTCCTGCAAGTTATGATGTAGACTTATTCAGTCATTAACTAAAATACAGAATCAGAGATTAAAAGGAGATACGGTTAAAAGATACTTATAAAGTTGAAAGAAAGATCAGCCTTCTATTATTGTAGGCCTAGCTTTCTTGCAAAGGCCTTTACCTAAGGTGTAGACATTGAAAATTTTAGTCAGAATTCTGCAGCTATAATTATTTCTAACAGTTGGAGATTGCATTCACAGGTGAACTCAGCAGGAGAGCTTATGGGAAGGAACTCCATCTTCCACTTTTACAGGGTAACCAACAATCTTTACACATTGTACTTTTAAAACATTTAGCTTTAATACTATCCTTAACTTCCTTTGCTAACTATGATCGGTTTATGTCTTTCCTAGAATCCTTCTTTCTCACTGGAATATATGTTTGCTGTGAGCCATGATCTGTTTTGTTAAATGTCTGTCGCAATTCTTCGACAAAAAACTTTTCTGCAAAACTCCTTTCCCAGTCCACCCTAGCTAATCCAGCCTTCAGCTCTATTTAATTGTTTTTATTTAAATTTGACACTGCTGTTTCCAAACTAAGTTTCTAACTCTCAAACAGAAAGCTAAATTCTACCATTTTATGGTCATCTTTCCCTGGAAGATCGCTTACTCTGGGGTTGTTATTTAAACCTGCCTCATTACACATTGTCAGATCCAAAAGATCCTCGTCATTGCTTGGATCCACAATATGTTGTTCTAGTAAACTGTTCCAAATACACTACGAATTCTTCTTCCTAACTACCTTGGTCAATTTGATTTTTCCAATTGATATGACCATTAAAGTTAGCCATTATTAACGTGCTGCCTTTTTTATATTACCTCATGATTTATTTTCCATCCTACAAATCAGTACAGTTAAGGAGCCTATAGACTTTTCCCACCAGTGTCTTCCTACCCTTGCTGTTTGTTACCTGCATCCATATGGATTCTACACCATCTAGCAAAAGTCATTTCTTGCTATCATACTTATTCCATCGCATACTAACAAAGGTAACCCTTTCCTGTAGGATTGAGCAAAAATCCTCATCCTCTTAAATACTGGACAAGACCCTGGACTTTTCTAACATCTAAAATACTGAACAAAATCTTGGGCTCAGGCTGCAAGGACACAACAAAACCAGAATGATTTCTGTCTGGGGCTATTGTTCAGACTGGAATTTCAATTTATACATACACTCTAAGAGAACAATCAACCAAAGCTAACACTCTGGACTTTTACACCTTGCGCTACCGAGCACAGACAGTATGGGGCTTACACAGATACCGAACATTCAACTTCAATCAAAATTCATTCACAGAGATACTGCACATTCAACTTCGATCGAAATCCATTCACATATCCTCGTTACGATAGGGAAACCAATTGACTTCAAAAGGAACACAAGAAACACGATAGTAAGCACAGATTTAGTGCGATGATAAGGGGCCGGCAATTAGTTATTTGCAGGCTCTGATCTCACCTGAGGCAGTGATCCCCAGTGCAGTGCTGAGCAACTAATTCCGGTGGCTGTTTTGAAGAATTATCCTCAGGAGATATTCCTAGAAGCAATCCCCAGAGCGGTTCCAAGCAGTTATCTCTGGATCGATCCCAACAACTACCCCCAGAAACATTCAAAAGAGCTATCTCCAAAAGAAGAATTCCAATAGCTGATACCAATAACTATCTCCAAGAGCTATCTCCAGAAGGGGAATCCCAAAAGCAATTCCAAGAGCTACCGACGCAGGCCTGTTCTGAGCCAGAGGAACCAACTGACTAACACTACCAAGACTTCAGACACATCCTGAGGTGAAAACTGGGCTCACCAGACCATCAGAAAGTAAGAAAAACCAAGT
Organism: Rhincodon typus; assembly: GCF_021869965.1. Taxonomy (NCBI): domain Eukaryota; kingdom Metazoa; phylum Chordata; class Chondrichthyes; order Orectolobiformes; family Rhincodontidae; genus Rhincodon; species Rhincodon typus. Next base: position 46,028,118 of record NC_063340.1, on the reverse strand, counting down.
ACTTACCCAATAGATCCACCATGCATCCAAACTCATCAGCAGACTCAACCCAGATTGAAGGCATACTCTGTCCAAAATCTTCATCCAGGGATCGGGTGCGGCAAGTGGGAACAGCCAGCTGTACTTCAAAATCGCTTTTTCCTCAGTGGTGAGCTTGGTGAGACCCCAAAGTCTCTGACTTAACTAGCAGGAAGGGAAGGCTGGTGGTGACAGTGATTGGGACCCCAAGGGTAGGAAGCCTGATTAATGTTTCTGTAATAAAAACCCCTGCTTTAAGTTCTAATAGTATTCAATCTAGTTAATAGCATATTTAATGATATTACTGTCATCTTTATAATTTTTTTTAATTTCACTGCTTATTGTATTTACCTTTATTTCCTGTTTTATACTTTTTTGTATTCTAAATAAACGCAGAAATTCTTTTGCCCTGAAACACCTGTCTACTCTCCTCTTCATTTCACATTCCCTAAATAAGTCCAGTATCTAGAACCAGAGATCTCGAGGTGATTCAAATCACCTAAAATCAGCAAATTAGTGATTGCAAACCTGAACCGTACATTCCATCCCTCAGGTAATTTTAAAAAGTCGTTTATCCCTGCAAATTTAGCTCCAAGTTTTGATCATCTTAAAAAGTTGTTAAAAAAAAGTCTAATCTGTAAACTGCTGTGAGGAAAATTTTGTAACCTTCCTGCAAACTGCAATATTCTCACATTAAAGTAATTTATCGCCATTTGCAAAGTACTGATGTGCAAAGCATGTGAGCACACAGAAAAAGAGGAAACACTTGTCGATTGCTTCTTAATGTGTGAATGTGATTTTTGAACACTTTTATGTGAGAAAGCTAGTGATTTTCATGACATAGAAACAATTTTCAGATTGTAATATTTTCAAACTGTCTGCCATAAAATAATTCATGAATAGAAATGAAAGTATCTGAATATCAGCGTACTAGATTATTTAAGTAGCATCATAGCTCTGTGGAGGACACTTGGGACAACACCTACTGTCACAGATGACGTCCATGTTCCAACCCATTTAGTTCAATGTAATTGCAACTTGACATCAAGCAGACAAGTTCCAGACATCAAGTATACAAATTTGAAACATCTTAATTTCTGGGTTTTTCTGTTGATAATGTGACAAAGCAGGACCTAGCTGATACAACCTGTGCAAAATGCCTATAAACAGATTATTATTTGTTATCACATTCTGTAACTGGACACCACCACTTTAATATGCTGCTTCCTATCCTACCACCCTCCATAAAGAAACTGCAAATTGATAATCCTGGACTAGATATCTGAGTGAGTAACTAGTGACTCCTGCTCATTCCTCTAGATCTCCATCTTGGAAACCTGACAGCAAAGTTTCAGGGCATCTCCAAAGCATTGACTGTATGTATTTCATATCCACAAGAGCTGATATCTGACAACCGTAAACCCCACAGAACCCTCATGGCACATTTCTGATGCCCTTACAGTGCAGTTCTGCACTTTAAAGCTGCATCTCGGGGTACACTATCAACTAGCATTGAAATGCTACTGCATGGACAACTTGTGGCCAGGGACAGACATCTAACTCAATGTCTGGGCAGCGTGTATATCAGGATGCTTGCAGATTCACAGCATCCCTAACTTGTCTTGGAGTGCCATCAGTGCAGTGTTTTCTCAACCTAGGCTCACAATTTAATAATATTGTGATACTTGCTTCAGTGCCAAAACTGAAATTCATAAGATGCCCATTAACTATTAACTTGCCAAAATGTGAAGCCCTGGCCACCTATTTCCTCTAGAAAAACATAGTGCTTATGCTCTTCTGGACAGTGTTCTACCTCATTTAACTGTCTTTTTCCCCGCAAAATTCTTTGGCCATTTGTTTATTTCATGGTTGTGCCTTGTTTTGGCATATTTTCAGAGGGTTACCATTGTTTTACAATTAAAGTGTTTAGGTTTAATAGCTGGGTATTGGTCATACCTGTGAGATTTCTTCAACACTATTGGCAAGGACTTCTAGTACCTCGTGCATATACTACCCATTGTATTGGCTTGTGAGTTGGGCCTTTTGTGATTCTCTAATTTAAGAATTGAATGGATTCTGAAGATCTCCTGTTCAAAACTTGGTCTTCCCTCTTAGGATTGATGTATATTCCTTTATTTTGCTTCACTCGCTGTCTAAATGACTTTCTTGAAGAAAGGTCCTTTTTTAGATTGTAATAAATCTGACAAAGACTTATCAGTAATATTGACAACAATTTGATCTCTTCTGAATTCTGACTTTCAGTCAATGGCGTCACATTATTCCACCAATCTGTAGAGATCATGATGGAAATTATCTATGGATTCACATGGATGCTGAACTCTTCCATTAAATCTTGCTGTTCAAGAACTTTAACAATTTGCAGTTTGAGTTAATTGTCAAATGTGTCCAGTATTTCTTTGAATGTATCTGTTTCTTTCTTTCTCCCTTGACAAGCTATAATATCAGCTGATGTGCACTCATTTCTATATTTATTTGTTCACTTTCTGATTTAGTACCCAGTTTATAAGCTATTCTATTTCTCAAGAAATGTTTTCTCCAAAATATTCATGGTTGTGTTAAATTTGCCCATCTCTGAAATTAAATTTTCCTGGCAATTCTCTTTCTGATGCCGTGGATTCCTAACATGATTAAGTATCTTATCTGCTTTAAAGATTTTTATTTTGCACTAATAGCAAGTATTTTTGCACTTTATTGCCGTACTGGAGGATACTATGGGGTTCTTTCTGGGCCCTGTTACTTTCATTTTCACTAGCTGTGCCTTATCACATCCATGACAGCAATACGCAATCTGATTGTAAATTACATTTGAAATTCTTAATCTTTCACCCGGAATTACAGAACTGTTTAAAGTCTTATTTATGTGCCAGAGATTTCATACAATCTTCAAAGCCTGTTTGCTTACCAACTGAACTTAGGCTTGGGACAGGTCCTTCAGACCACTGTCTCATAATGCAGCTTGCATCGCTGCCTTGAAGCTGTAAATTTCTTTTGTTGCAGTTTGTCTCTCATTAAGTCTGAAATACCTTTTGTTGTTGTTTGAAGTTGTCTTCAGTGTTGATTGTTGCCACAAGTTTTTCTTCTCTATGGTTCATCAGATCTTCAGATTTCAACCAGTGATCTTTACCACACTACTTATAATGCTAAATGAGTGGACTAATTAGTTTTCAGATCACAACCAGATTGCCACTACTGTTCAGAAGCAAAATCAAATCTTCAGATCACCACATCTGCCAAACATGTTCTATGTGCTGCCAACAATATTTTCTAGATATATATTTCTCGAAGAACTACATGATCTTCTGGAGATGGTGATAGATACCTTCTATATCTAGGAGATTCTTCTGTAGGAAACGTGACGTAGTTTATTTCATCTCTGCAATTATTTGCATGTTATGAGGATACCGCATGAATTATTACAGAAACCGTTAGCTGGACGTGATCTTAGATTTGACTCTTGCAAGATATTTACATAGAAACATAGACAATAGGAGCAGGAGAAGACCATTCAGCCCTTCAAGCTTGCTTCACCATTCATCACTATCATGGCTGATCATCCAACTCAATAGCCTAATCCTGCGTTCTCCCCATAACCTTTGATCCCATTTGCCCCACCTAATATATCTACCATATTAATATATATATATATACCCACTCTGTCTTGTCCTGTTAGAATTTTATAAGTCTCTATGAGATTCCCCCTCATTCGTCTGAACTCCAGTGAAAACAATCCCAACCTAGTCAATCTCTCCTCATACATCAGTCCCACCATCCCCAGAATCAGCCTGGTAAACCTTCACTACACTCCCTCAAGAGCAAGAGCATCCTTCCTCAGAAAAGGAGACCAAAACTGCACACAATGTTCCACATGTTGTATCACCAAGACCTGGTACAACCGCAACAACACATCCCTGCTCCTGTATTCAAAACCTCTCGCAATGAATTCCAACATACCATTTGCCTTCTTTACTGCCTGCTGCACCTACATGCTTACCTTCAGCAACTGGTGCACAAGGACGCCTAGGTCCCACTGCACGCTCCACCAACACACCCCCTACCCCCCAATTTATAGCCATTCATGTAGTCATCTGCCTTCTTGTTTTTGCTTCCAAAATGAATGACCTCACATTTATTCAAATTATACTGCATCTGCCATTGATTTGCCCACTCACCCAATTTGTCCAGATCATGCTGAAGGATCTCTGCATCCTGGTCACAGTTCAGCCTCCCACCTAACTTGGTATCATCTGCAAACTTTGGGATGTTACATTTTATTCCCTCATCCAGATCATCAATATGCATTGTGAATAGCTGGGATCCCAGCACCAACCCTTGTGGAACCCCACTAGTTACTGCCTGCCAATTTGAAAGGATCCATTAATTCCCACTCTTTGTTTACTCTCTGTCAACCAGTTTTCGATCCATCTCAACACACTTCCCAATCCCACGTGCTTTAATCTTACACAATAATGTCTTATGTGGGGCTTTGTCAAATGCTTTCTGAAGTTGCCAAATATACCACATGCAGTGTCTCCCCCTTATCAACTCTATCAGTTACATCTTTATAGAATTCCAACAGATTTGCCAAGCATGATTTCCCCTTCATAAATTCATGCTGGCTCTGTCTGATCCTGCCACTCCTTTCTGAATGCTCTGTTTTAAGATCCTTGATAATGGATTCACGAATGTTTCCCACTACCGATGTTAGGCTCACTGGTCTATAATCCCCTGTTTTCTCCCTACCTCCCTTTTTGAATATTGGAATGACATTAGCTACCCTCCACTCTGCATGGACTGTTCCAGAGTCAATAGAATTCTGTAAGATGACCACCAATACATCCACTATTTCATTATTTTCCTCACAATGTCATCATATGCCACTCATTCAGTATGTTTACGGCACTCATTCAGTATTAACTATTTCAAATCCATGTACAACATACAAAAGAGAAGATGCACAGTTTTACAATAGGGCGATGTTGTGCTAGCAGCTGTTGTGAACAGTAATTTGTGCAAGAAGGTAGAATATCTCTAAAAAGGAGAAACCTTTAGGATCTTTGGTCAGTGCAGAAGAGAGCTCAATGTCAGCATCGATGCAATTGATTTTGTTACCAAAGTGGAACTACTCATCAATTGTAGACTTGGTTCATAGTTGAAGAATTTCCTTAGAAACTGCCCAAAGCATTCTGACAGTTTGTAAAATGCAATAATTGTTTTTAAAGAAGTGCAGCCTCCTGAAGCATTGCTGAGGGCAGATGGTTGAGTAACTTGACTGAGATAATAGACTGAGCTGTAGGTGACAAGAGGTAGGGGTACAGACCTCCAACAGCAGCAATGCAGCCTGACAACACCACTATAATTCTTCTCATTTTCTTTCTCAAAGTAGAACAGGTCAAGGCCCAAGGAAGATTTAATCAAGTCCAATGGAATTATTACAGATGTTTAAAAATCATTGAACTTAAACATACGTGACAGGGCTATCTTCAAGAAGGGCTCAACTCTATCTTTCCTGTCAGCAGTAGTGCCACATTTGACCTCTGCCAATCCTCTGTGCTGCCTTTATTCTATTCAACCTGTCAAATAATGGGCCATATACAGGGCACAAAGACCATCACCTCCTGGTGTGACATCTACATTGTGTCAACAGCCCATCACAGTTTCAGAGCTGCCCCATATTAAGAGCTACACTACCATCAGAAATGTGTTCATGCAAACAAGTGGTAGACCCAAGCAACTTGATTGCAGTCGGGTCCATTCTGGAAATGAGATAGTAGTAAGAAAGGAAGAACAGTGTGAGGCTTAAAGAACCCTACACAATAATTGCTTCAGTGCTGCAAACTGATATATATATGACTTAAGCCAATACATTTTATGAGTGGGAGAATGAGTGTGATGACGGGTTCAGCCCCCATTCTTTGTACTTCACTGTTTGGAGTTACGGGCAACTTTTTCCAGCAAGAAATATACTAGTGACAACTTGCGAAGTATTTGGAGAATGTGCCCATCATGATTGACTGGATAGTGTGCAATATGTCTGATGTGAGAGGTAGAACAGTGTGGTACAATTGGTCAGTGTTTGAGTATGAGTTAAAGGGAATGGAGTGAAGAGAGATTGCAGGAGAATAAAGGGGAAAAAGAAAGAGAAGTAATGTGAGTAGTGTGAGCAGTGAGGCTGGAGTTAGTGGGGGTATGAATAGAAGAGAAGAATGTTGTGAGGCACTTAAACTCTTTTTAACATTGCATTCATGTCCAGGAGCTAATCTGCTAGTACCGATCTCTTCTGCAATGTCTTTACATTAACAGGACAAGTGTTGCCTTCGGGCTATCAAGCTAGTGGGACTGAGAATCTCTCTGATTCTGACCACTACATCAGGTCTTCAATCACCATGAAAAAGTCTCGGTACCTTCTCTATTTATAGTCATTTCTCTGTCCAGATCGATCTTCTGTAAAATTCACGCCACACAAGTGCCAGGCTATGACCATCACCAATAAGAGATAATCTAGCCACCACCCCTTGATACTCAATGGAGTTACCATCACTGTATCCCCCACTGTCAACATCCTGGGGGTTATCATTGACTAAAATCTCAACTGGACTCACCACTTAAACACAGTGTCTACAAGAGCAGGCCAGAAATTAGAAATACTGTTGGAGAGTAACTCATCTCCTGACTCCTCAAATCCTGTCCACCATCTACAAGGCACAAGTCAGGAGTATGATGGAATACTCCCCACTTGCCTGGATGAGTGCATCCCCAACAACACTCAAGAAGTTTGACACCATCCAGGACAAAGCAGCCTGCTTGATTGGCACTACATCCACAAGCATTCACTCCCTCCAACACCAACACTCAGTAGCAGCAGTGTGTACTATCTACAAGATGCACTGCAGAAATTCAACAAAGATTGTCAGACAACACCTTCCAAACCCATGACCACTTCCATCTAGAAGGGCAAGGGCAGCAGGTATATGGGAACACCACCACCTTCAAGCTCCCTTCCAAGCCACTCACCATCCTGACTTGGAAATATATCGTTGTTCCTTCACTGTTGCTGGGTCAAAGTTCTGGAATTATTTCCCTAATGGCAGGTGGACTGCAGTGGTTCAAGAAGGCAGCTCACCACCACCTTCTCAAGGGCAACCAGGGACAGGCAATAAATGCTGGCCAGCCAGCAATGACCACATCCCACAAACGAATAAATTAAAAAAGCTTATTGGCTCTAGCCAGAGTTTACCTTCCCTCGAAGAACAGTTTACTGCTTGTAAATGACATACAGCAGCAGTATCTTGTCCTCCAAGTAGTTGTGTATCTAATGAAAAGAACTGCCTTTGCACCTAGTTCACAATAATGAGCAGGCAGCACAAATGTTGTGCATTGCCTGGGACAACATTTCCAGGTGGCTCCAATGTGCAACCTTTTTTTGGTATGATCGAATTTTAGTTAATTACATTTTTGGTTCCTCATTAGTCTTCTTCATGCAAAACAAAAGCCTGCTCAGAAACTGTACAATTCCTTAATTTGAGTGGGAAACAGATTGGAATGTCAACACTGGCTGACAGTAATTTACATATGAGGAGTCAAGACAAGGTGTAATATTCAGTCCCCGCAGATATAGAAAGTTGGAGGCTAATTAGAACCAGGCAGGGAAGGAGAGAGAAAGGGTAATGTCTATCCAGAAAGTGAAGGGCAGAGGGAAAGGGGGAAGGAGAATAGGCAAAAATGGAAGAAAATAGAAGGACATAAGAGGGAGGAGTGGGTGTGGGGAGCAGGTGCTGGTAATAGCCAGACAGTTAGTGTGTTGCACAGAATAATATTAGTTCAATCCTCATTCAGATTGAGCCAGACTTGGTGTCTGTCTTTTTGCCTTTCCCTATAGTGATCCATGCTGTGAGCCATGGAACAGCAATCATCAAATATTAAAGGATGCTATCCAAAGAAGGAACAGGAAAGAAGAAAATTAAGGTCACAAATAGGAATGTAGAAAAATGACATCTAGCAAGAGAAGTGGGGAAATAGTAGACACAAAGGGCAGAGTCTTTCCAACTGTTGAATGATGTGGGCTGTAGTGAATCAGGAGGGAAAGCATGGAGAGTTTGGAAAAAAACTAGATCCTTGATGTTGAGTAAAATATTCCAATTCTGCAGCCAAGTTAGAAGAACTAAACAAAAATCTCACTAGTAAGCAGTGAGGAGTCTAATTGTATCCATTTGCATGGATTACCATGCCATCAATACTGAATGTCACCTTATTGATATGCAGTTTCCTACTCTCACACATGTCAGACAGAAATTAAACAGCAGCATTTCCCACAATAAAAGTCAGGTTGGGTACCTGCTGACCCCAGCTCACCTATTTGTTCCTTCAGACCTCCATCTTGGACAGCAAACCCCAACATTTCAGGGCACAGGCGTGAGCAGTGACCACCTGCAGACTCTGTCCATGGATGTTGGCATCGGACATGTATCGTTTGCTTCACATCCACGGCAATTTTCCAACAAAGCTGTGCAGCTGCGTGCATGCATAATCATTCCAAGGCTCCATGCACACCGATCGCAGCATTGACTTCTTAAAAATGAGTTGCCATGCACAGCGTTTGGAGACCTATGCAGCCCTAAAGAAAACTAGAGGGAATGGTGATCCTCATGGTGCATTCGGAATATACTTCAATGATGCACTTAGGAGCACGCCCATTGTGTCCAGAACAGTGCATCACCTGATCCTCAGAACCTCTGCTCCAAACAACTGGAGGATGCATTGAAATTCTGGGATGGTCCATGGCAATCCATGAGAGCATCACCTTCAGCATTATATGGTACAACAGTGTCAGCCACAACAACACAGGAAAGACGTTCTTGTGGATATATTTCAATGAAACTGAGGTGTTTGAAATTATCTTTCTGCATCATCCCAACTGCAAATGCACCTTAACTCTGATTTTACTACATGGTTTGTGTTGTTTAATCAAAGCTAAAGTTATAAATGGGTGGTAGCCTTCATAACACTAGATGCTGTCTCATTCAAACCTGACAAAGTTTCATGTAAGCGTGGGCACTCTGGAATGGATTGCTATTACTCACTCAGGGGTACAACATCATATAGCGCTAATAAAATCTGGTCTCAGAACCTTCTATCTTGTGGTTGCAGCTAAAGTTACATTCACTCACACAACAGATGAGGAAAAGTGAGCACATCTTTACAAACGTGACTTTTTTTTTAACAATGTGTCACTTATGTGCCCTCTGAAGGTTTTCTCCTTCCTTTCCCTCCCAGTACATCTGGATGGAGGGAGCCCACTTTGTCATGAAGCCTGTTGGCCTTGGGACACTGGAGGGGTGGGAGTGTTTGGATGGTATGTATATGATGAGACAGCCCAGGCGCGCCGAGTATAACTTGCCCAGAGACAGGACTCAACCTCTTTGTCTTGAATTTCCTTAAGTTTGGGGATGGCAGGCAGGGTGGAGGTGGATAGCGCCACCAGGTGTGGAGTGTACAGGGAGGAGACTTCTGGTGGGCCTGTAATAGTTCATCCTCTGGCTGGATGCCCACTGGCACTGCCCTGGCTCTCCATGGCAACCGCCAACTTGCTTGCATGCCTGAGGCTGCACAATATAAACAAATTTGCCTGTTGGTCCTGTTTCTGATTTTGGTCTTAGTTGAAATTCTTTATGGCTAACACCACAGAATAAAAATGAATATCCTTTACTGTCACGTATAATCAAGTACAGAAGTACAGGAGTACAGTGAAAAGTTTTACAGTGTCGTCTCTCATGGTGCCATCTTAGGTACAAAGTACCTAGGTACAAATCTTAGATACAAAAAGAGAAATAAAAAATAAAAGAAAAACCAAAAGAACTGTGGATGCTGTAAATCAGGAACAAAAACAGAATTTGTTGGAAGTTCAGCAGGTCTGGCAGCGTTTGGGAAGAAAAAATCAGAGTTGACAGAATTAAAGAGAAAAGAAGTTGCACTACTTTACAGTGATTCAGACTATAAGTTGGAAATAAGACATTGTTAAAAGGATAAACATGGGGTCCTGGTAGAGGTATGTAGCTTGTCTCTGGCAGTCCTCCAAGTGCCAGCAAATTGTGATTTTTCCTATTGATCCAGCTGTGGAGATGTAGCAATAATGCGTTCACTGGCATGTGCCCCTGACTCTAGTCTAGCTAAAGGACTCACTGAGGTGTCAGTATCTGAGCTGTTGGAGGGTGCAGTCCTGCTGGTGTCTCTGTGAGGGGTCTGTAGTTTCTTCCTTCGAGGTGGGGATCTGGACATCATGCAGGACCACCCTCTTGATGGTAACAGATGGTGTAGATCCCACTTGAGCTTGCAGGGGAAGGAAAAAAGAGAATGAATTGTGAAACAGGGAGGGCAGCTTGGCATGTGAAGAATATCTTGTAGGGTTCGTGTTTGCAATCAGTAATTTGCTGATTTTAGGTGATTCAAATCACTTCGAGATTCCTGGTTCGAGACACTGGACTTATTTATGGAAGGTGAAATGAAGAAGGCAGGAGACAAGTTTTTCAAGGCAAAAGAATTTCTGCATTTATTTACAATACAAATGGTAAATATAGCACAGGCAATAAAGGCAAATGCAATAAACAGTGAAATTAACATAATCAATTATACAGAGGACAGTAATACTATTAAATATACTATTATCTAGATTAAACACTATTAGAACTTAAAACAAGGGTTTTAATCACAAAAATTTTAATCAGGCTTCCTATCCATGCACTGTCACCACCCACCATCCTCTCCCTGCTAGCTAGATCGGAAACTTTGGGGTCTTGGGAGCTTAAACTCACCATGGAGGCAAATGTAATTTTGAAGTACAGCTGGCTATTCCCACTTGCCATACCTGATGCCTGGATGAAGACTTTGGATTGTGCAGGCCTTCAGCCTGGACTGAGTCTGCTGAAGCAGTAGGACGCGTGGTGGATTTATCGGGTAGTTTCTTGGTTTTCCTCACTTTCTGGTGGCTTTGCGGACCCAGTTTTAAGCTCAGGATGTGTCTAAGGCCTTGTGGTGTCGGTCGGGTCAGTGGTTTTTGAAGTTTCTTGGTTCTTAGGTCTGCTGGTTGTGGCTGGTTCCCATTCGTTCTCCTAGTTCAGAACAGGGCCTGTGTCAGTAACTCTTTGAATTGTTCTGAGGGATTGCTGCTTGGAATGGCTCATAGGGATAGCCTCTTTGGAACACTGTCAGGGATAGCTTTTGGAATCTGTCCTGCAGATAGCTCTTGGGATCTCTCCTGGGGATAACCATTTGGAACCTCTCTGGAGATCACTCCTTGGAACATGTCCTGAGGATAGCTGTGGGGATTGTTGCCTCAGGTGGGATCAAGGATGACAATTATACTTATTGTGAGTCTCCCAATCTTTGTGCCAAGTCTGTGCTTGCCATTGTGTTTCTCGTGTTTCCTTTGAAGTCAAGTGGCTTCCCGATAGCTAAGAGTATGTGTGAATGGATTTTGATTGACGTTGAATGTTCGGTATCTGTGTAGGCCCCATACTGTCTGTGCCAAGTAGCCCAAAGTGTAAAAGTTAGTTCCAGTCCAAAGTGTTAGGTTTGGTTGATTGTTCTCTCAGAGTGGAGGTGTAACTTGGAATTCCAGGCTGAACAATAGGCCCAGACAGAAATCATTCTGGCTCTTTTGTGTGTTCACAGATTGAGCTCAAGACTTTGTCCAGTATTTTAAATGTTAGGAAGGTCTAGGGTCTTGTCCAGTATTTTAGATGATGGAGATTTTTGCTCAATCCTACAATATTCGCTGTGGCAGTAATGAGAGATCAGCACAGCAATGGAAAATGAATTTTACTTGGTTACTGGGACATGGCAGTTTTGACATCACTAGATGAATAGTTAAGGGCCTCCACCATTAAAGCATGCATGGGTCTCCTCATATATGTTGTAAGAGCGAATTTTAGGCTACCTGGCTTGGTTCTTTCATCCTTATTGTGGGATTCCTTCTTCTGGAATGACACAAATGGAGGGATTGAGTGACATGAAAAATGGCTGGTAGAGTTGTTAGTTCTGGTGCAGTTAGAGAAAAAGAGCTGAGGTATACTGAGTGAGTGAGTGAGTAGATCACACAGAGGCCACCCAGGGTCTATACTGCAAGTCTAGTGGGGGAGTGGGATGCGGTAAAGGTGGTTGAGAGTGATTGAGAGAAGGTGCTACATGCAATAGTGGGTGATAGACCATGGGGCCTTGGTTGTAGTTAAAGATAGAGTGAGTATGAGTGAGTTCTCTGGTAATCCTGAGGAAAGAAGACACACCTCCTCTGCAATTCCCCATCCACCAGGACCTCCAGGTCCCTATTGGTAAAGCTTGGAGTTAACTTGCTTCTGTCCACCATCACCCGCACAATTCACAGGAACCATAAAGGACAGTTTTGAACTGACAGCACTTGACCTCATGCACAACTGCATTTTAAAAATGGCAGTAATGCTGGGATTCCTGGGAGCTCTGGACAGTGGGAAGAGGGAAGATAGGACAAGTGGGAAACCATGGAGTCATGGTGTACAACTAATAATTCGAAATGGGGAGAGTAGTGCGAGGAAATTCATGGAGAGAAACTTTCGATGAAATTGACACTTAGTTGGTATCTGGTAAAACTCAGCCCAAAACACACCTCAGAATTGAAGGCTGTCCCACAGTTTCATGAGTGAGGGGGAGCAATGAATTTCCTGTGTGGTTGAAAGGTTCCTCTCAGCGGTGAGACACGATTCTGTTTGACATATTCTTTTGGAAATTCCTTTTGGTAAACAAAGTGGTGGATGGGTAGCCTAAAGCTTTCCATCCACATTGCACAAATTGCTTTAATTCTGGGACGATGGTATTAAGATTACTGCCCATAAATGACAAACCCAGAGATGTGGGGGAGGGCTAGGAAGCTAATGTTCAGACATGAGAGTTATGCGAAATAATGTGAAGACAATCAAAGTCCAAATTAAACATTAGTGCTTTCAGTGGATTTGAACAATACAATATACCCGCTAGTCACAAATATGTTACAAAGAGTTATATGTACAATCACCTACCACACAGTCAGCCTTCTGCAATTGTAGTCTTCAGCAATTGACCAAGTTGTCAGCTGAAACACTGAATGACTCTGTGCAATGATTTTTATATCTTTCTTCCCCAAATGGTCATTGATAAAATTATATGAGGCCATAGAAATTCAACTTAATCTATACTTTTCTCACTAGGCTCTCAATCTTGAACAAACTATTTTGATGTTGACAGGTGTTTTCTCTTTGTCAGTGTGTCCAAGGCCAGAAGGTGTAATCTCACAGTAAGGGGTTATGCACTTAAAACAGAGATGAGGAGGAATTTCCTCTCTCAGAGGGTAATGTATCTGTGGAATTTTTACTGCAGAGGGCTGTTGAGGTTGGATCATTCAGTATATTCAAGGCTCAGACAGACTGATTTTTAATCAGAAGAGAATCGAGGGCTATGGGGATAAAGCAGGGAAGTGGAGTTGAGGCTTATCAGATCAGCCATTGAGTGGGCCAAGTGGCTTACTTCTGTTCCTATGTTTTATAATCTCTTATGGTCTTAACCATCCTGTGGAAAGGATTATATTCAGCCCCTGCAATAACATCTTCCTTTCTTGCGCACGCACATTACTTGATGGATTAGGAACAGAGTGTATGTGATAACACACGTGAATAAAATCACGGCTTCTTGTGGGGTGAGTTGCAATCATTGAAAATGGAAGCAGACTGATATTGTCAATCAAGATGTCTCTTTCTACAGCCTTCAAAACACTTAGCCAGACAGACATGAGAGATTCAGATTTTATCACGGTGTGAGAGCTTCTCCACCCTGGTGAAAATAATGGGAAAGCCTGAATATTAATAGCCCTGCCTTTTTGCAACAGTGGAAATAGGGTAGTTTGCACGCACACACGCTTTAGGTGGGTAGCTGATAATTTGAATCATCAGTTGCCTACATTGTATTTGGAATTTGGTACCTTAGAGTGTGAAATCCAAAGTGTGCAGATTAGACCTGGTAAAAGCACAACTGTATTTTGAGGATTCATTTGGACAGCCAGGATACTCCTTTGGGTCTGTTGCTTGGACGCTTAAAGAGGAAGGAAGTTGCTTTTTGATAGGGGCCAAGAACTTTTGGAGGAAGGTCAGATGCCCTTTATGAAAAGTAAAATGCCATTTAGGATTGTTAAAAGTGGACATTGATTTGTGTAAACAGTACGCAAGCTTATTCCTATCAATCTCATTGCAACTATCAACAGAGCTATTAAAATTAACTATCAATGATATCCGAATAAAATATTTGAAATGTTAAAAAATGATTGTTTGCCACTATCCAGCCAGGTAGAGAATATTCCATCACATTCTTGCCCTGTGCCTTGTGGATGGAGGATAAACACTGGGGATGCAGGAGTTAAGTTATTTGCCATGGAGTTCCTAGCCAATGATTTCCTCTTGTAACCATTGTATTTTTATAGCTAGCACAGTTTATTTGCCTGTTACTTTTCACTGCATTTTGGTATATGTGATAATAATAAATCAAATCCTGTTTTTGACGATGGGATTTCATTTGCAGAAGTGCTGTGCAGGGATAGTTCCTACTAAAATGATCATGGACAGATATACCTGTCACTGCATCTCCACAAGGACTGTGCGTTCTACCTACACTACAATGGACAAACACATCTGCGACAGATGGATGATAAGATCAAGTAGATCTTTCCCTCGTGCTGCTGCTAAAACATTTCTCAAAAACTACAAACATCTTATTTGTGACAATGATTGCCACAAATCTCTCCACTTTTGATTGTACTCCCTTACGTCTTGCAACAATCTCACAATGTGGGATAATGAATAGCACATTTAAACATAAATGTAAATGCAAAGGGAAGAAATCCAGATTATTAAATTAGATCATCAGTTACCATTCTAATGAAACAGTACTTTGGGACTAACATTTGCAAATAATATGGTGGCTCATCCAGACACAATGATCCATAGCTCATTAGCCAGTAGGTATGATTTGAAGTTCCATAGCAATTCACAGCAATCTAATGGTTGAAACCAGACATTTACACTTTGGAGAGATGTATTTCACTGTATCATTTAATTAGCTGTGCCATCTGTTGTCTAGCATTGAAGAAGTCACCCATTGTGTCTATGTTTGTTTTCAAAGTTTGTTTGAGGAGTTCCAATTCAAAAGTTCTGCAGAGTGTTTGAATGCCAAGTTTAGCCAACTTTTCTTTTGTTGTTCTTCATTTGGACATTTAAAAGTGCTAGTAAGCTAAATGAATTCTTGCTGAAGGACTAGTTACGTGGCATGCAGCAAGTTCACAATATCCTGTTATTGATATCAGAACTGTAAGCTAAGATTATCAATGCTTGTTGTAAGTAGAATCCAGCTTTTAAGAAAATCCATTTCTGCCTTAGACCTTTGTGACCCCAGCTCTCTCTCTATGCTCCAACATATTGTTACTCATGTCACTCGATTCAATCATTCCACTTCTGCCATCAATCCTCAGGCTTTTAACATGTTCTCTAACTGCTGGCAGTCATTAAGATCTGAATTAGCCAGAATTTCCTCCAGTTTGCTGTTGGCAGAGCAAAAGCCATGTTTTCCATTTCTCAAAAGCAGTTTTATGTTTCTTACCTTTAGTGCTACCTCAGGCTAAATCCACAGTTGTGAATTCTTGGCATGATGGTTAATCCCATGTTGAGTTTCTTTCTCATATTCATTCCAATACCAAGTCTCTTTTCTCTCTCTCTGTCTTTGCACCATCCTATCACCACTAAACAATTTCAATTCCTTAATTTGTACCATATTTTTCTGAGATCTTGTTTGTTTAAACTCTCATAATCTAACACTCCACTATCATCCACCACAAATGGCAACTCATTCAAAATGCTGCACATACATCCTTATCCTTGCTAAGCTGTATTGGTTAATTCTGCTTCTATGATTTTATATCAAGATCCCAGTGTTTTGTCACAAATCCCTCCATAGCTTCAACCGTCATCCCCAATTCCATGATTTCCTTAGTACATGTGGTCCTACATCCACACTTTATTCATGGAAACACTAACATTTCCAAATACTTGCATCTCCCCAAAGATAGACTTGAACATTCATCACTAGGTCAAAAATGGACGATTAACCCGACGACAGGAACAACATCACCACAAGTACTGCAGCAGATTAAGGAGCAACTCAATAATACATTCTCAGGGCAGTTGAAGATGGACATCCAAGTGGCCTTGCCATTGTTGCCAACTTGCTGGCAATTGAAAGAAAAATGAACCAAATGCTCAGATGAAAAATGGACAACTTCCCAGTCTGGCCCAATGATTAGTGAAATAAAAGTAATGCATAACATTTTGTTAAATTGTACTATGCCATACTTTAAATAAATTAAAACCAAAATAGAATCACAGGCTGGTCCAATCAATTGACTGCAGTTTCCAGCAGGTAGTTGAGAGCAGTGCTTTTCACCCAATGAAATTTTCAAGTTGATAACAGCAATAAAAATACTGAAATAAAAGAAAAGAAATCCAGTAGTCTGGCAAATTAAATTAGAGTATTTGTGGTTCTTCTACAGAGAAATGAGATCCATTGTATGTGGTTACCTGAGGTAATAGCGTTTCAAGTATTCCAGTATCGCGTATAAAAAAAATTCTACTCTCAACTGGATAAATAGAAAACATTGCCATTTCTAATAAAACACAAGACATTTTCAATCTGAAAGTGGGAGGTATCACTATTTAAATGACACACAATGAAACTCTGCATTCAAATGGGGAGAAAATAAAATCAGTTCTGTACCATGATGACAATGGTTATCATGTGTCAACCAATTTTGCCTATTTTTAATTTTTTTAAACTTTTTAAGCAAGCAAGAATTGACTTAATGATGTTATTCCCAGTGCTAAATGTCTGTTACTCTGCTTAAATAGCTAAGTCAGTTTAAATATGCAAGTGTCCTATTTCAACTTGTAAAGTCTCAATTCCAAATCACATTTTGCACTAATATAAAACTGACCCTAAAGAAAATATAACATTTAAAACTGTACTCTGAAAAACTAATTAAGACCGTAAAACACCATAAAACAGCAGAAGTATGCCATACAGCCAGTGACTTTGCTCAAACATTCAATGAGATCATGGCGGAT
The DNA here is from genome assembly GCF_021869965.1 of Rhincodon typus. Lineage (NCBI taxonomy): Eukaryota > Metazoa > Chordata > Chondrichthyes > Orectolobiformes > Rhincodontidae > Rhincodon > Rhincodon typus. Next base: position 46,010,920 of record NC_063340.1, on the reverse strand, counting down.
CTAATAATCCTTAACTCCACTTTACTGCTTTGTCCCATAACCTTGATTCCCTTGTTCATTAAGTATGTATGTATCTCAGCCTTGTACTATATAAACAACAAATTGGTGATTATAAGTCAATAAAGTACAATTCGTTCTCCTTTCTCCCCATCTTCCTTCAAGATACTTGTTTTGAGGTTTGACCAGCTACTAGGTGCTCTTCTTCCACAGGCAAATGACAATTTCTTTTTTTTTGAGCCTAAATAACACCAATGAGCATTTTTAAGGAACTCCTCAAGCACAAAGTGATGTCTCAAAGTGTTCTTTAGGATCATGGAAACCAGTGAATACAGAACAGGAGAAGTCTGCAAAATTTGGAAGGAAGAAAAAGACAACATGGGGAAAATATTTTGGATTAGTCTGAAAAAGGGAAGAAGGCATCAAGACACACATAAGGAGACACTTTAGTTGTGCAAAGTGAACTGGAAACTGATGCTGTTATCTTTCTCAGAGGCAGAAGTTGTCAGAAACAAGGGCACTGAACAAGTAATCTTGGCTGTTGCTGCGCTGCATTGTGCCAATGCTAGACTCTTTCGCCATGATGCACTGGTTATAATAATGTCAATCAAAGCAAGATGCAGTTTTCACATTTGCTAGTGAGCCACTAATTGGTTTATATGTTAAAATTCAGCTCTGTATTTTGAAGTATTTATATTAAGTTTAAATAACAATTGATATAACTCCAGATTATCTTATTGATCACTTTCACAAGGCATCACAATGAGCCATGAAGCATAGCTTCAAGTATACTAAGGGAGCGATGAATGCAATCATTCATTGCTGAACTCCTCACAACTGCTGTTGCAAGATAATATACTGTCACTGTTTTTCTTTGCCAAGTACATTTACAGCACAACTACTCCCTGTGCACTTTAATTTACTCACTCGCAGGTTTGAGTGGATGTTGGCCAGTTAGTTATTTATTTGTGCTTTAAACCTTCAATTTCCCTTCTTGTCTGCAGGACAAAATAGCAGAATGGGGAGAGCTTTTCAACATTTTAAATCTAAGTTGTATGAACGAGCTATGTGAGACTCCCAAAAATATAGAGCAAGTGGGCTAAAGTGAAGCCAGAGACGACTCCGAAGTTTCAGATTCTTACCATTAATTTATTTTTATTCTTTGTTCATTTGTGCAGTCACCCACTTCTTGCAACAAAAAAAATGATACATCTTAATTAAAAATGTTGTTGCAAGGGTGTATTTCAGCTGCATTTCTAACATTTGTAGTTGTTTAATTCCAATATTATACGGGAAGGAAAATTTCTGATTGCCTTAGTGTCCATGATATTGGCACCTGACAACACTAACTCCCTCCATCTGTAAAGCAGAGATACATCTGCCTGAGGTGCATCCCAAAGAACAAAGGAATAATAGCTGCTAGAGACAGAGAAGGTACAGGCATCAAAAGTTGGAAGGACCAGCTATACCTATTCACCAAACAAGGAGCCATGACCTCACAAAACCTCTTCTTAAAATGATGATACTATATGCACATCAATATATAATTCCATCGTTATATATCCCACCAAACCTACAACTTGTTACAGAAGCTCCCCACTTACTTATATAACAGTGTAACCAATCAATTCAATCTGAATTCCAGCTACAGGGCCATCTGCACTGGAGGGTTCAGTCATAGTACAAGCTCTGGCAGGATCGCTTGGAAACTATCAAATTCTAAAGGGATTAGACTAGGCAAATTCAGGAAGGATGTTCCTGCTGAATGGGGAGTCCAGAACCACAGGTTGCAGTCTAAGGATATGGGGTAGGCCATTCAGGGTTGAAATGAGGAGAAATTTCTTCACCCAAAAAGTAGTGAGCCTATGGAATTCTTTGCCACAGAAAGCAGTTGAGGCCAAAACATTGAACAATTTCAAGAAGGAAAGAGATATAGTTCTTAGGGCTAAAGGGGAAGAGCATATGGGGCAAAAGCAGGAGCAGGTTGCTGCGTAGGATTATTAGTCGTGATCGTATTGAGTGGTGGAGGAGGCTTGAAGGGCTGAATGGACTACTTCTGTTCCTAATTTCTTTGTTGATAGTTCAGTCATAAAGTTATACAGCACAGAAACAGACCCTTCGGTCCAACTCATCCACACCAACCAGATATTCTACAAAGTATAGCTTTTGAATTCTTAAGACTGGGGCAGTCAAGGGCATTTGCTCCATTTGGTATCAGCATCTTGAGGGATAGAATGGAAATATCCTTTGAATGGGTTTCATTCCTTTATTGCTGAAGAGATGTGATCCCACGCAGGTCGGATATCATAGAAGTACCCAACAGCAAGTGTATGTCTGAAATAGGCATGGAAAGATCACTGTCCCTCAAAGCACTGTATCATCTGGTCTTCCACAAATCCAACCCAAATACAAAGCAACCTGTTTCAGGTCCTCCCTTCCGATTAGTTGCTCTTCCTCTAAGTAAAGCAAAAAAGAGCAATCACCAGTGAAATCATCACATAGTTACCGAAATCACACCCTCTCCTCAATCCGTGCTCCCTCCATCCAGATCTCCTGCCTAATTGGGACAGTCGGTAGGCCATTTAAAATGTACGTCAGAATCATATAAACACACATTGCTTTTGGGGAATACAGAACGGAGTTTACATCATGAAGACACCTTTTAGTATCATCAAGCCATCTAGTTGAAGAAGGTCTCACACATTTTGTGTCTATTTTTAGAGTGCCATGAAGTGTAGAAATGATCATCTGGGCCCCACTAATATACAGTGGCCTATTACCTACAACTGACACCTCACCCCCAGCCAGACCTATCCCTAGGCCAGAAGCTCCACTCCTATCTTCAGCTGCTACCAGTCAATATTTTAACGCAGTCTGCTAGTGAGCCAGCCAAATATTAAACCTTACCTCTAGGTTTCTCATTTGGTTCCAAAGGTAAGAAAATCTAAAACTGATGCTTTTGTGGGACAGGTAAGATTTTTTAAATCCACTCAGCATTCACCTGAAAAATGTGTTGCTTCTGTACAAATAAGACTGTCCAATATGTGCAATGTTATTTATTTCTTCTGTAGTGTTACCATAGATATCGCCTGTCACCTCTTGTTGAGACACAGTAACAAGTGGAAAGTTGTGCCTGACAATTGAAGAACATCTCCAAGCTAAATGTTGGAATTTTATTGGAAAGTTTCAAATTCTTGTGAGTGCAAAGAAACAGTCCAAAGTTTGGTCATATTTCAGAAGATGCTTCTCGTTTTTTCCAGACATTGGATGAGTAAGAGGTTAATCATCACTGCAAATAAATAGGATTGGTGGGGATATTGAACTTTTAAAACTCTTAAACCCAACCCAAAACCTGCCTACTTCTGTTTATGATAGAAGAAGAGAGGATGGATGATGAATCCAGTCACAGGAGTGGTAATAGCCATTTAAATATAGTATGGAGTCTACATGTTTCAGATTTGACCTGTCTTCCAAGAAAGCCCAACAGTTGAATGGAAGTAAGAACATTTTGATGGAAAAGATAAATGCATTTAAAGCACTTCTCAAGAGACAAAAGGACCATTAGCCCTTTTCGCCAGTCTACGAAGCTTACTTCATTTCTGCTTGCTCACCTTCAATCAAGCCATCAGATCCCTTTATCCAAAGACTGCACTCAGACTGGTGATTTGAATCCTATCTCCACCCTGGATCCAATTTCCCCTTCCATGGAAATTGAGGAACAAAGTTGAAGAATATCCACCAAAGCTAACACAGCTCCAAGCTCTATTCCTCTCTACTATAGGCTCTATCCCTCTCTGTTGCAGGCTTTCTACCTCCCTGCTGATAGTGCTGCCACATCCTCCAGAGATCCATTGTCAATCAGGCCCACTTACAGATAGGACAAACTTCTGACATTGCAACTATGAATATAATCAAACAAAGCTAATAAGTGTCTTTAAAATGACAAGGAGATCCATCAAAATACAAGGAATTAACTTCCTCTGTTGAGAAATTTAATAAAATGAGATTAAGTCTTAAAATTGAAGTAAGGTCATTCAGGAGTAAAATCAGAGGAGGAATCATGATGGCAGTGGCAATCTAAAGGTGTATTCCCAAAAATGCTGCACATTATGGGCTGATCAACATCTTCAAGCCTGAAATGTTTAGATTTATTTAGGGTAATGTATCAAGGAATGTGGACCAAAGATGAGTAAATGAGTATGAGGTATAGATCAGTCACAATCTAGTAGAATGACAGAAAAGGTTCAACAGACTGAAATCCGACTTCTGTCTCAATGGTCCCACAGTTGCATGTATTAGAATTCAGGAGTCTAAATTCTGCAACTCTTGAAGGCAATCAAACCCCAGGAAGAAAGAAATATCCAGTAAGAAAGTTGCAGAGCAAAGCCAACAGTAACTGTGTGATGGTACCAATTAAAATTCAAAGTCTTAATCAAATTAGAAGATCATACAGAGCAGCTGAAAGAAATAATTGAGCTCTGTACACAGGAACTCCAAGCAAAGCATTAACGCCTGGAGAAAAGCTGGGAAGAAATACTGTAGAGAAATTAAATAAGCATGAAACTCTGATGAAATTGTAAGAAAATACCAGTAAGTCAAGAATCAATTGCAAGATTACAAAGATCAGGCCTAAAAGGGAGTTTAACATTTCACAAACCAAGTTAATTCACTGCAGCACTAATCATCTTATTCCTGTGATCCACCACCAACTCCAGGAATTCATTTTAGTCCTTGTTGTTGATTAATTTGAAATACACAACTTGTTACAGCTCAGCACTGAACCCAGGTCAATTGCTTAGAAGCGAGCTATGCTTACCACGATAACACGATCACAGTCAAGAATTCATTTTAACTCTTAATTGCTTGTATGTCTCCATGCACAGGGACTACTGTTCTTATCCTTAATTACAAAACCTCAGAAAGTTGATATTTTTATAAAGTACTGTGGGTCCCAAATGGCACTGATCAGTGACCTATGAGTTTCTGGACAGCTGTATTTAATATGAACCACAATCGGCAACTGTTTAATATTCACATATACGTAGAAAATATTAATAAACTACAGTTGAATGTTAATTCATAAGGCAGAAAATATAAGTATATCCAGCTGAATGTTCCAATTATTTAACATGCAAATCAGACACACCTCTAAGCAACAGATACCTGCATATTAAAATAGGTGTTCATTACAACCTATTCACGTTATTAACTTTAACCTGAATCTTGATTAAAAAATTATTTTAAATGTTGCCATTCAAAAGTTATGAGTTATATTATAGGTGGAATTACTGTAGTTTATCATTACAGACTTTGCTCTTCCAGTTTAACATTTTTCACAGGAAATTTTGAACAGCGGTTAAAAAGAACCTAGCAGCAAATTCATCCTGAGGGTTACCATAAATGAGAAATTGTGTTGGGCCAGTCATAGAAATGATGTATCCACAAAGCATGTCATAGGCTCGGATTCTGCAGTGAGTGACTCACCAGTGTCTCCCAAAAAATTGTCCTCTATCCACAAAGCATAAGTCAGAAATGTGATCAAATACAATCACTTACCTGGAAAGGTGCGGCTCCAGCAACATTAAAGATCAAGACCATTCAACAATCACTCCCTCTGCACCACTGATGTATATAGGCAACAGGGTATGCCATCTACAGGATGCACTGCACTAAGACACTTTTGACAGCACCTTCTAAATCTTTGACTTCTACCATATAAAAAGACAGGGGCAGCAGATGTATGGGAACACTACAGCTTCCAAGCCTCACACTACCCTGAGCTGGAACTATTTTGACATTATTTCATTCTATTGATTCTAAACACTGGAATTTCCATCCTAACAGCACTGTTGATGTGCCAATGACCCAAAGACTGTAGCTATTCAAGAAGGTGATTCATCACTATCTATTCAAGGCCAATTAGGGATGGTTAAAAAAAAACCTGGCTTAGCTAGCAACATCCGCATCCCATGAATGAATAAATACTAAAATCCATTTACCTGGTACTTCGCTCAGAGTTCTTCCCTGCAGCAACTCCATCAAAACTTATTTATCTTATTCTTCATTCATTTGCTGTTTGTCGATCAATGTTTTGCACAAATTAGTTATTGTATTTCCTTACGTTGCAATACTTACCAAGCTACACAAGTAATTAATTAACAGTAAAGCATTTTAAAATCATTTAAGGTAATTTACTAATTCAATTTCATTCTTTTCAATCAAAATAGTAATAGATGAACATGATAAAGACTGGAGGATGAGACTTGAATGAAGAACAAGTTAGGAGGCAGACTCTGTTGCAAGATTCTTGCAGGAGATTTATCATCTCATTTAAGACTTTGATGAGTTACTGAATGAAATGAAATGCTGTGGAACCTTTCCTTAGGGAAGAAAGGTAATCTTGAAATCCTGTCTCTCTGTCATTTCTCCCTGCCTTATTTTTCTGAGGGTTTTCTGGTGGATTTGGCTGCAGCTATTTGCCATTGTTTGCCATCAGATGTATTTGCAGGCTGTACAAGCTGATAATCAACCTCTTTTGTCATATTACGATTGTACCTCCTGTGGCCAACAAGTCTTGTTGTTGGACTCAAGCTTGAAGCATCTGGCTCAGAAATAGGAACATTGTGATTATCATTACCACAAATATCCCTGCTGATTAACATTTCTATTGAAAAATTAAAATATATTAAAATTAAAAATAACTTTAATAACTCAAGAAAAATTCAATTTCTCAATTTAATGTCATGGCATAGATTTTCTTTATGTTTAATGGTGGTCTGATGCTGGAATATCTATATGTGACTAGAAGTGATGTTTCATTTTCTAATATATCTTCTCTGATCAATGTTATCTGAATGTCAATGTTAACGTATTAAATGAGTATGTAGTTACATTAACATAACATTGATCCAGGCTTCTATGCGCTAATTGTGGTTTGATATTACATTGACAATTTACGCTGGAGTTATAATACATTTCTTTTCAAACCTGTTTATACCTCTGTTACAATTACACAGCATATGTTTTGGTGTACTTTTGTGAAGGACAGCGGGTAATATAACAAAGATACTTATTTTTAGCAGCTATAAATGCAACTGTAAACATTGGGTAATATGATTTTAAAAGATCTGCATTATGTTTTCCAGGTTGCTAAATTGATTTTGCATCGATAATTAAATGTCAGTTGAGTTTGAATGTTTCTCCTTTGTAAATTTATAGATTTAGTCAACCAGGGGAACAAGCTGACAGGTCAGTTGCTCTTGCTGTGTTGTGTATGAGATCAATGTGAATAAAAGTGATATATTGTAAACCTATATCAGTTTCAGACATGAGAATTCCATCATCATTGTATAATCTGTCAATAATGTATAGTCATACCATGATAATGATATATTTTCTATAATTTATTGTCATTGTATTAATATGATGGATATTACTAACAATTAATTATTAAAAGAGCAGATTCAAATCTACTTGACCTTAAGAACATTTTATTAATGCATGTGAGAATTGTTAGAACAGCATGTGTTGATATGCTGTGGTAGATTTCTTAAGTTGAGAAGCTTCATAGATATTGTGGATGTAGATTTTGTCTGTGCAATCAGTCTAGCAGAAGAATTAACTATTTCTTTATAAACTATGCCAAGTATGGAGAAAGTCTCTGGGAAGTGCATTTGATAAGGTACTGCACATAAGACTATTTAAGAACCCATGGTGTTGGAAATAATGTATCAGCATGGATGGAGGATTGGCTAATTAATAGAAGCCAGGCAGTTAGAATCAGGGGAGCATTCTCCAGATGGAAATCTATACCTAATGGAGTGCCACAGGGATTAGTGCTTGGGCCACAATTATTTACAATATGTACAAATGGCTTGGATGAAAGAAATGAATGTACAATTGCCAAGTTTGCAGATGACACAAAAATAGGAAGGCAGGCAGTGAGGATGACACAGAGTCTGCAGAGGCAGGTTAGGTGAGTGGTCAAAAGTTGGCAGAGGAAATATAATGTGGGAAAATGTGAGGTCATGCACTTTGGCAGTAAGAATGAAGGAGCTGAATATTATTTAAATGGAAAAAAACTGCAGAAAGTTTGAAATCAAAAACAAAAACAGAAATTGCTGGAAAAGTTCAGCAGGTCTGGCAGCATCTGTAGAGAAAAATCAAAGCCAATGTTTCAGGTTCAGTGACCCTTCTTCCCATGTTTCACAGTGATTTAAAAGAACTCCAACCTTGTTGAAATCTTTGGCTATCACACTGCTGCTTGAGCCTTGGCTGTATACCTGATCATGCCCAGGTATCCCCTTGTATCCTTTCCAATAGCAACTAACTGTATTGTTTTCTGGTTTGGATTTTTTTGCTGCCAGCAACCCTCCTTTCTTTGTGCTGAATTTAGAGCCCTGTCTGATTAACAGTGCTGGAGGGTAGATCTTTGGTGAAGTTAAACAGAAGAGGCGTATGTCTAAGATGACAAGGTAGTTTATTGCATGACAGCGCAGACAAAAACTACATAAACTTGCTAGACAGAGTTACTTAGGCCAACAGGAGTTATGCAGAACACATTTGATCCTCTCAGGAACTGTTACAGATCTCAACTGTCTCCACCGAAGATTGTGTGAAACCATCGGTTTGAGTTAAATTTAATGCAACATGACCATTAATTCCTTCAGGTTCATTATCTTATACAACACTGTCAGCATTCTGTTTATCTTGTTTTTTTTGTCAGTGTGGACCTCTGAGGTCCAGGTGTAGTAGCAACTTCTGGAACTGGAGGGCAATGCTGCAGACAGTTTTGGCATGTCTATCTCCATTTGCAGATGCTTGGAAAGGCTGCATGCACATGATCAGCCATGTAGTTCAGTGGGAAGTAACAAATCTTGGAGTAAAGACATGATCAATCGATTGCTGCACACTTTGTTATCCTATGAATGGATATATAAGGGAGAAAGGAATAGAGGCTTCCGATGATATCTTCAGATGAGGAATGGTGGATAAGTTTCAAATGGACTGCTAGCATGGGTAAAATGTTTTTTTTTTGGATGTTTTGCTCCTCGTGAAGAACAGCAAAATAAAATAACCAGATTTGCCAAGTGACCCCAATGAATAACACTGGACAAGATTTGACATTTTTTATGCCTTTGCTTTAATAATCAAGCTGAAATTAATAGAAATTTACTATGTGTTAATGGGCTAATGTGGGTAATACAAACCATGAAGTACATTTAGAATTATAGAATCCCTACAAGGTGGAAAGGTTTCATTTAGCCCATTGAGTCTGCACCAACCCTCCGAAGACCATCCCACCCTATTCCGGTAACGCCTGCATTTACCATGGCTAATACACCTAGCCTGCCATCCTTGAACACTACAGGGCATTTTAGCATGACCAATAAATCTTATCTGCAGATCTTTGGACCAAGGGAGCAAACTGGAGTACCTGGCAGAAGCCTATGCAGACACAGGCAGAACATGCAAACTCCTCACAGACAGTTGCCCAAGGTTGGAATCGAACTCAGGTCTCTGGCACTGTGAGGCAGCAGTGCTAACCACTGACCCACCATGCCACCCTTTTCAAGTAATAGATACAACAAGGTAGATCTCACAGATTTACTATGCAGAAAGCTTATACAGTATTGATTCCAGTTACAAAGTCCTTCAAAACTCTAAACTTCCAGAACATTACAGCTCTTTTGTTACAACAGGTTAGATACCATCTCCCATCTAACAGTTGCTTATTCATTGTAACTCTACAGCCAAATATGTGTCTGCTCTGTTCCAGAATTCAATCTTCTTAATCTGCTTTACCAACTCTGGCAGTTCCTTCTTCCCCTGAACCTGGTCATACCATGCACTCAGGGTCACGTGGACATGTGGCCTTTACTTTTATTTCACAGTTCCCAGTTTGGCCTACAGTGAACCTTGGATGTTGAGTTCTCTTCCTTCTCTGGTAAAGTGGAAGTTCCGGGACAGAGTTTTGGCCCAAGAACAATGGTCAGGATTAGAGCAGCCCACAATCACCTCTCAGATGAACGTGGCTGCAATCCTGAATATGGTCTATTGCTAGTTGAGCTTGCGTATTGGTTCTTCTCTCCAAAGCTGTATTAAATTATTCCAGCCTATCAGACATCGTCACACTGTGCTGCAAATCCTATGTAATTTTGTTATTTTGGATTGTTGATAGAACTACGTGTCCCAGATGCATTTTATTTTCTTGAGATAAACCAATTTATATTGCTTGAGAAACTATGTCAATAAAGTGTGAGATATATATGATATAAATAAACCAAATAAACCAATATATTTGGTACTACTGCACACAATGAAATAAACAAAAGGCAGCGTAGAACTTCTGGGTCTTTCCTCATCACCCCATTCTGCAATGCCACTACATACCTCTGGAGAGGGTGGGATTTGAACTCAGGCCTCCTTGTTTCAGAAGTAAGGAACACTACCACTACATCTCAAGAAGAAGTTCAACAATGGGTTAGCATGCTCACCTTTGAACTGCGAGCAAGGGTTAACCCAACCCAGTCTGCTTGCAGATGCTACTTATCAATAATCTCAATTTTCTCATTAACCTGTTCAGAGATTTTATTAGAGATAGTAGGAACTGCAGATGCTGGAGAATCCGAGACAACAAGGTGCAGGGCTGGATGAACACAGCAGGCCAAGCAGCATCATAGGAGCAGAAAGGCTGACGTTTCGGGCCTAAACCCTTCATCAGAAAAGGGGGAGGGGAAGGGGGTTCTGAAATAAATAGGGAGAGAGTGGGAGGCGGATAGAAGATGGATAGAGGAGAGGATAGGTGGAGAGGAAACAAACAGGTCGAAGAGGCGGGGATGGGGCCAGTAAAGGTGAGTGTAGGTGGGGAGTTAGGGAGGGGATAGGTCAGTCCAGGGAGGACGGACAGATCAAGGGGGCGGGATGAGGTCAGTCGGTAGGAGATGGGGGTGCAGCTTGAGGTGGGAGGAGGGGATAGGTGGGAGGAAGAACAGGTTAGGGAGGCGGGGATGAGCTGGACTGGTTTTGGGATGCGGTAGGGGGAGGGGAGATTTTGAAACTTGTGAAATCCACATTGATACCATTGGGCTGCAGAGTTGCCATTTGGTTTCCATTTCAACTCCCCCTCCCATTCCTCAGACGACATGTCCATCCTGGGCCTCCTGCAGTGCCACAACGATGCCACCCGAAGGTTGCAGGAACAGCAACTCATATTCCGCTTGGGAACCCTGCAGCCCAATGGTATCAATGTGGATTTCACAAGCTTCAAAATCTCCCCTCCCCCTACCGCATCCCAAAACCAGTCCAGCTCGTCCCCGCCTCCCTAACCTGTTCTTCCTCCCACCTATCCCCTCCTCCCACCTCAAGCTGCACCCCCCTCTCCTACTTACTAACCTCATCCCGCCCCCTTGACCTGTCCGTCCTCCGTGGACTGACCTATCCCCTCCCTAACTCCCCACCTACACTCACCTTTACTGGCCCCATCCCCGCCTCTTCGACCTGTTTGTTTCCTCTCCACCTATCCTCTCCTCTATCCATCTTTTATCCGCCTCCCACTCTCTCCCTATTTATTTCAGAACCCCCTTCCCCTCCCCCTTTTCTGATGAAGGGTCTAGGCCCGAAACGTCAGCCTTTCTGCTCCTATGATGCTGCTTGGCCTGCTGTGTTCATCCAGCCCTGCACCTTGTTGTCAGAGATTTTATTATACATTTCTGGAGCTGCTGGGACTTAACTCAGGCCTCCTGGATGAGAGGTAGGGACACTACCAATGTACCACAATAGCTTTAATGAACTCAAGTGAAATGACCTTGAGCAGATTCAATACAGGAAGAAAACTAAAAAACACTTGGGCACAGTAATAGCATTCCTAGTCTGGTTCTGATTCATGTCTCACCTTCTCCAGACATGTATGCCTGAATAGTTGATTAAACAGCTTTATTCTCAGCACCAAATTACTCGTGATACTTTTCATCTATTATTCACCAGCACTAAATAACTCAGGTTTCCAATTAATCAATTTATGGACAATGTTCAACAAGGTCAATGCAGTCTATCAGAGATGAAGAGGGCTAAATCACAATTGGAGTTGGAAGAGGAAATACAGAACTCCAACCTCTGCAGTGCCCCTACCAGGTTGATTAGAAGTATACACACAATGAACAGCAAACATAAGATTACCTCTAATTGGGATTTAAATTGGCTCAAAGATGTCCACCATCAGCAACATTTATACCAGCGACTATACTTGAATGGCACTTAACTTGGTTATGGGACAATTTGAATTGACAAAAGCCAAGATAAGAACACAAACATTTCTTTCTCTTGTTCTTCCTGGATAAAATGTCATGTAAAGTTTGTACTCCATATATTCTTTATTTCATCAAATGTCAAGTTGCATATTTGTGGTCCATTTAAATCTTCAAAATCCAGTTTATCAGGTGAATTGATGAAACTATTGTGACATCTCTGATTCCAGAGGGATGCATGTCTTCCAGCAATTTGAGCTTGCCTGTGCTACCAATACCTATCTGTCATCACTAAATTGACAAAACAATGTGAAAACAGCGGCTATTTATATTCTTAGCCATCAGTTACTCCAGTGTAGCCGGTTGGCAGAGACATAGACAATGTGGATGGAATTATGTTTCATTTGGATACGTGCAAAGTGTAAAAATGCGGAGAAATGTTTTCAAGGCTGAAGAAAGTTACAAATTCAAGCAATGATAAATGCTGTTGCATGTTTTAAATGACAGTGTACAATTATGTTTAGTGTAAACATCCTGTAAAATTCGGTTCCAGTGCTGATAGTTTCAGCAGTGTGGGTGTCAGTTTAGAAGCAAAATGGCATCTGTGCTGTTTCCACCCACTTCTAGCATAGCCTGCACTGAACACCATCCTGGTAAGGATGTAAATATAGACACTATATGCGGGCACCAGAGGTATACATAGCAGGCTGATCATGACATTAGTCAGCAAGTAATGCTGATTTGATGCCAGCATTACCAGTTTGCAATTTTGTACTGAAGTTACTACCCTCTTGTGTTCAGCAGCAATAAGGACCTCCCCACCAGCATTATTTAAGGGTGGTATACATTCACTATTTGAATTTAATTGCTTATTTGTTTCTATTGACTGCATGATTTTATCGAAGTGTACTGTGTTTGGAGGAGATGCTTAAATCTGGCACAAAATGCAAGGGATAAGGAAAACATTGGTTTCTATTGCAGATGTTCTAGGCACTCTTCATACTATCTGTTCTGGCTGCTGTTTTAGCAGATTTCCTTGGGAAGCAGAATGACAGAAGATGGTGCAGAAGCAGTGAAAAATGAAATGAAGTTGCTCACAGCAAGAGGAGCAGAAAGGGGAGAAGGGATCTCATCTCGAAGATTCATCTAGGCTATTTCGAGAGAATTTGTCATATCCATGGAAACGAGATCAGTTTGTTCAGCATCTATGATTGACCAAGGAGGTTCTCATTTAACTCTATCATCTTTTACAATCAGATCTGCAGCCCTAGATCTGTACAAGGACACAGGTAACAATGCCATGAGAGTGACTATGGTCCTCAACCTCAGCATGCAGGATCCGTCCAAGCTGTAAGAAGTGATATAACTAAATCTCACAGCTAGAAGTACATTGCTGCATCTGGGAGATCTTAAGTTTTTAGTTTTTCCTTTGAACAAATTATACCTGTGGCTTTGCAAAGCTAGTGAGCTGCCCTGAGGCTTACTGAAAACAATAACTTTGCAATCATGGCACCTCAGTTCTGACATGTATCCTAACCAGAAAGTTTACAATTTACTCAATGTGCAGTTAGTGTGCAACCACAGACCAGTTTATCAAGCTGATGGATGACTGCTGTCTCATTAGCAGTTCTGAGGTCTCCATCCTGTAACACACCACATGTTCCAGCAATCTCAGCCACTACATAAAACAAAAGCTGTTCAATGTCAAAGACTATGTATCCTGCACCTGGCTGATGAAGACACTCCTTAACCCATGTAATGAACTGTGCTGCCTCACAAAACATTATCAACCAGATGATAGTGTCGCTGAAGCAGAGGTTTCACTACCTTGACTGATCTGGCAAAAATTCTAGTACTTGCCAGAGTGGATGCTTCAGTTTTTGTTTTAATATGCTATGTTGTCCACAATCGTTAGAGACAATCACAGGAGAGAGGGAGGAGGAAGAAGAAAAGGAGGAGCAGAAGGAGTGGGAGATAGCTGGCAGATCCAGCTGGACACAGACAGGTTCCCCACAATATCCCCAATCCATTGTCCAATACGTCCCACGCTTTAGCAACACTCAGTTATAGCCAATGTCACATCCACTTGGCAAATCCCTGAAATAAATACCACCACAAAATGTTAACTTTAATTAATAAATATCTAGTAACTCCTGAAAAACTGAATTCATTATTCTTGTGGATCTCCTTCCTGTCTGACTGATAGATTCCTGGGCCTGGTCACATGTTCACTAGCTATGGAGCTAGTGCCATTCCTCTTGGACCTCATTTCAATAATCCTAGTCATCTATTAGCTCCCAGATTGTGCGATTGCTGTGACACTCTTAGTGGCCCTTTGAACCAAGCTATGATAACAACATTTTGGGCCTGCACAGCAACAAACCGAGACTTCATGGCCACAGTCTATACTCCAATTGACAAAATGGGTGACTTCTGCTTGAAATACAATCTAAGCTGTGATATGTTTGGATTCACAAACACTTGTATGGAATTTGTGACAATACTATGGCTTTGAGAGGTATATCTTATCCTGGCTATTTTGAAGAGAAGTAATGAGCGGTCTACCGGAAACTCATAAAGTAATCAGCTTGTGAGGACTTGGGTCTTTCTTAAAGTTGGAACAATAGAAGCAGCCTGAATGGGTGTGGTCGAACTCTCACAGAACCAGGATTTTTAGTTTTAGCTTTCAGCAGTTGTTGCTGGAGTCTCAGCAGCATTTGGAAGCTGCAGTACACCTCTCCCTAATACACTCTCTCAGAGTTCTATCTTGAGGTTTTTTCCCTCTCTTGGTCACAGCTAAAAGCTGGGGGTTCTCTTCCTGCTGATGGAGTTGTGGTGAAACAATCTGTTCTTCTGTATTTGCCTTTTGCCAGGCATGTGTTTATGGGATGTTGTTATATTAAAATAGTTACTGTATCTATTAGTTTTGGAAACATTTTGATAGTTACAGCTCAGTCAATGCTTTTATCTCTTTTGTTGTATTTTAACTATAGTGTATGAATAAATTGTGTTTTGCTTAATGTCGAGTAGTTTGATCAATCTATTTGCATCTAGAATACAACAATTTACCTTTAAAATAAGAAAAAAGTTAGCATCTAGACTATGAGATAACAAGGTGTAGAGCTGGATGAACACAACAGGCCAAGTTTTTCAGAAAAAGTTTTTTTTCTGAGTTGAAGTGTCCAGACCCAAAACGTCAGCTTTCCTGCTCCTCTGATGCTGCTTGGCCTGCTGTGTTCATCTAGCTGTATACCTTGTTATCTCAGATTCTCCAGCATCTGCAGTTTCCACTATCTCAGGATCTAGACTATCTTCTGAATATTTTGAGAGATTTGATCTGGTCCATAATAAATTGAACACCACTTGAAGCAAGGGCTTCAAGTTCTCCAGGTGGGAACCATTGTAGCACTCTGACTGATTCCTACTCCTTGGTAGCGACATTGGACTTTCTGGTAGGTCTTACAAAATATCAAGAATATTTTATTTTGTCTGCCCAACAGCACTTTTTTATAAGCTGCACTAGTGAAATCCTCATCTAAATCTCTGCAGCATATGCAATCTTGCTTTCTGGAAAGGAAGGCTTTTTGGAGCTTAGCTGTAGACCAATCGTGGTCTGAAGCACAGGCTTTTCAGGTGGCACATTGTAGGTGTTTGAAAACATAAAGGCATAGGGGCCAGGTTGGAGTCAACATTTCCTAATTGTCTCATTAGATACTGTTGACATGATCAATGCTTAATATCCATCTCCATTTGTTCTTGAGCTGGTGTTAGTGAGCTGCAGATGATGGGGGTAAGGAGCATGTGTGCACCCACAGTATTAATATAGATGGGTTTCTAAGATGGTGACCCTGCAAAGATGAAGAAACAGCAATATAGTTTCTATTCAGGATGCTGTGTGAGTTGAAGAATTACTCGCAGGTGCTGGTACCCGAAGCATCTGTTATCCTTTTCCTTCTGGTGGTAGAGTTGGGGTATTTGGAATGAGTCACCAAAGCACTCAGTGATTTGCTTCTTTTAAATGGTACCTTTTAAATGGTACAGTGCAGTCAGGGTACATTAGTGGCAGGGGGAGTGAATGTTTAACGTAGTGAATGTGGCGCTCATCAAGCTGCTTTTGCCTGGATGGTGTTGAGCTTATTGATTATTGTTGGAGATGCACACAGTTGGGCAAGTGGAGAGTATTCCATCACACCTCAATTCATACTTTGTAATTTATGGACAGGCTTTGGGGAGTCAGGAGGTGAGTAACTTGCTGCAGAATTCCTAGCCTCTAACCTGCTTTCATAGTCATGGAAGTTCAGTTATGATTACTACCTGGTCAATGGTAATATCTAGGATGTTGATAGTGACAGGGGTCCAGTGATGATAATGCCCCTGAGTGTTAAGGGGAAATTTCCAGATGCTGTCTTGTTGGAAATTTTCATTGCTTGGTGCTCATATGGTGTTAATGTTATTGCTACATATCAGAGGACAAGTGAATGTTGTCCAGGAACAAAAACAGAAGTTGCTGAAAATACTCAGCAGGTCTAGCAGCATCTGTGAAGAAAAAAATCAAAGTTAATGCTTCAGGTCCAGTGATCCTTCCTCAGAACAGTTCTGAGTTCTGAGGAAGGGTCACTGGACCCAAGACATTAACTCTGATTTTTTTCTTCACAGATGCTGCCAGACCTGCTGAGCATTTCCAGCAACTTCTGTTTTTGTTCCTGATTTACAGCATCTGCAGTTCCTTCGGTTTTATTGAATGTTGTCCAGGTCTTGCTGCATATGGACATGACTGAGGAGTTGCAAATGGTACTGAACATTGTTCAATCATAATCAAGCATCTCCACTTCTGACCTTATGTTGAAGGGAAACTCATTGATCAGGCATTTGAAAGTTGAAGGTGGGATTAGGTTACTAACCTGAGGAACTCCTGTAGAAATGCCCTGGGGCGAAGGTAATTAGTTTTCAATGACCAAAACCACCTCCTTTTGTGATAGCTATGCCTCCAAGCATGAAGAGCTTTCACCCAGGTTCCCAAATACCTTCAGCTTTGATAGGGCTCCTTGAGCCACAAGCAGTCAATTATCACCTTGATTGCAATGACAGTCACTCTTACCACATCCTTAGAGTTCATTCAGTCCATGCTTGGACTAAAGCTGTACCAATGAAGTCAGGAGCTGAATGGCCCTGGCAGAATCCAAACTGAGCATCAATGAGAAGGCTTTTGCCATGTAACTTCTGCATAATAGGACTGTCAATGGCATCTTCAATCACTTGCTGTTGATTCTGAGTCAACAGTACAGCTGTAATTGATTTTGTTGGATTTGCCCTGCTTTGTGTGCACAGGAGATACCTGGGTACATTTCCATATTCCTGGGTGCATTCCAGAATTACTGCTGCACAGGAACAGCCTGGCTAATGTGCTCGTTCTTGAGCATAAGTATTCAGTACAGTTGCTGGAATAATAATAGTCATAGAGTCATCCAGCATGGAAACAAACCCTTCATCCAACCAGTCCATGCCAAATATAATCCCAAACTAAATTAGTCCCATCTGCCTGCTCCTGTCCCATATCCCTCCAAACCTTTCCTTTCAAGTACTTACCTAAGTGTCTTTTAAACATTGTAAATGAGCACACATCCACCACTTTCTCAGGAAGTTCATTCCTGAGGAAGCAAACCACCCAAATATTTGGCCCCTCATGTCTTTTTTGAATTTCTCTCCTCTCATCTTAAGAATATAGCCCCAGTCTTGAAAACCCCCATCCCAGGGAAAAGGCACCTACTGTTAATCCTGTCTATACCGTCTTAATTTTATAAACCTCAATAAGATCATCTCTTAACCTCCTATACTCCAGTGAAAAATGTCCCAGCCTATCCAGCCTTTCTTCATATTTCAAACCTTCCATGCACAGCAACATCCTGGCAAATCTCTTCTGAACACTCACTAGCTTAATAATATCCTTCCTATCCTTATAGCATTTGCTAAATCCAGTTCCTTCAGCCATTTTTTGACATCATGTGAAGTGGATCAAATTTGTTGAAGACAGGCATTTGTGAAACTGGGAACTCTGTCGTTCTGTACTTCTTGCAGTAAGTAAAGTGCACTCCATACTAAAGCTTGCTGGAGTATAAGGACTTTTCAATGTAATTGCTCATCCACAATGCTAATGACTATGTACACACAGGAACCAGATTGTTGCTCCTCACTCGTGGATTCATGGATTCATTCAGTGCAGAAAAGGTCCTTCGGCTTTTCCCGTCAGCACCATTGTAACTACTACTAAACGTGTGCTAATCCCAGTTTCCTGCACTTGTCCCATATCCTTGAATGCTCTAATATTTAAAGTACACATTCAGGTATTTTTCAAAGGTTGTAAGGTTTCCAGCCTCCAGTACCTTCCCAAGTACAGCATTCCAGATTCCCACCACCCACAGAGTGAAAAAGGCTTTTCCTGAATCCCTTCTAAATTTTCTGCCCCTTACACTAAAACTGTGCCCTCTAGGATTGACCCCTCAACCAAGGGGAACAGCTGCCCTATATTCACCCCCCTCCCTACTCCTGATAATCTCATACACCTCAATCATGACCCCGTCAGTCTTTTCTGCTCTAAAGAAAACAATCCTACCTTAGCTAGTCTCTCCTTATAGCTCAATTTCTCCATCCCAGGCAACATCCTGGAGAATATCCTTTGTACCGCCTCTAATACTATCAATCAGACTCTCTCTCTGTCATTTTGTGACCTACTTCTTCACTTCTGACATAGCTTTCTTATTACATAGTCATGCCTTCATCCTTTTCTCCACATCTTCCTCTAAGTCATTATCTTTTTCATAAAATCCCTACAGTGTGGAAATAGGTCATTTGGCCCAACAAGTCCACACTGACTCTCCGAAGAGTTTTTTTATTATTGTGGGATGTGGGCATTGCTGGCTGGCCAGAAGTTATTGCCCGTCCCTAATTGCCCTTGAGAAGGTGGTGCTGAGCTGCCTTCTTGAGCCAGTGCAGCCCACCTGCTGTGGGTTGACCCAAAATGCTATTTAGGGAGGGAATTCCAGGATTTTGACTCAGCGCCAGTGATGGAACAGTAATATATTTTCAAGTCAGGATGGTGAGTGGCTTGGAGGGGAACTGGAAAATGGTGGTGTTCCTGTATATCTACTGCCCTTGTCTTTCTAGATGGAAATGATCATGGGTTTGAAAGATGCTGTCTAAGGATCTTTGGCGAATTTCTGCAGTGCATCTTGTAGATAGTACACACTGCTGCTAATGAGCATCAGTGGTAAAGGGAGTGGATGCTTGTGGATGTAGTGCCAATCAAGCGGGCTGCTTTGTCCTGGATGGTGTCAAGCTTCTTGAGTGTTGTTGGGGCTGCACTCATCCAGGCAAGTGGGGAGTATTCCATCACACACCTGACTTGTGCCTTGTAGATGGGGGACAGGATCTGAGGAGCCAGGAGGTGTTACTCACCACAATATTCCTAGCTTCTGACCTGCTCTTGTAGCCACTATGTTTATGTGGTGAGTCCAGTTGAGTTTCTGGTCAATGATAACCCCCAGGATGTTGATAGTGGGGATTCAATAGTGGTAACACAATTGAATGCCAAGGAGTGGTGGTTAGATTGTCTCTTATTGATGATAGTCATACCCTGGCATTTGTGTGGCGCGAATGTTACTTGCCACTTGTCAACCCAAGCCTGGATATTGTCAAGATCTTGTTACATTTGAACATGGACTGCTTCAATGTCTGACAAGTCGCAAATGGTGCTGAACATTGTGCGATCTTTAGCGAGCATCCCCACTTCTGACCTTAAGATGGAAGGAAGGTCATTGACGAAGCAGCTAAAGATGATTGGACCTACGACACTATCCTGAGGAACTCCTGCAGTGATGTCCTGGGGCTGAGATGACTGACCTTCAACAACCACAACCATCTTCCTATGTGTCAGCTATGACTCCAACCACCAGAGAATTTGTCCCCGATACCCATTGAATCCAGTTTTGCCAGGGCTCCTTGATGCCACACTCAGTCGAATGCAACCTTGAAATCTACGGCTTTCACTCTCACCTCACGTCTGGAATTCAGCTCTTTTGTACATGTTTGAACTAGACTGCCACCCATGCTCAACCCCTATGCTATCCCCGTAAACCTGCATTTCCCACGGCTAACTCACATAACCTACACATCTCTGGACACTACAGGCAACTTAGCATGGCCAATCCACCTAACCTGCATATCTTTGGACTGTGGAGGAAACTGGAGCACCCGGCAGAAACCCATGCAGACATGGGGAGAACGTGCAAACTCCACACAACCCGAAGCTAGAATTGAACCCGAGTCCCTGGTGCTGTGAGGCAGCAGTGCTAACCATTGAGTCACTGTGCCACAGTCTCCTCAGACTACTAACATACTCCTATATCACTTCCTAAAGTTTAGATAAAAAACCCGAAAGAACTGCAGATGCTGGGAATCTGAAACAAAAACAGAAAATGCTGGAAAATCTCAGTACGTCTGGCAGCACCTGTGAAGAGAAATGAGAATTGTTTCAGCAACTTCCTTCATTTTGTTTGAAGTTCCCTCAGAAGATGTTGAGTATCTATGCTTTCCAAGATTGTTTTGTACTCAGAGAATCATTGCTTGAAGACATCACAGATTGGCAGCTGTTTGGTCATGCCTTCTGCCTGGATGTCTGGATACTTACACAATCCTGCTAATGGTTTTCTTCTCACCAATCTTCTTCTTCCTTTCTCTAGCTGATGAAAATGTTATTTTTTTCATGCTTGCTTGATTTTCTGTAATTTGCTTGGTGGTACAAGCAAGTAGCTAGCAGTCAAGCATGTGAATGGCTCTAATTCTCCAACAAAGTTCTTGTCTCCCAGCTCTGGGTGATTGATTAGTATTCTTGACAATGGATCTGGTGCGGATTGATATTTTCCTGAAACAAATTCTATTGTAACATTGTATCTCATTATTCTTAATCTGAATCTTTTTATGCTTGGTGGTGCTATTGCAATTACATTGGTGTTCAGCTGTGGTCTGTTTCTACTTCAAATTGCAACTCTAGAATGCAGTCAAAAAATGAATCCATGCCCAAGCATCTGCAAAAGCTCAGTTTTCGATCAGTGCATATCTTTGTTCAGCTTCTGCTGACAATGTGGATGCATTATGAGTTATTCTCCTTTTGCAATCTTTCATCTGTCACTACTGTGCTTGGTAGTTCAAGATCATAATGAGGTAGAATTCCTGATGAGAGCAGCAGTTAGAATCATAGAATCCCTACAGTACAGCAGGCCATTCACCCGATTGAGTCTGCACTGACCTGCATTTACTATGACTAATCCACCTAACCTACACATGCCTGGAAACAACGGGGCAATTTAGCATGGCCAATTCTTCTAACCTGCACATCTTTGAACTGTGGGAGGAAATCAGAGCACCCAGAGGAAACTTATGCAGACATGGGGAGAATGTGCAAACTCCACACAGACAGTCACCAGAGGGTGGAATCGAACCTAGGCCCCAGACACTGAGAGGCAGCATTGCTAACCACTGAGCAACCATGCCACCTAGATATATTTTTTATACATACATTTTTTAAAAGATGGTTGCTACTTTTCATTCCAACACCATGCCACATCCTAGCAGAAATGTTGTCTTAATGGTTTGTTAAGCTTTGAGAGACGTTGCAAAGTTTGTTGATATGGTTGACCATTTCCTTAAACTTCTGCAATTCATAATATTCTTGGTTAATGGGTTTCTTTAATAACCCTGTATATTATGGGTCTTCTTTCATGTTTAGTGTTTGATCAGTATAGCTAGATAGTACAGAAATCACATTATTCATTTAATGTTGGCCCCACATGCTGAAAGCTTTCAACCTGTTCTTGCTTTCTCATCATGCTCTGTTTTAATCAAACCATGAATTAAAATGTTACCCATGTTAGCAGATGATGTTTTCTAAACCCTCCAAGATGTTAGACATTATGATGTGGTACAGAAGTGATAGAGTCATTGAGATATACAGCACGGATGATATATATAAGCAGTGCCAAGCAAATGATGTAATGAATGTCATTAAGAGTTTTGATTCTTCTTTAACATTTGGTAAAAATGGTTCTGTATGGTACCTTTGCCAAGTTTTTGTCCACTGATGCCGTTGATTGGATTTCACACTTTACAGCTTTATTCAAATTTGTAAGGAATTTTTAAATGAGCCATTTGATTGATGAAACTGGCACCATATTCCAGAACATCAATACAGCAGTTTGGTCACTGGTGAAATCACTCTTTGGAGAAGCATTGCCTCTATTTCATGTTCCACTTTTTGTTTTGAAAGTGGACGTGAAACTTTTCTAAGTGTGAGTGGCTGAATTGGCTAGGAATCTGCTCCCAGCACTGTATGGTATTCTCTCTTTAGCTTCCCCAGACCACTGAACAACTATGGGAATGCAAATCTGCAGCCACCTCTTTATTCATTGCAGTCAACTTCATCAACCTTAATAAGTTTCAGATTCATGCCTGAAAAGAACATTCTTCACTGTGATTTACCTATTATGCCTCAAAGTTTGCTGAATCTTTATACTTCCCCTTCAGCTGACCTTTACTTTCAATTGGATATGTCCTGGTCCCTGGAATCAAATTAGGAGTGAATGCAGTGTTTCTTGATTTTCAGCTATGCAACTGTATCTGAGAGGACTGCTAAAGGGTCAAATGTAAGATTTGTTTGGCATCCACCTACTTCTCTATCAGTGTCTCAATATTTCCTTTCATTTTAAACTATATTTCCCGTTTCATTTACCCCAGAAATGTGATTCCACTGCTTGTTGGCCCTTTAATAGTTCAGATTCTGCTGTCTTCTCTTATGGATTTTTCCTTCTGTTTTGATGTTGAATTTTTTTTAACAGAATGGGCTGTTTTAAAATGGCCTGTATTTCTAGAAACATAACTTTCTACATTTTAGGGACGCAATTTTTGTGCTGACGCAGAATCTTCTTGCCTTAGCAACATGATATCTGCCTCCCTTTCTTTGAGCTTCCTTAGCTTCAGCTTTAGTGTCGTTTTGGTTTTGTACTCAACATGTTGTTCTGCCTCAAATGTTACTTTTTACTACGAGAATTTCTATCAACTATAATAAATACTTAATTCAGTTTTCTTCACAGCCGCACTTTCTCCCCCCTTCGCAGTCACATCCTGTCCTTGACATCATCACAACACCCTTTTGAGAATTTAAAAATTCACACTATATTTTGTAGTTAAAGCATGTATTGAAAACCAGAATATTGCAACTGCTAGACAAACATCAGAAATGGCTGATGTCTATGAGCTGATACATGATTGAGCTGTTTTGCTGTCTTTTCTATAAACTCAAGAAGGATATAGGGTGGGACAGTGAACGGAAGATAAATGGGGCAAGGTGAAGAAAGAACTGCTGGGCATGCCTCAAGATCTAGTCCTCAGAGCAGAAAGGAAGGTGCTGAGGGAGGAGGTAAAAACCAAAGGCGTTAAGTATTCCTATTGTAATAAAGTGAAATGCCTTCATTTCTAACACTGGAAGTTCTCTGGAAAACCCATGGATGTATTGGAGATTGTATGAGTGAGGACAGAAAAGGAACTCACAAGGAAAATACCACAGATCAAACTGGAGCATTAGTTATGTCAATGCAATCACTCCTAAGAGTGTAGGAGAGGTGAATAAGATAGATGAGAGATATAAATGGCTCTTGTCAACAGGAAGGATAACCCCTTTCTCTTCAAATGATTCAGCTAAACCTATACACAAGAGCCAAACAAACTCTTCTGCTGGAGAGGGCCTGTTTTTCCTCAAAAGAGTACATGGAGTGCCAAAGTTTAAATCAACGAAATTAGTTGAGATTTTCTCCCCTTCCTTTGAATGAAGGACATTTAGAAAGAGTGACAGTCAGAGATGTTCAGAAAATACCCATGAATGGGGTTGACCTAAATGTAGGTTGTGATTTGGCAGGAGTGAAAGAGATGGCTATGTTTGTCATCACAGAGAGTCTGCATGAAGTCAAGGAAATGGATTAGTTACGAGACCAAGTTCCAGATAATTGACCATTGGGCTGCATGGTGATTTAGTGGTTAGCACTGCTGCCTCACAGCACCAGGGACCCAGGTCTGATTCCACCCTCTAGTGACTGTCTGTGTGGAGTTTGCACATTCTCCCCGAGTCTGTGTGGGTTTCCTCCGGGTACTCTGGTTTCCACCCACAGTCCAAAGATGTACAGGCTAGGTGGATTGGCCATGCTAAATTGTCCCATAGTGTCCAGGGACGTTTAGGTTAGGTTGTTTAGACATGGGGAAATGCAGGGGTAGGGGAGTAAGTTGGGGTGGGATGTTCTTCGGAGGGGCGGTGTGGACTTTTTGGGCCGAATGGCCTGTTTCCACACTGTAGGGTTTCTATGATCTGTAGTGTGGCTAAATGACATCCATCACCAGAGGTCAAAGTAATATCACAAGCTGATGTTGTAATAGCCAACACATTCTTTAAGGATGGTGATGATTCAAAATATGTATTCAGCATGTCTTAATTTATTAAGGTTTAGAAAGCAGATCCAGAGTTAAGCAAATCCATAGATGCAATTCACAATGAAGCTGAGGCTGAAGGAGATCTGGAGTGCTATTATGTTAAATATAGAGTGCGAGTGAGGCAGTGGATACCCTCTTACGGACCTGAAAATGAGAAATGGACAGTTGATAATCCAGGTAGTGGTACTGCCCAAGTATTTTAAGGAGATATTAGGAGTGGTACATAAAATTCCTGAGACAGAACTTTTTGGAATGCAGAAAGCTCAAACCTCAATAAACAGGTATTTCACCTGGTCAAGACTTCATAAGGATTTAATGCAGTTCTTTATAATATACCATACATGTCAAGTCGTAGGAAAACCTCATATAATTAAATTGGCACCTTTCAATAGCCATATCAGTGAACTATTCACCGTGTGTTAGTAGATGTGAAGAACCATTATTTCCTTATAGGTGTGGATATGACAGTCCAACTTCCAGAAGCTTTTTTTGAGGACAACTACAACTAAGATAATGATGAAAAAAGTAACTCAAGTTTTTACGTAGTATCAGTTAGCAATTAAAATGTTCTAACTTTGTGTGTCGAATTTTTCAGGATATAATTAACAATTTCAGTATGAAACAGTTAAAGTCTACCATCTAAGGAAATTTAGCGGCAATAAAACAACATCGTTAACGATTAAGTTAGGAAAACAAGGTCAAGTGGAAACAAAGATTCAACACATGTTGGAAAATAACTTGATTGAACTTACTTAAAGAAGTTGAAGTTCACCAGTGACATTAGTTCATAACAAAAAAAAACTGCTGGAGAAACTCAGCGTGTCTGGTAACATCTGTGGAGAGAAATACAAAGTTAGTTTTTTGAGTTCAGTGACCCTTCATCAGAATGTTAGCTCCTAAACTTGATGGATTGACTTTATTCTGGATCAATTACAAAAAAGTAAATGTAATAATGAGAACAGATTAATATTTAATTTCTTGGTTAGAAAATGACATCAGTGGGGTTGGCACAGCCTTTTCCCTTTCTAATATTGATTTATAGAAGGGAATGTACCATTCACGTCAAGAGTGAAAAAGATATCAGCCTATGTGACACCAAATTGGTTATACCAAAGTTGAGTCATGCCTTTCAGCTTTCAAAATACTCTAGTTATATTCCAAAAGCAAATGAATGAAATTGGACCTGAAGTGCCTAACTGTATCTTTTAAGACAATGTTGCAACATACAACAACAAAAACAGAAATTGCTGGTAAAG
This sequence comes from Rhincodon typus, assembly GCF_021869965.1. NCBI lineage: Eukaryota > Metazoa > Chordata > Chondrichthyes > Orectolobiformes > Rhincodontidae > Rhincodon > Rhincodon typus. Next base: position 45,984,894 of record NC_063340.1, on the reverse strand, counting down.
CTCAGCAGGTCTGGCATATCTGTGGAGATAAATCAGAGTTAACATTTTGGGTCGCGTGACCCTTCCCCAGAGCTCAGATCTTTCAATTTTTAGTTAGTGGCAACATACAGTAATCTGGGAAGAACATGTAAGGCAATTATAAAATTTGTTTGAGCGATTACATTTAACTTGCTTAGTCATAAATCTTGCCAAGAGTGAATTCACAAAAATATAGGGTAAAGCGAAAATAAGGATTCTGTTCAAATTCCCCATTGCTAATACTAAACAGGAAATTATGAGATTTCTGGAAATGTGTGGGTTTTGTTAGAAATTTGTATCTAACTTCAGTAATAGCTGTACTTTTTACAGATTTGTTATGAAAATAGGCAAAGGTGATATATTCAGCAGAGTGCCATGTAGGCTTTGAGAAGCTGAAGGCAATCCTAATAAATGACCAGTGATGGCCACCTTGGCTTTTCGAAACCTTATAAAATGGCAATTGATGCTATTGGTTTGGGGATAAGTGCAGTCCTGTTGTAAGATGATAAATCTGGAATAAAGAAGCCAGTGGTAGACTTCACTAAGAAATAAAACAATATCAAAAGTGGAAAATTTGTCAGCGTACATGGATCATTGTGTTTGAATAATATGCCTTCCACAGTTTTGTAGCTGGCATTGTGCATGTGTTAAGATGTGAGTGAATGCCTTGCAGAAATGTTAAGTGTGAGAGTAAGGTGAGGCCGTGAATGTGGTTTGAATCATGGCTGACGGAAATTGTTAGTGAGTAAGTGAAGGGGCTGTTGTCATTGTTTTTATTCATTCATGTGATGTGAGCATCCTTAGCAAGGCCAAAATTTATTGCCTTCCAGATTACCTTTGTGACAGACTCTGAAGGCTGGACTGGAATCCTTGATTGCAACAGCTATCTGTTCCCCCTGATTGCCCAGTAATTAGCTGGCAGTCCTTCTCTCCTCCTGTGTGCGCTTCCTAAAGCAAGACTTTCAACACCTCATCTAAAAACCTTGGGTGCACACTCTCCAGTCTGTCTAACATTACTGAATGTTACTGCGGGCTTTCAGCACTTCCAGAACAAGTTCCATCCCCTACCGCAGAAGAAACCTTGTCTTTCGAGATGCAGTCTGGCATGAATTAATTCAGAGCTAGCTTTTAAGTGGTGCTAGTTTGTCATAACCTTGGCCTCCCCATTAATTTCTGCAGCTACTGAGCAGCATGTTCAATGCTGAGCTTCATATGGCAATGATTCTAATTGACAGGCTGCATGAAGTTTGGGTTAAGCCTGCATCAACATGAATGTGTGTGAAGTAGTGATCCATCACAATTTTCATCCCCAATTTTAGGACATATCTAATTTAGACTGCAAACCTTTTGAAAAATAAAACTTTTTTTGTTCCCAATCACATCTCGCCTACATTTTTTTGGAAATTGACACTTGATTTTACTAATTGGTTGATGCCATTAACTATTACATTGATGGTTGCACATTGCAATATTTACACCAATTCCCTTACACCATTGAATTTGTCAAAACAAAGCTGATGCATTTTGACTTTAATTTGAAAATTAATGGCATAAACAAAATTAAAACTCAGTTAAAGATATTGGCACAGGAAATCACTTCATTTGATCCTGACAATTGTGCTCGGATCACTGAGTGTGGAATTGCAAGGTTAGATAGAGAGATTTTGAGGACAAGGATTTCAGTGATTTGGAAACATACCTCTGTTGCTTCCCTATCAACTGATAAGCCTAAAAATACTGGAGAACCTCACTGGTCTGGAAGAGGTACTTGGAATGTGGAAACTCCTAATGAAAGGTGAATCTGACTCCATGCTCCCTAATGTTGACAATCCTCAAAAGTAGACTTCTGTAAGGCCTTACAAGAAATGTTGTCCTAAATTTGGAATCCAGCATGGTTTCTTTTTTTTATCCCTTTGCTGCATTTGCAATTTTTTTTGGCAGATTCCTGCCAAACCTCCAGCAGTAATGAGGGAGTGCTGCAGTGTCAGGAGAGCTATTGATGAAATGAGGATCCATCAGCTCGCAAATAGATATAAAAGGTTTAAAATAATTCTTTGAAGAATAGCAGGGGTTTTCTCCAAGTATCCTGGTTAGTATTTATCCCCAACAAAAATGTTTAAGATATTAGCTTGTCATTCATTTCTTTGTGGTTTTAAAGGATCTTGCTGTGCACAAATGAGCTGTGCATTTTGCTATATTGCATAAAAGACCATTCTTCAAAAGCACTTCATTTGCTTTTAAGTAATTTTGACCATCCCAAGATTGTGAAACGCAGTAGTTCGTTCCTTCAAACTGTGCACTAGAATTGCTAGTTAAGTTAGGAACACATCAGAGCTTTGTGGATCCGAATGATAGACACGATGGGTCATAACTTTCTGCGTGAGGTTTGCCAGCATGTAAACTCATCACTTCAGTTAAGCCCTTGAGGAGTTATGAATGCAAGGAGGAGGTTTCCCACAGGTAGGAAAGATAATCATTTCAATGCAGAAGTAGCATATCATAGGTTAGATTGATTCTTGATCAGAAGGGGAATCAAGCATTATGGAGAAGTGCCAGGAAAGTGAACGTGAGCAATGTTGGATCAAGCAATGGGGGAGCAGGCTCAATAGGCTATCTGGAAATAGGCTATCCTATTTCTTACGGTCTTATAAATTAGAACTGAAAATCCAGCAATGCAAGGCAATTTGATGAATGCTGCAGTTTGCAATCTTTTTGTGTTTTGAGATATTCCGGAAAACAAAGTGATTCAAAGCAGTGGAAAGAAATTGGAATTGGAATTCCTGGTTATAAAATCATTTTTGAGATGTGGCCCAGTGACTTAAGGTTTCTATAGAAATGAAGATTAGGGCACAAAAGAAGCAAATAGAAGCTAAAAGACATATTGAATTGCAGCATTGGTTTCTGTGTTCTTTGCGCTGAAGAACTACAGGAGAAGCAAACAGACTTCCAGTTAAAGAGAACAGAAAACAGTCGGGAGATCTTGATGAAGCAATATGCAAGGTAGTTAAAAGAGACTGAAGCTTCAAAGCTGTTTGAACAGCTCAGGAATACTAATTAGGAACTGGGTGGCTTCATGAGAAGTCACAAAACAATTAACCAATGTATTGTTTTCAGTTAAAATTAGTCTATGGGATGTCAGCAAATCAAATATTTTGCTGCTCATCCCTAATTGCCCTTGAATTGATTGGCTTCGTAGGCCAATCCAGAGAGTGGTTACGAGTCAAACACATTGCTGTAGGTCTTGACTTTTATATAAGCCAGATCAGATAAAGACAGCAGATTTTGTTCCCACAAGGAAAATAGTGAATAATGTGTATTTTTGATGATTATGCACAGTAGTTCATTAAAAAAACCAAAAGAACAGCGGATGCTGTAAATCAGGAATAAAAAACAGAAGTTGCTGGAAAAGCTCAGTAGGTCTAGCAGCATCTGTGAAGAAAAAAATCAAAGTTAACGTTTCAGGTTCGGTGACCCTTCCTCAGAACTGATGGTAACTGGGAAAACTTTGGTTTATATGCAGATGATAGGGAGGGGGAGGGGTAGGGAGTAAACAATAGATGGGAATAGAGCCCAAAGACAGAGAACAGCAGATGGATAGACAAAGGAGTTGATAACGATTTGGTTGGGAGGGTGAATAGTTGTTAATAGAGACTGTCAGTGACTAACAACAGGTAGGATGTAATGGCAGGTTATTTGACAACAAGGCCTGGTGTGTCGGGTAGAGGGCTAGGGCATGGGAAAGTTTAGGCTGTAAAATTATTGAACTTGATATTGAATCCAGAGGGCTGCAGGGGCCCAAAGCAGAAAATAAGGTGATGTTCTTCCAGCTTGCGTTGAGCTTCTCTGGAGCACAGCAACAAACCTGAGACAGAGGTGTTGGCCAGGGAGTAAGGTGGTGTGTTGAAGTGACAGGCAACTGGAAGCTCAGGGTCTTTTTTGCGAACAGAATGCTAATGTTCTGTGAAACAGTCACCCAGTCTACGCTTTGTTTCCCCAGTGTAGAAGAAACCACATTGTGAGCAGCGAATGCAATAGAACACATTCTGGGAATTGCAGGTTAAGTGTTGCTTCACCTGGAAGGTATGTTTGGGCCTTGGATACTGGGGATGGAGGAGGTAAATGGGCAGGTGTTGCACCTTTGCCGGTTACAGGGGAAGGTGCCGTAGGGCTGTGGGGAGGTGTTGGGGTGAAGGAGGTGTGGACCAGGCTGTTCCGGAGGGAACGGTCCCTGCCGAAGGCATGCAAGGTAGAGGAGGGGAATATGTGTCTGTTGATGGCATCTCATTGGAGGGGGCAGAAATGGCATCTGTTGATCTTCTGGATGTGGATGCTGGTGGGATGGTAGCTAAGGACAAGGGGAACCCTATCGCTGTTGTGGGAAGGAAGAGACGGGTTGAGAGCGGAAGTGCAGGAGATGGGTCAGACTAGTTGAGGGCCCTATTGACAATGATGCTGGGAAATCCTCGGCTGAGGAAGAAGGTGGACATTTTGGAGGCACCCTTGTCAATGTCGGCCTCATCTGAATATATATGACGGAGACGGAGGAACTGAGAGAATGGGATGGAGTCTTTACAGGAAGTGGGGTGTGAGGATGTATCGTCCAGGTAGCTGTGGGAGTCGGTGGGTTTGTAATGGTTATTAGTGCCCCGTCTATCCCCTGAAATGGAAACAGAGATATCGAGGAAGGGAAGGGAGGAGTCAGAGATAGACCAGGTGAAAGTGAGGGCTGGATGGAAATTGAAAGCAAAATCAATGAACTTTTCCAATTCCGGATGTGACAGGGAAGCAGCACTGATTGATATCATCGACATATTGGAGAAAGAGTTGTGGGTGGGGGCCAGAATAGGACTGGAACAAGGAATGTTCCATGTACCCCACAAAAAGACAGGCATCATCTCCAATGAGATGCCACCACCAGACACATATTCCCCTCCACTCCATTGCCCAACTTCTGCTGGGACCATTCCCTCCGGAACACCCTGGTCCACTCTTCCTTCACTCCCAACACCACCCCCACCCTCATGGCACCTTCCCCTACAACCAGCGATGGTGTAACACCTGCCCATTTACCTCCTCCCTCCCAGTATCCAAGGCCCAAACATACCTTCCAGGTGAAGCAACACTTCACCTGAAATTCCCACAATCTAGTCTACTGCATTCACTGCTCACAATGTGGTCTTCTACATTGGGGAAACAAAGCGTAGACTGGGTGACCACGTCGCAGAATATCTGCATTCTGCTCACAAAAAGTACCCTGAGCTTCCAGTTGCCTGCCACTTCAACACACCACCCTGTTCCCTGGCCAGCATCTCTGTCTCAGGTTTGTTGCTGTGCTCCAGAGAAGCCCAATGCAAGCTGGAAGAACAACAACTCATTTTCCACTTGGGGACCCTTCAGCCCTCCGGACTCAATATCGTGTTCAATAATTTTAGGGCCTAAACTCTCCCATGTCCTAGTCCCCTTCCCCACACACCAGGCCTTGTTGTCACATAGCCTGCCATTACAGACTACCTATTGTTAGTCATTAACAGCCCCCATTAAGAGCTATTCACCCTCCCAACCAGATTGCTTTCAACTCCTTTTTCTATCCAACTGTTGTCTTTCTCTAGGCTCTATTCTACTGTTTATTTCCTACGCTTCCCCCTCCCTATCTTCTGCATATAAACCAAAGTTTTCCCAGCCACCATCAGTTCTGAGGAAGGCTCACTGGACCCAAAACGTTAACTCTGATATTTTCTTCATAGATGCTGCCAGACCTGCTGAGCTTTTCCAACAACTTCTGTTTTTGCTCCATGCATAGTAGTGTCATGGTTTCAATTGCTGAGGTGAGCTTTCATTTCCAGATGTATCATTTAGTTTGAAATTCTGCCAGCTGTGATGGCCACAATGGAACTCTGGAAAACAATGTCCATTAGGATTGCAAAGATGCAAGGGAGATAGGATTTAAATAAATGCAAATAGTTGGTGTTAATTGAGTACCCAGGAAACTCAAATGGAATCAAATTGCTGCTTAAAGTGACTCGAGGGCCAATTCCAGTGAGTGAGAAAAGCGAGAGAGCCTACATACAGGGGTTATAACTCATTCAAAGATGGTAAGAACTGTCGATGCTGGAGTCTGAGATAACAGTGTGGAGCTGGAGGAATACAGCAGGCCAGGCAGCATCAGAGGAACAGGAAAGCTGACGTTTCGGGTCGGGACCCTTCTTCAGAAATGGGGGAGGGGAAGGGGGCTCTGAAATAAATAGAGAGGTGGGGGTGGTGATAGCAGGTAGATAGTGGAGCGGATAGTGTGGGAGAGAAGACGGACAGGTCAAGGAGGCAGGGATGAAGCTAGTAAAGGTGAGTGTAGGTAGGAAGTGGGGGTGGGGGTTGGTCAGTGAGGTGGAGGAGCGGATAGGGTGGGAGAGAAGACGGACAGGTCAAAGAGGCGGGGATGAAGCTAGTAAAGGTGAGTGTAGGTAGGTAGTGGTGGGGATTGGTCAGTGAGGTGGGGAAGTGGCGGCGAATGATGCGTTGAATGATTGCAGGTGGTGCATCATTCTCCGCCACCTGCAATCTGACCCCACTACGAAGGATATATTTCCCTCCCCACCCTTATCTCCTTTCCAGAGGGACCGCTCTCTCCATGATTCCCTCGTCTGCTCCACACTCCCCTCCAGCCCCACCACCCCAGCACCTTTCCCTGCAACCGCAGGAGGTGCTACACCTGCCCCTACACCTCCCCCCCTCACCCCCATCCCAGGCCCCAAGAAAACCTTCCACATCAAACAGATGTTCACCTGCACATCCGCTCATGTGATCTATTGTATCCGCTGTTCCCGATGTGGCCTCCTCTACATTGGTGAGATCAAGCGGAGGCTCGGAGACTGCTTTGTACAGCACCTACACTCGGTTTGCGACAAATGACAACACCTCCCAGTCGCGAACCACTTCAACTCCCCCTCCCACTCCCTGGACGACATGTACCTCCTGGGCCTCCTCCAGTGCCACAATGATGCCACCCGGAAACTGGAGGAGCAGCACCTCATATTCCGCCTTGGAAGCCTACAACCCAATGGTCTCAATGTGGACTTTACTAGCTTCAAAATCTCCCCACCTCCAACCTCATCCCAAGACCAGCCACCCCCCTCATCCCCGCCTCATTGACCTGTTCATCTTTCCTTCCACCTATCGGCTCCTCCCACCTCACTGACCAATCCCCACCACTACCTACCTACACTCACCTTTACTAGCTTCATCCCCGCCTCTTTGACCTGTCCGTCTTCTCTCCCACCCTATCCGCTCCGCTATCACCACCCCCACCTCTCTATTTATTTCAGAGCCCCCTTCCCCTCCACCATTTCTGAAAAAGGGTCCCAACCCGAAACGTCAGCTTTCCTGTTCCTCTGATGCTGCCTGGCCTGCTGTGTTCCTCCAGCTCCACACTGTGTTACTACATACAGGGGTTAATGTTTTACAGGACTTTGAAACTGCATGTGAAACCACAAATGTGCTGAGTGTGATGCTGAGAAAATTATGAACATTATTTTACATAAATTCATTGTTTCTAATAAAAATTATGTTAATGCATGCTTAATTTTATATTAAGTTTGGGTTTGATTGTTATGACAAAAATATTTGAAAAATGAAATCCTATCCAACTTCTCCAACAATCTTTTGGTTAGGGTCATTTCAGGATTGCTTTTCAAGTCACTGGACTCTATGTGTGTTGTAACAATCGAATTTGCCATAAATTGCCTGGAGAATGATTCACTCAGAAAATTTGAGCTGGACACAGTCAGAGAATGATGTCACTGTTTGCTGCTTGTTGCGGTATTGTGAATACAATTAAAAATTACCTGGTTATAATTCTGGAGCACAATTGAATAAGGAAGTTTGATAGTTTGCACACACTGTACATGTTTGTGTTAAGGAAAACACCTGTGGTTAATTTACAAGGTAGATCAATTTAAATTGTCACATTAATTTTAATAGCTTTCAACCAAAGGGAACAAATTTCCAAAAGTAACAAAACAAAATCCTGTTTGAATTTGTTCTTATTTTGTTGCTGCTAATCTGAAATGAATAATTCTATCAGGTTATTTTGATAGAATGCCTTTGGTGCTGTACAGTTCTGAATTTTAATCATTCTGTGTTACACTGTTTGCTCAGTAAATCAAAATTATTCACTTTACACAAATTCAAAAACTTAAAAGGAAAATTACAAGGAAATAGGAGATAAATATAGTTGACCTGATATTTGGAGTTTATAGGCTATGAAACAATTGATATATGTTTGAAAGAACATTGTAGTAATCTCTACATGTCCTGAAGCTCTTAAGGATTTCATTTTTAGGTCAAATTACTATAAAACTTACATTGAGAATTACTGTGTTTATAAACACAGTGTGCTACAGTAGGAGGCTTTCAAATACTTGTCCTTACTTACCATTTCTCTGTAAACATATTTTACCCAAAGGAAATTATTTTAAATTTACTTATTCCTCTGTTCAGCACTTGCCAATCACTTTTAAATAAAAGGGGCATTCAGATGTTGCAGTGGGACCATTCTTGTTAAACTGATATGCTTTGTGTAGGTATGATCCCAGTTGATGGTAATACTGAACAAGTCAAGTTTGTTGTTAGATCTCAGTCAGTGTGTCAATATTACCTTTAAGAGATATAATCACTGCATCATATCATTTGACTCAAGGGTTTAAAGATGTCATAGTCCATGTTACTGTGCATCACCTGAAGCATGTCACTCAACTAGAAGCAAGTTGGGGACAATGGCCTAGTGGTATTATTCCTACATTATTAATCCAGAGACCCAGGTAATGTTCTAGGGATTGGATATCAAATCCTGCCATGACAGATGGTAAAATTTGAATTCTGCAACAAATCTGGAATAAGAGTCTAATGATGACTGTGGAATCATTGTTAAGAGATATGGAAAAGCCCATCTGATTAAATAATGCCCTTTAGGGAAAGTAAGCTACGTCCTTTACCTGGTCTGGTCTACACGTGACTCCAGACCCATGGCACTGTGGTCGGTTCTTAACCACTTTCTAGACAATAAATGCTAGTGACGCTTAATCCTATGCCTGAGTAAAAGAAAATGCTCCTCTGATGTAAGCTAAAACCAGCCCAGACACTTATGTTCATGAGTTTGTTGCGATAAATGGCTGTTGTGTTCTTCAATACTGACATCCATGCCCAGTTTATTAGCTCACGGGTTAAAATGTAAGTGTTGGCACACCAGGTCAAACATCACATTAGAGTCAAACCCCCACCAAGATCTCAGTTGGATGGATCAAAAGTTTTATTTTTGCAGTTTCATTCCCTTGTTGGTCAGTCTCTTAATATATTCATATGAGGCTACCGATATTCTTTTTAACAAAAGAATACATTTTTATCACACAAGAGAAAAAAAAAACAAAGCTATGCAAATGACTATATTAAAATATTTTAACGTAAACAGCTAAAAAAGATTCAGGCACTTTTTTATTCAGTAATATTCTTTATGGTCACTCAATCCTAATGACATATCCCTCAAATCTTAACTCTTTAATTTCTTACTGAAACAACTCTTTCCAGTCTTTCATCTTGGACTGCAGCTTAAGATTTCCTGTCAGCTTCAAAAGCTTGAGGACTTCTTTCCCGCTCTGATGGCCTGGATTTTTTTTTTCCAATTTTGACAATCTGGAGATTTCAAAACATTTTCACAGTCTTGAAATTTCTAAAAAACTTCTTGAAACTTCTGCTAAGATAACTTTTATTCTTCTGAATTTAAGGTACTGGTGATCTCTGGCCTTCTGTCTTTCTGATGTCGAAGAAGTTCAATATTGTAAACACAGTAATGTTTCCAGGTAGCTGATTAAATTAGTTATCATTGATCACGTTTTCTTGGAAAAGCCATCTTTAACTCACAGTTCAAAATGATTTTCTCTCCTTTGTTTAAAAATGAAGTCTTCTTCACAGAATTGTAAACTAAAATCGATTTTTCCTCCACCTTCAAATCCAAATTACCAAATAATGACAATATAGTTCAAATCCACATCATAGCATCCATTTAATATCGAAAAGAGTGGAACATTGCATGTCAATTTCTGCTCCTACAGTTCAGCTGTTTCATCGTACTAAAGAATATTGGAGATTTTGTATTCCATTTTAAATTACCACATCATGTTGTTTTGTTGAGATGTTAATGAGGTGGATTCCTTTATACTTGCTTAAAGAATTAGCAAACAAGTGTAGATTTTAGGAAAATGCATTTAGTTAACCTAAGGAGGAGAAAGAATTGAGGTTACAAAAATCTTGGTTATGAAGGAAAAATATGGCCAGTATTTCTGATTTCTTTCTAGGGACACTTGCTGAAAAGTATGTATGTCTGGGCATTAATTGAGGAAATATTAGCTTGGATGGCATCCATTAAAAAGGTCTTTCAATACACTTTTATATCAAATTCAAAAAGTTAACATTTACTTATTCTGTTCTTTTGTTAAATGAATCAAGTATTCTAACCTCAGCCAAACTCCTGAGAAATTGAATCATGTAGAAGAGTCATATTCGACTCAAAAATATTGGGCAGAATCTTCACATGCCCTGAAAAATATGGACATTGGAAAGTCAGTTAGGAAAAAAAAATGGATGAGAGCAGCAGACATTAGATGCTTGATTGCATGAAAAAGAAGTCCAATTCTCCAACCAAGTTTTGAATGATGAATGAAGAAACTCACTAGTGAGTGCTAAAAGACTCGTGTGTATCCATTTGCAAGCATCAGTATGCCATTGGCCCAAAACTTGCCACATTGATTTGTGGTTTCCCATTCTCCCACTCACTGAATAAAAACTACAAGTTGACAATTCCTGGCATGAAAGTCAGAGCAGTAACCTTGCCACTCCAGCTTGCCAATTGCTCCACTGGGTCTCCATCTTGAACATCAGATGCCAACATTTCAGTGCACACTCCATGGGCAGCAACTACTACGCCCCTCTATCCATGGGCATTGGTGTTGAGCGTGTACCAGGCTCTCTGTGCCTTCATGGCAGTCACTAATCCAATTCTGATATGGTTCTACCCTTCAATGCTGCACTTTGGCATGCACCAGCAGATTTCTCTGTAATCTTGCTTCTAGGACATGCTATGCACAGACACCCAGCTTGTGGTTTGCATATTCTTGGTTGTTCACAGCATCTCTGTCTTTGATTACATTCCTTTCAGCCACAGCTTAAAGTCTCACAGTACTTTAATCTTCCCTTTCTATTTTGCCAGACACAAAGCCAGCTTGTCAGTGTTGTTTGCAGTCATCAGTCAAGAGGATGGAAAAGTTGCTGTCTGGCAGGGTGCTGCATCAATATCACAAGTGTACCATGTGCTAGCAGTGTATGCAGCAAAGACACTGCATGTTCTTCCACCAAGTGACCATGTTTTAAATTCTAAGAGGATTTGTCGTCAGTTAAGTCAAGGGAGATAGCGGGTTCCAGCACTGTCAGTAAAGGGTTTCATTCCACTACCAGCCCATCGGCTTGAGCATTATCAGTCAGATACTTGAGGCCGTCAAAGTCAGGGTTTCATATCACTGCAGTCCAGGCTGTGGATCACAGCCAATCCTATAGGTCCAGTGCAATCCGTTCAGCGAATCATTGATTCAGTCAATGTTCTGCACAGAGATTAGTCAGGGGTCCAGGCACACAGTAGTTGAGGTTCTCCCTCCGTGTCAGTCAGAGAGAGGGGTGGACCATGGTCAGTCCTGGATTTCAGCTCAATGAGTCAAGAAAGTTTTTTTCCAGGGGCCATTGCTGTGGTAGAAAAGTAGGGAATGTCAATCATAGGGTTTGGAGGTAGCATGCTGGGATGCAGAGGGGACAATGAGTGTACAGGAGTAACTGAACATATAAGATGCTAAACAACAAAAAAAAATGGGACTGAAAAGGCTACTACATGAGGGGGTGTCATTGTCAGTCAGAGGCACACTGGCTTCAGTTGGGAGGAAAGTGTTACTACTATGTCTGGCATAATGATGTGACATGCCTGGGGCTCAGGGGGTAAAGAGTGAACAAGAACAGTATGTTAAGAAGCTGAATGAAAATGTAGGGAAGATTAAAGTTGATGGGGTTGACTGAGAGGGCAGTCAAGAAGAAAGTATGAAAGTTTGGATTGGGGCCACCTGGACTGATGTGCTGAGATTGCGATTCGCTCTGTGAAGCGCAAACAATGTTCCCTTCCATCTTCATCCAAATCCCAATTGCACCCGGAGTGGGTGGAGAAAGTGTTTCATTCTGTGAAGGAAGGGGCTCCACCTTCGAGCAACGTAAGGACCCTCAAAAGGAAATAGCATCGAATACACCCACACGCAGATACCCCCATACACACACCCACACACACACCCACTCTCTCTCTCTCTGTCTACAGGTGAAAGATACCTGTGATCACAAAGTGTTCTATGTGAGCCTGACCTAATGACCTACAGTATCTACGAAAAGTCCTGGCCTAAAGCACACTTGACCATATTATGCAACATGATGAATCAATCCTACTACTGGCTAGAAGAATAGTAAAATCACTTGGTTACATCTTTAAACTATCTCAATGCCAAACACAGCAGGACCACTGAGTTCAGCCTGAATCCAGCCAAGTCACTTATCCACAGGCCTCCAAATTACTGAATCCATCCTCCCACCTTGCAATCTGTGTGTGTGTATGAACTTTAAGGGTAGATGTGTAAAAGTCAGAGTGTCTCTTTATTATTTCATTTACAGCATGTTAAGCACATATTTTCTTTTAAAAACTCAAGAAATAAAGTTGAAATAATCACAGGGTGCAAACAGTGAAACATTCATTGAATTTGCAATTATATGCTTTTTTTAAAAAACACTTTCAATCAAGAAATGGGGAAGAGGGAAGCATTCAACCTCTCTTACCTCAAACAGAACAAGATGGACACTAGATTTTACAGATGTTACATAATGGTTTGGAGCTAACCTGATGCATTATTGTTTTCAGACATTCACCCACGAATAGATCAGTAAGGTAATGAGACCAAAGGTAAAAAAGTGAGGCATGTCTTTATCATTCCTAAAGTTTATGCATGGGTAATATGCCTTAGAGCCAAATGTTTACAGTCATTAAAACTCTTCTTGCACTATCTAGCTCGTGGGGTACAGAATATATTCACTGTCTATGCTGCCTGAATCCAAAAATTTTGAATAAACCTCTGGTAACTTCCTGTTCTTATTTTCTGGGAGTCATTAGCCAGTCATTAAAAGAGAAACAATAAATCTGTGGAAGAAGGGTCTAGGCCCGAAACGTCAGCCTTCCTGCTCCTATGATGCTGCTTGGCCTGCTGTGTTCATCCAGCTCTAAACCTTGTTATCTCAAAGCTATTCCCTTGCTCACCTACCTTTTCCAGTGTAGCTCCTTTCAGCTTTACTCTTACACTGTTTTGTTTCTTTTAGCCAGTAGATTGTGCCTCTCCAGTCAAGATAGTAGCATTAAAAACTAAAACATCACGTTTTTGTGACAGTCAATCAACAAGCCATAGATTCACTAATGTACGCATAAGGTATTTTTAACTAATGCTGAAATGCTTACATTATTCTTCACAGCAAAAGAATCTAGGCATGTCTAACATGGTATTGGAAAATTCAACAGATGTTTATTAAGCTCACTTGTATACAAGTATAATGTTTGCAAGCCCATCTGTGTTTGGGCTCCAATTAAATGATTGAATTATATAGAAACATAGCAGATAGGAGCATGAGGAGGCCATTCGGCCCTTCTAGTCTGCTCCACCAATTTTCACCATCGTGGCTGATCGTCCAACTCAATAACCTAATCCTGCTTTTACCCATAACCTTTGATCCCAATCACCCCAAGTGCTACATCTAGTCGCCTCTTGAATATATTCAATGTTTTGGCGTCAATTACTTCCTGTGGTAATGAATTCCACAGGCTCACCACTCTTTGGGTGAAGAAATATCTCCTCATCTGTGTCCTAAATTGTCTACCCTGAATCCTCATACTGTGACCCGTGGTTTTGGACACACCCACCATCAGGAACATGCTCCCTGCATCTACCCAGTCCAGTCCTGTTAGAATTTTATAAGTCTCAATGAGATTCCTCCTCGTTTGTCTGAACTCCAGCAAAAACAATCCCAAATTTGTCAATCTCTCCTCATACGTCAGTCCTGCCATCCCCAGAATCAGCCTGGTAAACCTTTGCTGCACTCCCTCAAGAGCAAGAGCATCCTTCCTCAGTAAAGGAGACCAAAACTGCGCACAATATTCTAGGTGTGATCTCACCAAGGCCCTGTATAACTGCAACAACACATCCCTGCTCTTCTACTCGAAACCTCTCCCAAAGAAGGCCAACATACCATGTGTCTTCTTTACCACCTGCTGCACCTGTATGCTTACCTTCAGCAGTTGGTGCACAAGGATGCCCAGAACAGCATGCTTCCAATAACATTTTATGCTTCAGAGTGATCCCCAGTAAGCAAGCACATTTATACCGCTATATCATGTGCTCTGATGATATCTTGAGCATGTCTCTTAAAGGTATACTAACCATGCATAGTCATGCAATTCTATCATGCATGTCATTTTGTTAGCAGCTAGGTTACTTGGGTGGGCAGATGCTTTCCTCGCTGACAACGGATTTTCACCATTTGATGGCATCGTCAACCCAGAAATTTTGACTATTCATAAAGATGGAAGTAAAATCGAATTATATAATTGATAGAGTTAACATTAGACGGAAAAGTGAAACAGCCATCCTGGCATTTCAATTCCTGATGTCTCTGCATAACTCAATTAATTCCACACAGAAATACATTAGTTCCCATTTGTAGAAGATTATATGGAACAGCTCAACCGTATAATGAAAGCGTCAAATCCACGTTCCTTTCACAGGTGACAACAGACTCAAATATTCTCCTTACTCTGGCAAATATGAAATCAAAACAAGATTTGTGCTATTTTCTATCAAATACCAAGTAGAACTTAAAAGTGACATTGCATTGTGATTTGTGCTAATAGTATAAATCTGAGAATTAAACTGATTTTATGTTGGAATTAATCATGAACATAGGCTGCCTCTGAATCTCCATTTATAAAACTGACAATAATATTCCATCTGTGATCATAGGGAAGGGAATATAGAGATTTCTCAAAGGATTTGAAGAAAGGCGTCCTAATACTTCTATGTCTCTGACTAACAGACTGACATTTCCTATCCCCTGAACAACTTGGTCAATGCTGGGTCAGTGTGTAAAGATGGTAAAATCGGAAAAATGGGATTTGCAACATTGAGGAAAGAAAGTCTAATTTTCTACCAAGATTTCAAGGGTGAGATGAAAATCTTCCTAGTGAGCAGTGAGGGGCCTGCTTGCATGCATCAAAATGACATTATCACCTAATTTCACCTCACTTACTTGCAGTATGCTATTTTATCTCAGCCGTGGAGAGAAACTAGATTATGACAATTCCAACATGAATGTCAGCATAGGTGCCCAGTGACTCCAACTTACCCCTTGTTCTTCTTATCCTCTGTCCTTCCAGCACTCCTTAACAACTGAGGGCAGATTGCATGGACAATAACCTCCTGCATCCATCATCCAAAGAGGTTGGCAGAGGACACGCACCAACCACACCATAACATCCTGGCACATCTCTGATACACTTATATTTCACCAGTGCAAGACTGCATTCGGAGCTCAACAATACCTTTAGTTGTGACATTGCTGCAAGGCCTCTTTGCACACAGGGGCAAATGTCCCCCCATAACCTATCACGGGCTCTTAACCTGCTCCCTTAGCGCTCACTCACTTTGCACTTAGTTGGATGTCCACTGCAACTTGGCTTTGCCGTCTTTCACATCACTGCATCATTCAGCGCTTACTGTCTCTCTAGGCTTCTGTCTTGCCTTGCCTTTTAGCACAGACATAAGGCCAGGCAGCTTTTCATGGTTGGCAGCAATGATCAGCCAAGGGATTTGACATGCTGCTGTGTGGCACTGTGCTATGCCGGTGTCACGTCTAAATCATGTGCCAACAGCTTATGTGGCAAATGTGCTTTAACCAAGTAACCACATCTCAAGGTCTCAGGTGATTAGTCCTCAGTCAAGCCAAGGGATACTCTTGTCAGTCAGGGGATCCTGCCAGTCTGTCAGGAACATTGTCCAATATTGGGAAAAATAAGTTTCATTTTCTCGCAGAGTGATGGACATACAGACACACTTCTTGCTTGTGAGCAGAGACAGGCCTTTTAACAAGGATTATTACTCATTAACAGCATATTTCTTCACTCATTAATATACATTCTCTGATTCTACCTCCCACTGGTTAGAAACTAGACACTGAAAATTCATCGAGTGAAAGTCAGAGCAGGTACCTGGTGACTCCAGCTTGCCATTTGCTCCTCTAGACCTTATCTTGAATGCCAGGCACCAACATCTCAGGGCACATTCCATAGGCTGTGCCACATTAACCTCTTGTTCACAGATGCTGGCCACCACTCCATACCGTCACATCTCTGATCCACTTTCAATGTGCTGCTGCTGAACTTTGGAGAGCATCAGTGACTCACATTGGAATGCTGCTGCAAGGATATTTGACATACGAGGATAGGGCATTTACTCTCAGCACTCATTCCCTTAGCAGTTGCCTGAATGCTCACAACATCGCTGTCTTGCCTTGCCGTTTTGTGCTTTCTCTCCTCCGCCTGAGATAAGCAGCATGCAATACTTCTGTCTTGAATTACCTTTGAGCAAAGACACAAAGCCACCTCTGGGTTGTCAACACTCATATTCAAGGAGGTTGACTTATTGCTGTTTGGCACCATGCTGTGCTATTCTCGCACATAGAACGCATCAAACAGGATTGTATAATATCAGGCCCTTTGGCCCAGCATGTCTCTGACGACCGTATACGCCTTTCTAAACTAATGCTATCTGCCTGCTCGTGGTCTGTATTTCCCCATTTCCTGCCTGTTCACCTATCTGACTAAATGCCTCTTAAACTTTGCTCAGACATTTGCTTCTACCACCACCCCTGGCAGCATGAAGCACATGCCAGCTGGGTATGCAGCATATGCAGTAAGCAAATGGCTATGCCTCAAAGTCTAAGGAGAGCAGACCTCACTGAAGTCCTGAGAGACACCCTTCAATCAGGAGGTCCTGGCACAATAAGTCAAAGACAGCTTCCAACATCAGTCCATGGGCTTAAGCACATTCATTGTGTTGCTTCTGGGCATCAGGGTCAGGATCCAGTCCTTAGAGGGATATGAGGAGCCAAATGTCAGGCATCCAACCAGCCATCTTAGCTCTTTCAGCCACTTTGTGGGCTGGTTGTCTCCTGGAATGAGAGAAGGGGAAGGATTGAATGAGATGGAAGTGGCTGATTGGGTGGGTCAGAGCAGTGAGAGAGGATGCTCTGAGCAACAGTTAGAGTGGGAGAGCATGAATATTTGTGGACGATGTGTGCAGGAGCAAAGATAGAGTGAGTGTAAAGTAGCAGAGAGAAGATGGTGGCATTTACACTGGTGAGAAGGAGAAGGTCATTGACTTTCTTCTTAAAGTGCTGGGCATTCCTCCAAATGACTGAGATACAATTAATCGGGTGGCAACCTCAAGCCAGGCTGACATGGTCTGGTTTCATGGCCTCCTCTGTCAGTACAATTCTCCTCTGCACCATGCCATCCACCAGAATCTCCAAGTCCCTGTATGTGAAGCAGGATGCCAATTTTCTCTTACCTACCATGTGCAGGGTAAATGCCACAAACTGTGCAGAGCAGCTCCAGACCAACACAGCTTGACTGGGGTCCACTAAGATGATGGCAATGCCAGGGATTCTTAGATAATTTGGCAGTGGCAAGTGGGAAAATCATTTAGTGACAGATAAGAAGGGTGCAATAGGAACAAAAACAGAAATTGCTGGAAAAACTCAGCAGGTCTGGCAGCATCAGTGGAGAGAAAGCACATTTTGGGTCCAATGACCCTTCTTCAGAACATGCTGGACCTGAAACATTAACTCTACTTTCTCTCCATAGATGCTGCCAGACCTGCTGAATTTTCCAGCAGTTTCTGTATTTGTTTCTAATTTCCAGCATCTGTAGTTCTTTAATTTTTTTATTTGGGATGAATAAGGCTGGGTAATGAATAAGGCAATTTTGGGCCGATAGCATTAAAAAATTCCTTTCAAGCCTCATGGAGATAAAACCTTCACAAAACCCGATGAAAATTACACTTTGTCGAAATATGCCATGGTTCAGCCCTTGGTTTCTTTTTCCTGTGCAAGGGAAGAGTTGGGTGTTTAGAAACGTTGACACTGAAAAGGCTGCCTTGTGAAGTAATACCACAAGCGGACAGTGATTAGTGTGATCAGCACTGGGAGTAAATCTTATCCTCAAGAGCTGCCTGTCAATTTGATCAGGATAAACAGTCCCACAGAAAAGAAGAGCCAATAGATCCTCGACTGAACATTTTTGGGCGGGATGGCATTGGAGTTGTTCAGGAGGAGGGTGGGCAATGGTGGAATGGAGTGCGGGTTTTGAAAGACAAATGAGGAGGTACAAATTGTGGATATCATCTTGAGTGGGGATGTCTGAATGCAGAGAGGATACCCAGCTAAGACTCTATCTCTTTCACTTCCTGCCTTTTCACCTCAAATAGCAAAATAGACTCCCCACTCTTGCTGACCTGCCCAGGCCAGCCACATTATGGTATAAGCAGTGTAAGATTGTTAACAAGCTCAATTGATCATTAATAATTATTTTTAAATTGTGGGTGGCCTGTCAATTTTGAAACCCACCCACCAACTGAATTATATGAAATTGATATATTGATGTCAGCTTTGCAACTCAAGATTATCATGCTGGAATTTACACACTGGTGGAACGGCAGTGGACCTGATTTGCAAACATAAAATCCTGGCTAAAAGAAAAACTAACTTCCTTGAATTTGTATCTTTCATCTTCTCAGTTTACTCCAAAGTATTTCATAATGAGTCAAATATTTTTGAAAAATTGTGAATACTGCTGCAGAGTAAAATCCAATTGATGTTATTGTGTACTACAATCCTACAAACAAGAATACAATCAATTTGTCTTGATAGTTTAATCAAGGGATAAATATTGATCAGATTATGGGAAGAACTGCATTCTGCTTTAACTAGTGTCCTGGGATTTTAATGTTCAGTTGAACTGGCTGGAATATCTTAGCCATAACGTTGAAGCCTTCCCTCAGCACTGCGTTAAAAGACATCTTGGATCTTAGTAGAGAACTGAACTCTTGGGTTTCTATGTGACAGAGAAGTTGCTGCCTCTGTATCATTTTGAAATATGAAATGAAATATATACCAATTATATTTTGTTCGGTTCAGTCATGCTGATCACTTCTGTAAATCACCCCACATCCGCTATGAACTAGTATATATTTATCTTTATATATTTGAATGACAATGTAAGTGTAACATAGACTGCTTATGTGAAATTATTGAAATCTTGCAAATGCTGTTATGTGTATTTTGAAAAATAATTTTGCATAATGAGATACTACTGTAACCTAGACAATTAGTTTCTTAAAGTGGACCAATGAATGGAATACTATTTTGCTGAGAGATGTATATGCACATTATTACAGTAGGTCCCTTCTATTTCTGGGTGAAAACTTGTGTTCTAGCCAGCAAATACTAAGTCAATCACTTCTGTCATTAGATGTTATGTACTTTCACATTCCCAATCTGTGTGTCTTTAGTTGAACAGAGAGTTAAAGAGAAAATAAGAGATAACAAGAACTGCAGATTCTGGAGTCAGAGACAACACAGTATGGAGTTGGAGGAACACAGCATTAGAGGAGCAGGAAAATTGATGTTTTGGGTCAGGACCCATCTTCAGAAATGGGGAGGGGAAAGGGAGCTGGGAAATAAATAGAGAGAGGAGGGGTGGGTCTGGGGAAGGTAGTTGGGATGGTGATAGGTGAATGTAGGTAGGCAGTGGTGGGGATTGGTCAGTGAGGTGGGAGGGGCAGATAGGTGGGAGAGAAGATGGACAGGTTGTGTCAGGTCAAGGAGGTGGGGATGAGAGGGAGGGTTAGACATGGGATGAGGTCAGGGGTGGGGTGATTTTAAAACAGGTGAATTCCATGTTTAGGCCATCGGGCTGAAGGCTCCCAAGGCGGAATACGGCGTGCTGCTCCTCAAGTTTGCGGGTGCTGTCACTGTGACACTGGAGGAGGCCCAGGATGGACAGGTCATTCCGAGAGTGGGCAGGGGAGTTAAAATGGTTGGCGACCGGGAGGTGTTGTCGTTTGTCACGAACAGAGCACAGATGCTCAACAAAATGATCTCCGAGTTGAGGCTTGCTCTCAGCGATGTAGGGGAGGCCACATCAGGAGCAGTGGATACAGTAGACCAAGTTGATGGATGTGCAGGTGAACCCCTATCTAATATGGAAAGTTTGTTTTGTGCCTCGAATGGTGGTGAGGGAGGGAGGTGTAAGGGCAGGTGTAGCACTTCCTGTGGTTGCAGGGAAAGGTGCGAGTGGCTAGTGGCGAGGGCTAGTGGGGAGTGTGGAGCAGACGAGGGAGTCGTAGAGTGTGTGGTCCCCATGAAAGTCAGATATAGGTGGGGAGGGAAATATCTCTTTGATTGTGGGGTTGGATTGTAGGTGACAAGCGGCGGAGAATGACACGTTGGATACAGAGGTTAGTGGGATGATATATGTGGACAAGGGGGATTCTATCTTTATTTTTGTTGAGGGGAGGGGATGTGACAGCAGAAGTGCAAGAAATGCAAGAGATGCGATTGAGGGCATTTTCGATCGCTGGATAGAGGAAGTTACGGTCCTTGAAATAGGAGGACATCTGGGATGTGCGGGAGTGGAACGCCTCATCTTGGGAGCAGATGCGGCGGAGGCGGAGGAATTAGGAGTAGGAGATCGCATTCTTGCAGGAAGGTGGGTGAGAGGAGGTGTAGTTTAGGTAGCTGTGGGAGTCGGTGGGCTTGAAATAGATGTCAGTTTCGAGGCGGTTACCAGAGATGGAGACAGTCAGGTCCAGGAAGGAGAGGGAGGTATCGGAGATGGTCCAGGTGAACTTGAGGTGGGGTGAAAGGTGTTAGCAAAGTTGATGAACTGTTCAAGCTCCTCGCAGGAGCACGAGGCAGCGCCGGTACGGTCATCAATGTAGCGGAGGAAGAGGTGGGAGATAGTGCCAATGTTTAACAGAACTCGTCCTTACACTTAACAACTTCTCCTTTAACTCCTCCCACTTCCTACAGACTAAGGGGGTGGCCATAGGCAGCCGTATGGGCCCAAGCTATGCTTGCCATTTTGTTGGATATGTAGCACAGTCCCTTTTCCGCTGTTACACTGGCACGCAGTGTGTATGGCAGGTACATAGCTGGCACTTTGGTAAGATGTGAGATTCATCGAGCACAATAGCATGCAGCAACATGTCTGTTACCTTGAATGATCATTACTGGTGACGATGAGAAGTGTCTTGCCTCTGTGTCTGTGCTAAAAGGCAAGGCAAGAGAGAAGTGCTTTGAGCCTGTTAGTTTTGGTAACGGGGCCAAAGCACAAAGGCAAGACAAAGCATCCAAGTAGGCTAAAGATGAGTGAGCACTAAAAGAGCAAATATGGATCCCTGAGGTGTAGCCTGATCCAATCCATGAGCTATTTTTCTTTTCCTGCACACAAAGTGTTCTTGCAAGAGCATTCGTGCTGGTGCTGGTGCACTCCAATGTGCAGATCAGAAGTGTAGTATTGTACTGTAAGTGGATTAGAGATTTGCCATGAGGGATCAGTGAGGCTGGTACATATTAGATGCCAATGTACATGGCTAGAGGGTGCTACAGTTACTGCATAAGGAGTGTGCCCTGAGATTTTCGTGTCTGGTATCCAAGATAGATGCCTGGAGTCACCAGCTACCTACTCTGGCTTTCATGTCAGGGGTTCTCAGCATCTGGTTTCACTCCAATGTGTAGGAGAATGAGTGAGGCAAAGTTAAAAGATCATGAGTGATAATCCATCTGGACTGGCCAACTGCTGCTCCCTAACAAGAATCCTAACACACCAATAAATACTTGGTTGAAAAATGGGACTTTCTTCTCTCGAATTCAAAAAGTTCCTTACTTGACATTTCATCTGATTTTCCTAACTTTTTTCACCACGACCCACATCATTCAAGGACAGGGAAGATTCCACTTTTTGGGAGTAACAAATTTTAATTGATGGGTTTATTTATACACATAAACATCTCTGATTTTCTTTCAGCACTGGAAAAGGTAATTGATGGGTATACAAAGCAGATGGATATGATATCTATAATAAAACAAAGATCTGTGGATGCTGGAGATCTGAAACAAAAGCAGATATTGCTGGCCCGAAACGTCAGCTTTCCTGCTCCTCTGATGCTGTTTGGCCTGCTGTGTTCATCCAGCTGTACACCTTGTTATCTCAGATTCTCCAGCATCTGCAGTTCCTACTATCTCTGAAACAATTTTTTTTTTCTCTGACTGTTTCAGGCAATGTAGCCAAAAGGTTGTATTCTGATGTCTGGAACCATTAAAAATGCTTGGCTAAGTTTCAAAAACTTTAGTGACATCAGCTCAGTAGATCATCGATTGATTGAAGAATGATTAAAATATTTTAAGATATTAAAAGTCCAACATTTTTGAATTGGAGTCAGTGTGGTTTTTCTTTCCAGGCGGAATAATTATATATTTGACGCCAAAGATTTTTAAGACTGTTAGAAGTTTGAAAATGTTTTTACATGATTGGCATAAATTCTGATTGCTGTTGCATGGTTGCAAAATGCTATAAATTGTTCAGACTATACATGAGGCTTTAAAGTATACATAAGGACATGGAGGTAGCATGTAACGGCATGGAGAATCTGAGTATGCATGGATAGCACTGGGTGTGAAAGGTGAGGCTTTGGAAGCTGGGAACCTTTAACAATGTCGGGAGCTAGGCTGCTGTGTTAGAGAATTGGATTGAATTCTGACAGACCCACTTCTGCACTCACACTCCTCACACTTTCCATTGTGGTTTACAAACGCACTGCATATCCAACCGCTATGTGAAAAGTCAGAAAAAAAGACCTCAGATAATGTTACATATGGATCAAGTGTACATTTTGAAAGGAGTTAAGTTGTGCAGATCAGATTTTCAATCTCACGTAATCCCAGTTAGTGTCACATCCCTAAACTTGATCTATTTTGTTGTCTATCTCTTAATCCTCAGATGGTGGTATAGCTCACTGTGGTCTTAGCATTTTACTTAGCTTACACAATAAATAAAAGTTATTGTCAAACAATTGAACTGTTTTTCTTTCCTCAATTCCATATCGTATATCATTGCCATCTTTTGAATGTTAAACACTTCAAGAGAAGGCTTAATGAAGTCATACAAATTAAAATTGAAAATTAGCCACTTGACTTTTGTTAATGATTATGCTTTAACTTTTGCTTGCAATCAATGCAGTCCATACAGGAAACCAAACATAAAATATTTTGCAGCAAGAAATAGTCTCTTTTCATGATTACACTGTATGCAGATGCTTTTGAAATATTCATCCCTAAACCTCTTCCTCTATATTGTGGTCATTGTGATTCAGTTGGTAGAACTACCACCTCTCAGTTAGAAAGTGCAAGGCTTTACACTCACGCTAAAGATTTTAGTACAAAAATCTAAAGTGGCATTCTAAGAGGCTGCAGAGAAGGCATCGCACTGTCGGTGGAAACATTAAACTGAGACCCTTTCAGATGGACACAAACTTAAAAAGAGAAGGGAAGCTATACCTGTCGTTCTGAGAATATTTATACCTCAATCAATCTCTGCTAAAAAAAATAGATTAGCTTGTCCTTATCACATTGCAATCTATGAGATCTTGCTGTGTACAACTGACTGCAGTGTTTCCTACCTTTCAAGAAACTACACTTGAAAAAATAGCACATTGACCATGGTGTGTTTTTGTGATTGCTTAAGATTGTGGGTGGTATTAAGTACAGCAGGTAAAATTAATCTTTATGAAATATCTCGGAGCAAATCCGGGCAGAGATTATGATCATTTTTGGAATGGGGTATTAAATGGGGAGGTGAGCATTGTGGAGTGGACGGATGAACATCATTAGAAGGGAATAGGGTAAACATTGCCAAGTGGAGATGAATGTTGCCTACAAAGGGGTGGGAGCGTAAACATTTTCAGAAGGATGGTAAGGTGATGGTGAACATTGCTGGGAGCGGGCAGAGCATTGCTGATTTATTCAGTTATGCTGGCTTTAAACCTGATATGAAAAGCTCTAAGCAATACACGTAAAAACCAAGCTATGTACAGTGCAACCAGACCAAGGCCCATGGTTCAAGCCATCTGATCACACTGTCGTAGGGAATAATGGAGTAATCCAGGCCAGGTAAAACTACCTAACCAAACAATATCAACTTGCTGCAGAAGTACTTTGGATGTAAACATATCCAAATATACCTCAGGGCCCAGGCACACCTCAGCAACCTAGTTCTGTTGGTAGTGTCTCCCCATATTGAAAGATTTGGGCCTGTGCATTTTTAACTTGCTGGAGTATAGATTCCTGCTTTGCCTTTGCTGTCTTACTGCATGGATTCTGGACGAGGTAGGCAGTGTACCTTTAAGACACAAACATGAATGACATTTAACATTTTGGCATAAAGGTGTCTTCCTTATCTTCAGTCGTTCTGACATTGTAATAGAGATTGTGCAACGTGTTCAGTCTGTCAGTTATGTTTATGTGATGTACAGTAAAATCAGTAAGCACAGAATGTTGACTGTTATTATAGCAATGTAAACAGCTAGCGTTGCTAATAAATCTCACAACATGTTTCAAGAAAGAGCCCAGCCTTGGTGCACTGTGTCACATGAGTTAATTTACAAGGCAGCACGAGGGAGGCAATGGCTTAGTGGTATTATCGCTGGACTGTTAATCCAGAGACCTAGTTAATGTTCTGGGGACCTGGGTTCGAATCTCACCATGGCAGGTGGTGGAATTTGAATTCAATAAATATCTGGAATTAAAAGTCTAATTATGACCATGAATCCATTGCTCAATGTCAGGAAAAACCCATCTGGCTCACTAATGTCCTTTAGGGAAGGAAACTGCCATCCTTACCTGGTCTGGCCAACATGTGACTCCAGACCCACAGCAATGTGGCTGACTCTTAACTGCCCTCTTGGCAATTAGGGATGGGCAATAAATGCTGGCCTAGCCAGCGACACCCTCATCCCGTGAATGAATAAAGCACTCAGACCATTTCACTTGTAACCCAAATAAGCACAGCACGGTAGTATGTCAGCCTTCCTTTCTTCCATCTTCATCACTGAAAAGAACTGTTAAATTTATGGTCCAGAGTACACCAAAAGGCTCCACTTTAGATAGCAGTAGAGAAAATCAGACTCTATCTGCCTGTTTTGAACTTGTAAAATGTGAGCAATTTTTTGCGATGTATGTCTCTTGCACCATCTGCATCAGAAATGTATTAAACCTCAGAATAAGTCAGACACAATTTAGTTATTCAATATGCTCAAGTGAAACTTCCACAGGTAAAATATGTATATTTTACACTGTTCCATTGTGGCTGAAGGATGAGAAGGAGGAAGATGAACAATAAATAAGAGTCAAGATCTACATTTGCTGGCAGAAAAGGAATCAAAGAAGGTAGGGTGCACAAAATCTCACTCAGTGAGTTTGCTGGACTGGAATATTTTATTTCCTGTAAAGTGAGAAGCAGTGTCCAAAATGCCTCTGTTTCACCAGAGAAGCTATTAGAAACATAGCAGCTAGAAGCTGGAATAGACCATTAAGCCATTCAAAATAATCATGGATGATCCTCTATCTCAATGCCATATTCTTGCTTTCTTCTGATACCCCTTGCTGCCTTTAAAATCTAAAACTTTATCCACATCTTTTTTGAATATGTTTAGTGACTTGTCCTCCACAGCCTTATATGGTAGAGAATTCCAAATGTTCACCAACCTCTGAGTAAAGAAATTTCTCTTTATCTCACTCAAATTGGCCTAGCCAATATCTGGAGACAGTGACCCTTGATTCTAGACTCCCTGACCAGGGAAAATATCCTCGCCTGTATCTATTCAGTTGAGCCCTATTGGAATTTTATCTATTTCAATCGAATCCTCTCTCATCTTTTTAAACTGTAGTGAATACAGGCCCATTTGAACCAACCTGTCCTCATAAGACAGTCCTACCATCCTGGAAACAGCCTAATGAACCTCTGTTGCACTCCATCTATAGCAATTATTTCAGAACTTTTGTCACCATTATAGCATCAGCTGCAATCGAGAACCAAGTCATACATTTCACTGCAGTTTGCTCTGAAAGTGACTGTGGCTCTGAATTTCTATGCATCAGGGTGATTGCCGACTGGAAAAGGTGACTGTATTACTACAGCAAGCAGGTCTCAAGTGCACGGAAAATGTGGCTAGTGCAAATAGCTAATGAACACAGTGAACTGCTTGGTAGTATTTAAACAGAGATCAATTTCTAACTCTTTTCCCCAGGTACATGTGTACACATATCATCCAAACCATTAGATTTTTCAGTTGTATAGACATAATCTAGCCCATCTAAAAACTTTTGTCATGATATTTCATGCATCCTTAAACAACTTCCAAACTTTTGGTCTCATTAACTGCTTAATGTTAAACACATCATTAACATAAAGTACTAAGATTTTAAATAATGTTCAGAAACCAGTGACAAAAGCTGCTTGGTAAGTAAGCTGCTGAATGCAATTATCTCTCAAAGGTTCTTACTAAAACCAACATATATCAAAAGAAGTTTATTAACCGTGATTTGCATTGGGAAGGGATTCCTAGGTGATACAATTGACAATCAGTAGCAAGTTTCATATAACCAGCTGCCACAGATCAAAAGAGATTTCTTCCCTGCAGCATCTCAAATTCCTATTTTATTAAGAAAAATTGACAAAGTAGAGACGAGTTGTCAATTTTACGTTACAAAAAGTCAGAATTCTAATCCCATGAGGTTATCTTTTGAAATAAATGAAATAATATGGTCCAGCAGTTTAGAAGTGTACACTGCATGAGAATGATACTTTCTTAATAATAATGAAAAAAGCAGCAAATCTAGGAAAAGATTTGATGGCCTGTCTCATGTATGTAGGCGCAAATTGAACCTGACGAATGTCCCAAGTATTGGTCAAAGCAAAGGTGTTTGAGCCTTGAGGAGATTAATTATGCAACGATGGTAAGTATTGTGGCTCATGCTGAAGAGCTTTAACCTTTAATCTTTTAGTAGCCCCTATGGAATTACCAAGATACATCATTGGTACAGATACCTGAGCAGTAACTTCAGAGCAACGGTCACCTCCGCTATATTTGTATAACACCCACATATCTAAAAGCATAATGTGTGCAGGAAATTGCTGCCAATTATTGCCACTGCCTTTTTTAAAAATATAATCAAATGCAATATCTCCAAATTTTCGGGTGACACTAAGCTGTGTGGCAGTGTGTGCTGTGAGGATGATGCTAAGAGGCTGCAGGGTGACTTGGACAGACTAGCTGAGTGGACAAATATTTGGGAAATGTAATATAATGTGGATAAATGTGAGGTTATCCACTTTGGTCACAAAAACAGGAAGGCAGATTATTATCTGAATGGTGAGATAACAAGGTGTAGAGCTGGATGAACACAGCTGGCCAAGCAGCATCAGAGGAGCAGGAAAGCTGACGTTTCAGGCCTAGACCCTTCTTCAGAAATCTGAATGGTGGCAGTTTAGAAAAGGTGAGGCATACCAAGACCTCGGTGTCATGGTGGAACAGTTGCTGAAAGTCGGCGTGCAGGTGCAGCAGGCAGCGAGGAAAGCTAATGACATGTTGGCCTTATAGTGAGAGGATTTGAGTATTAGAGTAAGGATGTCTTGCTGCAGTTATACAGGGCCTTGGTGAGGCCACACCCTGAGTATTGTGTGCAGTTCTGGTCTCCTCATCTGAGGAAGGACATTCTTGCTATTGAGGGAGTCCAGCGAAGGTTCACCAGACTGATTCCCAGGATGGCAGGACTGACATATGAGGAAAGATTGGATTGACTGGGTCTGTACTCACTGGAATTTAGAAGAATGATGGGATATCTCATAGAAGCATATAAAATCCTGATAGGGCAGGCTAAATGCGGGAAGCATGGTCCTGATGTTAGGGAAGTCTAGAACAAGGGGTCACAGTCTAAGAATAAGGGGTAAGCTATTCAGGACTGAGATGAGGAAGATTTTTCTCACTCAGAGAGTTGTGAACCTGTGGAATTCTCTCCCACAGGAAGCTGTTGGGGCCAGTTCATTAGATATTCAAGAGGGAGCTGGATGTGGCCCTTGCAGCTAAAGAGTAAAAGGGGTATGGGGATAGGACGGGAATAGGATACTGAGATTGCATGATCAGCCATGATTGTATTGAATGTTGGTGCAGGCTCAAAGGGCTGAATGGCCTACTCCTGCACCTATTTTCTTTAGAACTTTTGCCATATTATTTTAGATTTGTTGTAATTCCCAGAATCCATTTTCTTATGAAATTGTAATGTATTTTGCAACCTGGACTTCACAAGTAGTTCCTCGGATTATATTTCACTTTAAGCACTTTTGGTTCTATGCCATATGGCCCAGGCTCCCAAAGTGACAAATGAGATATTAGTTTGTCACATTTAAATAACTTTTGACCGACAGGGTCTGAACCACCTGACATATTGGTAAAGATAGAAATAGAGGTACTAAGGGCCTTTAAATGGGTTTTTGATCCTTTGGATTTGCAAATAAGGAGACAAATGTGTGTGATGCCCAACTTGCAAAATTAGACTCTCTTTCATATATACAATGCCCTTCCAGCCTGTTATATTTGTAAAGTATGGCCCATGTACAGCTTAACTCATGGCTTTTAAGGAGATTATTTGAAACCACCAGAGGTAAAGTAAATTAGTGAAAAGAGGCTCACTTTGAAATGTAGAGCCAGAAAGATGAAGCATAGTCCTCCCAGACCTAATGTAATGTCAAAGATCGTGCCAGATCCAGGTAGTCCTTCTAACGATTGCAATATCGCGAATTGCTTCTCTCCCTCCTGATGTCCCTTTCTCTAACCATCATTCTCTCTCTCCTGATTACACTTTTCCCTTCCAATGACAAGTGTTGCCAACAATACGACTATATAAAATCCAAACTAAAATCCAAATAAAAATGTAAATCACCAATGATTTGGCATGTGTACGTAGCTCACTGTCTTAATTAAATGATACTAATTGCCTACAGTTTTCCAGTTTAAACCAATTTCTAAATCTTAGCTTTCATTTTTGTCAATCACTTCTATCAATATGATGGAGCAATGAGAATTAGACATCTATTTTCATTTTGCATTCTTCAGTACCTGAGTATATATCAAACCTATGTCCATTTTGCTGTCTCTAATGTTTCTGGTTTGATGGTTTATTTTTCATATGAAGCTATCATTGCTCCACTTCAGAATAACTGCATATGTAAGTGGCTGTGTGAATATCAGAGAGAGTAATGACTTGCTCAATAAATGATCTGATTACCAGGAAATTGTCCATTTGTTACCAGCCACATTTAAAAGAAACTAATGCATCTTAGAGAAGGAAAGTCACAGCTGGGATATGTGAAAAGCCCTGAACTGTCTGCCTCAACAGCTATAGGAGTTGATTTATAAAAGAATCACAACCTGCGATGCACAGCACAATAATTTTGTCTCCCTAACTGCTACTGTTCTGTCAGAAACAATAGTTCATTCATGAATGTGAGCACAGATCGGCCACATCAAAATGACATCTTGTATGTGCTGGCAGTCTTATCCATTCACTGCAAAATTCTCATCCATGTGGGAAAACATATATTTTAAAGGTAGACTGACAAATCCCTCAAATAAAATTACTCTCTCATCTCCGCTCATCCTTTCCTTCATTGGTTGGTCTTCCTTCTCTGAAATGACGACAAACAAATGAGAGCCAGTTGAGAACCCAATATCTTGTGACAATGCTATGGCTTTAAGAGTTGTATCTTGTCCCTTTTTTTTTGAAGAGTTGTTTTCAGAAAGCCAACAAAGTAAACAGTTTGTGAGGCCTTGTTTTTTTTTTCACTTGGAACGAAAGAAGTAGCATGACTGGGTGGAGTCAGGCTCCCACAGAGCCAGGGTTTTAGTTTAGTTGTTGGGGTATTTTGAAGTTGGCTGTGGAAGCTGTTAAATCTCTCCCTGCCCCAACAAAAAGTTAGATTTCTCTCTCTCCTACCAAAGTTTCTCTTGGTGTTCTTTTCTTCTGGGCTTCTGGAATACTTTGTGTGAAACAATCTATTTTATTCAATTTGCCTTTGCCAAAGGTGTGTTTATGACATGTCATTGTTTGGAACAAGTGCTGTTTAGTAATTACATAATTTATTATTCTGTTGAGTTTAGAGTTAACTTACACCAGTTCTTCTTTCTTTTGTTTGTATTTTAGCCGTAGGGCAAGAATAAAGTATGTTTTGCTTAAAGCCAAGTAATGTAATCAATCAAATTACATCTGGAACTTACCATCTTATACTTGCCTTTAAATAAAATAAAAGTTAGAGTCTAGGCTATCTTCTTGATATATTTGAAGGAATTTGGTCTGGTCTAGAACAAACTGGGAGCTGTTGTTAAGATCAAAACCTCTAATTTGAGGTTGGGTTTAGGATTATTGGACTTAAAGGCAGTGAGTGGTGAGCATTGGTATTTTTCTTTTCCGGGTGTTGCATTCAGTTGGTTTAAACAGGGTATGCCCTGTGTATGAATGGCTCTTTCAATCACTAAGTATTTCCTGAAGGTGGAAGAAGTCACTTTGGATGTTGTATAGAAAGTGAGCAAGGCAAAACTTTCAGAAATGGCAAACAAGCTGAAATTTGAGTTGCCTGTGTCTGTGATGAAACAGGAAGCTAACAAGAAATCAAAAATTCATAGTTACCTTACAGGAGATAAAGTGTTAGTCTTACTACCAGTGGCAGGTGAACCATTAAAAGCAAGGCTTAGTGGGCCTTATAAAATCAAAAAGAAATTGAGTGAGATGCATTATTTGACAAGAACACCAGATAGAAAGAAAACTCACAGAATGTGTCATGTGAATATACTCAAGTGGTATTTTGATAGGGAAGGAAAGGAAAAAGATAATGTAGTAATTTTTATAACTTGGGGTGAAGTACCAAATCCAGATAAATTTGAATTTGATATTTATCAAATTAAATTAGATAACAAAGAAGTTCTCAAACGTTGAGATAAATTATTGAGTTACCTTCCAGAGCAAAATCGAAATGACTTGAAAGAGTCATTACAAACACATGGAGAGATATTTGAGAATAAGTTGGGAAGTATAACCATGTTTACACACAATGTAGACATAGAAAGTGCTGTTCCAATTAAGCAACATCCTTATAGTCTTAACTCTCTAAAATTGGCAAAGGTACAAAAAGAGATTGAAAACATGCTCAAAGACAATAATAATTGAAGTGAGCTGCAGTAAATACAACTCACCCTATAGTAATGGTGCCAAAACCAGATGGAACCCAATGCCTACGTGTTGATTATTTCAAAGGCAATGCTATTACAAAATCTGATTTGCATCCTATTTCACAGCTGGAAGACTGTGCTGAGAAGATGGCACAAGTAACCTTTATTTTGAAGTTGGACTTACTCAAAGGATACCGGCAGATACCTTTATCTGAAAGACCAAAGGAAATTTCAGCTTTTGTGATACCAGTTTAAAGTGACTCCATTTAGTATGAAAAATACATCAGCTACACTTCAAAGACTAACCAATAAAGTCATTTTGGGGTTACCCAATAGTATGGTATACATAGATGATCTGGTGATTTTTAGTTACACATGCAAGGAACATTTGGAGCATCTATCAAAATTGTAGGTGGGCTTGGTGATAAACCTGGTTAAGAGTGAGTTTGCAAAAACCCAGGTCACATTCCTAGGCCATATCATTGGGACATGGACAAACGGTCCCATGTAATATGAAAACAAAGGTCATTGGAGAGTTTCCCAAAACATTGATGGAGAGGAAAAGGCTAGGAATCCTGGGAATGAATGTTTTTTTTATTACAAATTTATTAGAAATTTCAGCAGCATGTTTGTTCCATTGACTGATTTGTTGAAGAAGTGCAGAAAACATCAGTGGACACAAATATGTTAGAAGGCATTTGACAGCCTGAATCCAGTATTAACCATTGTCCCAGTGTTAGCCACACTTAATTCGGCAAAATCATTCAAGGTGGCTATCGATGCGAGTGATGTGGGAGTAAGTGCTGTACTCTTACAAGAAGATGTCGAGAAGATAAAAGACCTATTGGGTATTTTAGCAGAAAGTTGAATAGTCATTGACAGAAATGTTCCACAGTTGAGAAGGAGGCCTTGAGTTTAGTGTTGGTGTTATAACATTCCAGCATTTATGTTACCAGTAACGTGTCTGAGACAATTGTACACACTGATCATAACCCCTTAATATTTTTTGGAAATCTTTTTAGATAAAAATATTGCACTTTTTAAATGAAGTTTATTGTTACAGACATTTAATTTGAAACTTATACATGTAACAGGATGAGAGAATGTAATTACCAACACATTGCCTCGACTTTGATGTAGGAAGACAAAGGTTTCTGTTAGCAGAAGAAATGGATTGAATCGGACTGTAGCATTGAATGTTTGCGTGATTAGAGTCAACATAATGTACATGTATTGTAGTGTACTGATAGTGTAAGACTAGAGGGGTTTAAAAATGAACTTATCTTTGTATTTTGATGGATCTTTCTTTTAAGTGGAGAGGTATGATGATACTATGACTTTAAGAGATGAATTTTATCCTGGTATTACTTTTTTGAGGAAACCAGCCCAGTTAAGGAAGGCAGGTTTCTTTCTTTGAAGGACTGAACCTAGCTTCAAATTCAAAGTCAAAATTACTTGCTGAATTTACACCCCAGAGGCTCATTGAGATTTGATTCTGTGCTCCACACCCCAGAAATTAACTGAGACCTTTAGACCATTGTCATTCCAGTTGGACAATTGTCTCCAGCTGTTCTTGAGGACACACTGAAGGATCAGGTTAAACTATCCCTGACAGTAAAATGCCTCAGCTGTTTGAGGAATAAATGTTGGGCTTCCTTTGTACAATTAAATTAGCAACAGGTAAACCTGTAACTTTGACAAAAGAAAATTATCCTGCTTTGTAATTTCAAAACTCTAAAGTGTTGAAATTTTTTATTTGCCAACGAGGTTATTGGAGAACAGTGAACATGCCTTAACGGAATGGAAGAGAACCAAGATGGATGTGGTGTTGCCCAACTGCCCCCAGTAATGCCCTCTTGTCAGTTCTGTTACCACGTGCTGTTTCTTTCTCATTTTACAAGGTTTCTAGTTTTTCGAATCAGAAACATTAAATGAAAAGTTTATTTTTTAAATTAACCGTGAAAAGGACAATGTGTTTGCAATTAAGTTTGGAATGCACGTCATGAATATTAATGGATGCAAATGGAAATATAAAATGATTTGATGAACTAATTAACATGAAAATATTTCGTTTGATTGCGAAATCAAACAAAGGATAAGACTTTCATCAATTGCAACTGTGTCTCTCAGCAGAACTTTGCAGTTGTATTCCAGATGAAATGTAGTGGCGGTGTGGAATTTTATCTCTGTAAACTGTGGGTTCAATGAATCAGGGCTGCAATTGATATGGCCACATTAAGTAAATGTGTTAGGTACTTTTTTTTCTTTCATTCACTGGGATATGGACAGTGCTAGCTGGCCAGCACTTATATTGCCCATCCCTTGTTCCTCTTCAGAAGGTAAGCTGCCTTCTTGAATCGCTGCAGTCCATGTACTGTAGGATGACCCACAATTATGGAGGGAGTTCCAGGAATTCAGGAACATAGAAGTAGGCCATTCAGTTCCTTGAGCTTGTTCTGCTACTCAATAAGATCAGTTAGGCTGATCTGTGGCCTAACTCCATATGGGCCTGCCATGGGCCTATATCCCTTGACACCATTGCTTAATAAAGATTTGTCTATCTCAGATTTAAACTTGACAATTAAATTAAGATCAACTGCCATTTGAGGAAGAGAGTTCCAACCTTCACTATTCTTTGCATGTAGAAGTGTAGAAAGCTCACGAATGTCCTTCAAGGAAGGAAATCTGCCATCCTCACCCAGGCTGGCCTACATGTGACTCTAGATCCACAGCAATGTGGTTGGCTCGCAACTACTCTCTGAAATAGTCTCGTAAGCCACTCAGTTATATCAGTCACTATGAAGTCTTAACAAAGGTTTGACACCAAACAGACTACCTGCCATTGACCCAGGCACCAGAAAGGACAATGGCAGAAACAGTCCTGTCAACCCTGAAAAGTCCTCCTTACTAACATCTGGGGGCTAGTGTCAAAATTGGGAGAGCCGTCTCACAGACTAGTCAAGCAACATTCTGACATTGTCATAGTCACGGAATCATATCTGACATGTTATGTCGCAGACACGACTATCACCATCCCTAGATATGTCTTGTCCCACTGGCAGAACAGACCCAGCAAAGTTGATGGCACTGAGGTATACAGTCAGGAGGGAGTGACCCTAGGAGTCCTCCTCATTTACTCCGGACCCCCTGAAGTCTCATGGATTCAGGTTAAATATGGGCAAAGAATCCTCCTGCTTGTTTCAATGTACTGTCCTCCCCTGGCTGAGGAATCAATAGTCCTCCAAGTTGAGCAACACTTCGAGGAAGCACTGAGAGAGACAAGGGTGCAAAATGTACTCTGGGCTGGGGGTTTACAATGTCCCCCACCAAGAGTGGCTCAACAGCAGCACTACTGATTAAGCTGGTCAGATCCTAAAGGACATAGGTGTTAGACTGGGTCTGCAGCAGGTGGTGAGGGAACTAACAAGAGAAAGAAATATACTTGACCTTGTCCTCACCAATCTGCCAGCTGCAGATGTATAAGCAAACAGAATAAGCAGCAAGTGATAGGCAGAGCTAAGCAATCACGCAACAAAAGGATCCAATCTAAGCTCTGCAGTCCTGCGACATCCCATCATGAGTGGTGTTGGACAATTAAACAACTCACTGAAGGAGGAGGCTCCATAAATATCCCCATCCTCAATGATGGAAGCAGCCAACACATCAGAGTAAAAGATGAAGCTGAAACATTTGCAGCAACATGCAGGGCCACCAGGGCCACTCAGCTTCTGACCTCATTACAGCCTTGGTTCAAACATAGACAAAGGAGCTGAATTCCAGATGGGAGGTGAAACAAAGACTTTGGGGTGCAGTTGAACAGTTCCTTGTAAGTGGAGTCTCAGGTAGAAAGGGTGGCAAAGAAGACATTTGGCACAGAGATAGTAGGAACTGCAGATGCTGGAGAATCCGAGACAACAAGGTGCAGGGCTGGATGAACACAGCAGGCCAAGCAGCATCATAGGAGCAGAAAGGCTGACATTTCAGGCCTAGACCCTTCATCATCCTGAAAAGGGTCTTCTGAAGAAGGGTCTAGGCCCGAAACGTCAGCCTTCCTGCTCCTCTGATGCTGCTTGGCCTGCTGTGTTCATCTAGCTCTACACCTTGTTATCTCTGTTTCTCTGACTTGTGTTTCCAGTATTTTCTGTTCTTATTCCAGGAGCTCATTCACAGGTATAAGGTGTAAGCCTCTCACATAATTCTAAAATGTGCCTGTCTCATTGTGGATGCAATTACTGAGATTTCTTCGTGGAAAGGCCGATTACCTTACCATACCTCAGTTAAAATATGCTCCTCGCACACTCAAAAGGTTTATTGTGGGGACAACAAAATCCCCTCCAGGTGTATCAATTATGAGGTGAAGACAAAGCAGGAATAACGTTAATCTCAATTTACTCACTGAACTATATTGGGCTCGTCTGCAAGGCAGCTATATAAAAATGTGAAATGCTCTGGGGACTTGAATACATTCAAAAGGGTTTTCCTGCATCTGTCCGAGACATCCTTCTGAAGGTGTGTTTTTCTGTGCTCTACCAAAAATCATCAGCTGATCGCAAAATCTCTGCAAAAGCAAAATTGAAAAAGTGATATATTCCGAGCTTATAGGTTGCCTGACTTCTGCGCCCCCCCAACCCCCAACTGATATGGAGTCTGCTGTTGAATAATTCTTGCTTTTATTTCTTTTTGTTTTCAGTTTTACAACATCAGCAATGTTTTGCTTTCTGATTATTCCTGTGGTGTTGTTCCAGTAAGGAAAATAAATTATTTACATTGTATAGAGCTTTTCACATCCTGGAGATGTGTCAAAGTGCTATAGAGCCAGTCAGTTATTTCTGGAGTCGTTATGTCAGTAAATGTGTAACCAATTTGCATAAATTCTCAGAAACAGCAAATAAATGAAAAGTCAGATAATTCTTTTCTAGGATTGATGGTCAATATATTAGGAGAATTTCATCCTCTTCGAAAAATACACCTTTGACGTCTCAATAAATAGTTATTATGTAAGTGATGGTAGGCACTCAGTGAGGTGTCAATATGTGCTTACATACTGGAGTGTTGTTGAATCCCACTGACATTCTGAATCACAAGTAAGTCTGCAACTGAAAGGTAAAGTTAAAATTTTTGAAACTGTAAATAAATCACTTATACAGCAAGAGTATCAGTGGCCGGAGAAAAGAACAGGCATCAAGAAAGCTGCGATAAAGCAGCAGTGAGACACGAGAACAGAGCACAGCAGAAACTGAGAACAGGGCATGGCAGTCAGACACGAGAACAGAGAGCACAACAGAGACTGAGAACAGAAAGCACGGCAGTGAGATGTGAGAACAGAGAGCACAGCAGAGATGGAGAACAGAGAGCACAGCAGAGACTGAGAACAGAAAGCACAACAGTGAGACACAAGAACAGAGAGCACAGCAGAGATGGAGAACAGAGAGCACAGCAGAGACTGAGACCAGACAACAGAGAAGACAACAGAGGCCCAAGAGCAGAGAGCACAACAGGGACCTGCGAACAGAGAGCACAGCAGAGGTCCTATAACATGGAGAAAAGCAAAAGGCTGAGAAAAGAGAGCACAGCAGAAGCTTGAGAGCAGAGAGTACAGTAGAGACCTTGTGAACAGAGAAAACAACAAAGACTGAGAGCAGTGTGCAAAATAATGGCTGAGAACACATTGCATAATAGAGAACAGAAAGCACAGCAGAGACCTGAGGCCAGAGTACACAGCAACGATCCTGAAAACAGAGAACACAGCAAAGATTGAGAACAGAAAGCAGAGCAGAGACTGAAAACAGAGAGCACAGCAAAGACCAAGAGCAGAGAGCACAGCAGTCATTTTTTATTAAACCCTCAAGTTAATTTTGTGTTAAGTGAGTTGATAATCCAATAAATAGTGAGACAGCATGAATGCCGATCCTGCAAAGTACACACCTGGCTGCATATGGCGACTTCAGAACACATCCAGTCCTGGAGCACCTTGCATGTAGCAACTGTCATCAGCACACGAGGTTCAATCTCTCGGTTTTGGAGCTTGAGCAACAGCCAGAGTTATTGCTATGCATTTATGAAGGTGAGACTTTTGTAGAATAGTGCATTTGTGGACGTGCTTCCCACAGCATTGAACATTCAAGTGAAAACGAGGTGACTGTCAGACAACCAAGGAGGATCAGCTCTGAACATTGGTGTTAGCGATTGTTCTTCTGAGGAATGCGGACAGTGTCAAGTCCATAACACCATGAGTGGCTCAGCAATGCAGGAGCATGGGAGGAGAAATGGAAAAGCAATAATGATAGGTGCTTCTTTAGATAGGGGAACATAGAAACATTTCTGCAGCTGTGTATGATTGTAGTATGGTACGTAGCTTCCCCGGTGCCAGAGTCAAGGGTGTCACTGAACAGTTGTAGAGCATTTCATAAGCAAGGCTGGGGGATGAATCGCAAGGATTCAAGGTTCATGTCGGTACCAACAGCAAAGATGGATGAGTATTACAACAGAAAGTGCTAGAGAAACTCAACAGGTCTGGCAGCTTCTTTACAGAGAGAGAAACAGAGTTAATATTTTGATTCTGATATCATTCCTTTGGAGGGTTTTATGCTTTTGAAAATGGGGGAACGGACAATTGGAACCAAAACAATGGTCAGTCAAAGATTATTTCAGAGATAGTAGGAACTGCAGATGCTGGAGAATCTGAGATAACAAGGTGTAGAGCTGGATGAACACAGCAGGCCAAGCAGCATCAGAGGAGCAGGAAGGCTGACGTTTCAGGCCTAGACCCTTCTTCAGAAATGGGGGAGGGGAAGGGGGTTCTAAAATAAATAGGGAGAGAGGGGTAGGTGGATAGAAGATGGATAGAGGAGAAGATAGGTGGAGAGGAGACAGACAGGTCAAAGCGGTGGGGATGGAGCCAGTAAAGGTGATACTTCACCAACACCTTCCACCCCAACACTAAGTTCACCTGGACCATCTCTAATACCTCTCTCTCCTTCCTGGACCTCTCTGTCTCCATCTCTGGCAACCACCTAGAAACTGATATCCATTTCAAGCCCACCAACTCCCACAGCTACCTAGAATACACCTCCTCCCACGCACCTTCCTGCAAAAATGCCATCCCCTATTCCCAATTCCTTCGCCTCCGCCGCATCTGCTCCCAGGATGAGGCATTCCACTCCCGTACATCTCAGATGTCCTCACTTTTCAAGGACCGCAACATTCCCCCCTCAGTGGTCGAGAACGCCCTCGACCGTGTCTCCCGCATTTCCCACAACTCATCCCTCACACCCCCTCCCTGCAATAACAACCAAAACAGAATCCCCCTTGTCCTCACGTACCACCCCACCAACCTCCGGATCCAACACATCATCCTCCGACACTTCCGCCATCTGCAATCCGACCCCACCACCAAAGACATTTTTTCCCTCCCCACCCTTATCTGCTTTCCAGAGAGACCACTCACTCCATGACTCCCTTGTCCGCTCCACACTCCCCTCCAGCCCCAGCACACCCGGCACTTTTCCCTGCAACCGCAGGAAGTGCTACACCTGCCCCTACACCTCCCCCCTCACCCCCATCCCAGGCCCAAAGAAGACTTGCCACATCAAGCAGATGTTCACCTGCACATCTGCTAATGTGGTATACTGCATCTGCTGTTCCCGTTGTGGCCTCCTCTACATCGGGGAAACCAAGCGGAGGCTTGGGGACCGCTTTGCAGAACACCTATGCTCGGTTCGCACTAAACAACTGCACCTCGCAGTCGTGAACCATTTCAACTCCCCCTCCCATTCCTCAGATGACATGTCCATCCTGGGCCTCCTGCAGTGCCACAACGATGCCACCCAAAGGCTGCAGGAACAGCAACTCATATTCCGCTTGGGAACCCTGCAGCCCAATGGTGTCAATGTGGACTTCACAAGCTTCAAAATCTCCCCTCCCTCTACTGCATCCCAAAACCAGCCCAGCTCGTCCCCACCTCCCTAACCTGTCCTTCCTCCCACCTATCCCCTCCTCCCACCTCAAGCTCCACCCCCATCTCCTACCTACTAACCTCATCCCGCCCCGTTGACCTGTCCATCCTCCGTGGACTGACCTATCTCCTCCTTAACTCCCCACCTACACTCACCTTTACTGGCTCCATCCCCGCCTCTTTGACCTGTCTGTCTCTTCTCCACCTATCTTCTCCTCTATCCATCTTCTATCCGCCTCCCCCTCTCTCCCTATTTATTTTAGAACCCCCTTCCCCTCCCCCATTTTTGAAGAGGGGTCTGGGCCCAAAATGTCAGCCTTCCTGCTCCTCTGATGCTGCTTGGCCTGCTGTGTTCATCCAGCTCTACACCTTGTTATCTCAGTCAAAGATAATATGGGAAGCGAGATTAAACAGTAAGAGTGTCAGGCAATAGAAAGCAAAGAGAGATGTAAAATCAACAACATACTGCAAACTGCTCAAGAGTAGGTGTTAAGAGTAGAATAAAGGTCAACTCTGGTTAAAAGCAAAAACATGAAAATAAAGCATAAGCATTGGAGGAAGAAAAGTATCAAAATAAAGGACAGAGTACATGGTCTGAAGTTGTTGAACTCAATGTGGAGCCCAGAAGGCAGTAAAGATCACTAAAGCCAAAAATGAGATACTGCTCCTCTACTTGACATGGGCTTCACTGTATCACTGCAGCAGGCCTCAGAAATGTGAATATGAGAACAATGTGGTGTGTTACAACAGCAAGTACCTGGAAGGTCATGCTCAGTGAAGGTGTTCTGCAAACAATCACCCAGACTGTGCTTGCTCTCCCCAGGATAAAGAAAATCACGTTGTGAGCAGCAAATACAGAAGATTAAATCAAGAAAAGTGTAGATGAATTGCTGCTTCACCTGGGAACTGTGTTTGGAGCGCTGGGCAGTGATCTCCTAGGGAGGAGATAAAAGGACAAGAATTACACCTTCTACGATTGCGCAGGGAGACATCAAAGGAGAGGAATAAGATGTGGAGATGGTAGGGGAGTGGACCAGAAAATTGATATAGTGAGAATAGTCATGCTGTGATGCTGATGTGAGAGGAGAGGTGAGGGGAGGGGAAGATTTGTTTGATGGTAGTACCTTACTGGACCTGGTGTAAATGACAGAAGGTGATCCTTCGAACTTGGAGTCTGGTGTGGTGAAAATTAAGGACAAAGGGAATCCAACATTCTCTGGGTTGGGGGGGGGTGGAGAAGGAATGGGAACAGAAATGGAGAAGACGGTCAGATGCAGTTCAGCGTCATGTCAACTGTGGTTTTGTTTTGGGGGAGGGAGGAAGGGAGGTGGTTAAGGAATCCTCAGTTGAGGAAAATGGAAATCATGCCAAAAGCACTATTATGGAAGGTAACATCATCAGATTAAGTATTACGAAGATGGAGAAACCAGGAGAATGGAGTCATTACAGGAAACATGGTGTGAGGTAGGTAACAGTGAGAGTCTGTGGACTTGTAATGAATACTAAGAGGCAGTCTATCCAAAGGAATGGTAATGCAGAAGCCAAGGAAGGGAAGGAAAGAGTCAGAGATGGACCATGCAATAGTGAGATAGGGTGGATATTGGAAGCAAAATTATTCAATTCTTATAGTTCTCAATGAAAGCAGAAAATAAAGTCATCAATGTATCAGAATCAGGGTTGTGGAGCAGGCCCAAATAGGACTGAAGCAAGGAATCTTCCATTTGCACTGAAAAATTGTTCAAAAATAAATTGTTCTTGATCTTCTTGTTCTAGATACTTCCAGTAACTCTTCACTGTATCCATACTAATGCCTCCACTAATATGATGTTTGATGTGGCTCAAGTGAAAAGGGTACAAAAGCTATGCTGAGATACCATCTTGAACACCAGAACTCACCTATAGTGACACTGGTGATCTGAATTTTGTATCACCCATCTGGAATGGTGAGTACAGTTCTATCACTGAATATGAGGAGGGAAACATTATCTTGGAACTTATAGATTCCCTAGAAAGAGCCCAAAGGGTTAACTTATGAAAGCAGGTTGCATAAGCCTGGAACAAAAATATAAATTGCTAGAGAAACTCGGTAGGTCTGGCAGCATCTACAGACAAAAAGCAGAATTAACGCTTCAGGTCTGGTGACCTTTCAGAACTGGACCCAAAATATCAACTCTGCTTTCTCTCCACAGATTCTAC
Organism: Rhincodon typus; assembly: GCF_021869965.1. Taxonomy (NCBI): domain Eukaryota; kingdom Metazoa; phylum Chordata; class Chondrichthyes; order Orectolobiformes; family Rhincodontidae; genus Rhincodon; species Rhincodon typus. Next base: position 45,943,224 of record NC_063340.1, on the reverse strand, counting down.
CAGACCTATTGAGTTTCTCCAGCAATTTCTGCTGTTGTTTTGCATTTCCAGTATCCACCATTTTTTTGCATAAGCCTTGTCTTATTCCCTCAAATTTAGCATGTTGATTGGTGATTTAATTGAGGTTTGAAAATTATACAGGAAAGACTCGGAACAACTATTTCTCCTGGTGGGGAAACCAGAAGCTGTAGTCTTAAAATAATAGTTCAGAAGGGACACATGGACAATCTTTTCAAACAAAGGTTTGTGATAAACTAGAATTCTCTGCCTCAAAAGACCCTGGGTGCCGGCCCAAATGGAATTTTCAAGTTAAGATCAATATGTAACTGTATCAAGGGATATGGATCAATGGCAGATAAATGAAGTGGAGGAGAGGATCAGCCTACTCCTGTTTGTATCTTTCTATGTTCCTAAGTGCTCATTGATGCAGCGAAAAGAGACAATGTGGAGCATTGATATTTAAACTCACTTCAACTGTGCCTGGCAGAACATGCAATTTATCTGGTGTTTCATGTAGAAATTGCACATTAGCTAACATTAATTAAGCTGCTGGCAATGTTTTAGTTTGTGTGCAATAATGTGTTTATTGAATTCATTGTGAAAAATAAATGTTGACAAAGGCAGGGATGAAAATAAAACCTGAGGAAAGTTCAAAACATTAGCCTTCTCCACATTCTTTAAGCACTTCTTTATCATTTAGATTTCAGACACAGGCTATTTTGACCAACAAGACTATGCTGGTGTTTATTTTTCTACAGCAGCACAAAATTTACATGATTGATGTTATGAACATCAAAGCTTAAAGCTATGAAAACCTCATTTCTGCATGTAAGGTAGAACCTGTTTAAGAAACTGCAACTGTGGATGTTTGCTTTAACTTAATGCACTTCAATCAAATGTATTTCAAAGATATAGACGTACTATATATAGTGTTCAAAGATCTAGTAGATACAGTTCAGTAAGGAGAAAATAAATGTCAACATAAATGTATGAAGAGCCAGAACTATTATAGCTACGTCCTGCTGTACCTAAACATTTGGGTGTAAGAGGCTGCACTTAAATACTATCAATTAGAAATTTGACCAATCGTCACTTTGAATTTACGTATTAGTTCTTCTTTTCCATGTTAAACATCAATATTTTTCTTACATAAATATTAGTTAAAATTGATTACATTTCTTTGATTCATTTTTCTAATGTTCACTATCTACCATTGTTTTTAATATTACCCATACGTGTAATGTATGGTGAAAATTTTCAGCCACAACTGCACTTACTTTGACCTTAATATTTTGGATGCATTCACTATGGTGTCCTTTGCTTATGAATTGTTAAAAAAAATATACATTTTAATGAGTATTTGTTTACTTATCTCTATTTTACCCATGAGCTCAGATGTAACTCCTATCCACCACTCTCATTTGGTGAAGTGCCAAACAAATAAATCATCAATCATTGGAGACAAAAGATAAGACTAGTGTTTCAAAATAAATAGATCTATTATTAATTTATTGTTAACATCCAGTGTTTTTTTTTGCTCCATAAAAAGATCACAATGCTGGTGACAGTCAATGGGTCAGCCAGCATCTGTGAAAAGAACAAACAATTCAAAGTAATGCAAGTAGGTCAACACAAAGTCTTTACTGTAGTTATTTGACTCTCGTACAAAATTATGCTTAATGGGGAAAGCAAAATAGTAAAAATATCCCAAGATTAAAATTTACAGGCGCAATATCCTTTAATGTGGAACATTAAGTTAAAGGATACAACCTTGATATTAGTCAAAGGATTCAAATCTACTTCTGCTGTGATTGTGAGCTCTTGTTCTAGTGCTTTCACTCAAACCAGTTGTAATGAGTAATTCCTGTCCATGTCTTACATTGTCATTCCTTTTTATTTACAATCCAAATAACAATTGTAATAGATCATGCTTTGTTATCTCTTCCAAATTTGAAGTGCACATTAATATGAGGTACCTTACCAGTACTAGTGCTCAATGTTTTTGACACGTGGAAAGAAAATAAGTGTAAGGTTGCACAATTTTGACATCCATGCCACGGTTCAATTGGATATATTCACAACACTAATTTTTTTTGCACTACAGCCAATAATAGGACATATCTAGGTCATTAGGTTAATGATATCCATTGCTGATCAAACATCAATACAATTTCCTAGCAATAAATTACTCTCTTCACAAGTGTATTTACCTCAGGAATGAATGACACTCTCACTTTTTGAATTATCTTCCTTAACAGGTATCCCAAAATCAAATAAAGTTTTTCCTATACTTTAAATCATTTTTAAAGAAATCATACAGGAATGTAGGATCAGAAGTAAGCCACTCAACCCCGGAGCTTGTTCTGTCAACCTGGATCATGGATGATCATCAACCTTAATGCCATTTATCTGTGATCTCTCTATATCCCTGAATGTTATTCGTATCTAAAGATCTATCAATTTCTACCTTGAATCTGTTCAATGACTGTGCTTCAACAGATTTACTACACTGTGAGTGAAGAAATTTCTTTTCACCTCAGTCCTAAATGGTTTTATTGAGGCTGTATCTCTAAGTTCTACCACCCTCCCCTTGCCTCAGCCAGGGAAAATATTATTTCTGCTCTATCCTTTGTCACAGAAAACAAGGAGAAGGTGAATTGAACCATTTTTACTGCCCCTGTCTCTGTCTGCAACAGTGTTATTTTTTTAAGGAAAATAATTATTTTCTTATTTCCTTTTCACTTTTAAAATAGACAGTGGTATATTTCTCTAAATCTTGCTTGTGAAGTCCAAATTAAAATCATGAAAACCAAACTCTTTACGGTTAAAACAAGTGGAGTTTATACTTACATTAAAACCTCGGGGGAAATTTTCATGACTCAAATTCTCACACACACACACACGCACGCGCATACTCAGAAAAGAAGTAAAAGAGAAAGGTAAGAAAAGTTACAAAATCACAAATTACTAAAACCAAATATGTCATAATTGGCCTGTGCAAATTAAAGAGTGATTCATTTTGAAAGGTCAAATTTGAATGCAGGATACAGAGTTAATACAGGATTCTCGGCAGTGTGGAGGAACAGAGGGAGTCCACGTCCATAGATCCCTCAAAGTTGCTACCCAAGTTGATAGGGTTGTAAAGAAGGCGTATGGTGTGTTGGCTTTCATTGGCAGGGGAATTGAGTTTAAGAGCTGTGAGGTTATGCTGCAGCTCTATAAAACTCTGGTTAGACCACACTTGGAATATTGTTTCAGAGATAGTAGGAACTGCAGATGCTGGAGAATCTGAGATAACAATGTGTAGAGCTGGATGAACAAAGCAGGCCAAGCAGCATCAGAGGAGCAGGAAGGCTGACGTTTCGGGCCTAGACCCTTCTTCAGAAAAAATGAAACGTCAGCCTTCCTGCTCCTCTGATGCTGCTTGGCCTGCTGTGTTCATCCAGCTCTACACCATGTTATCTCTTACTTGGAATATTGTGTTCAGTTCTGGTCACCTCATTATAGGAAAGTTGTGGAAGCTTTAGAGAGGGTGCAAAGGAGATTTACCAGGATGTTGCCTGGACTGGAGGGCAGGTCTTATGAGGAAAGGTTGAGGGAGCTAGGGCTTTTTTCATTTGAGCGAAGAAGGATGAGGTGACTTGATAGAGATGTACAAGATGATGAGAGGCATAGATAGAGTGGATAGTCAGAGACTTTTTCCCAGGGCGGAAATGAGTATTACGAGGGGGCATAATTTTAAGGTGATTGGTGGAAGGTATAGGGGAGATGTCAGAGGTAGGTTCTTTACACAGAGAGTGGTGGGTGTGTGGAATGCGCTGCCAGAAGTGGTAGTGGAGTCAGATACTTTAGAGACTTTTAAGCGACTCTCGGATAGGCACATGGAGGATAGTAAAATGTGGGGGATGCAGGGTAGATTGATCTTAGTAGGATAATAGATCGGCACAACATTGTGGGTCAAAGGCCCGTACTGTGCTGTGCTGTTCTATGTTCTATGTTCTATGTTCTCTGTTAGTCCAGTAAGTCATTGGCCAATTGAGTTCATTCAGTTGACTATGCACTCAAGTGATTTTTGTATGAGCTCAGAAGCAATAGAATTGTTGATGATGTATAAATGTAAGTAAGTTGGTTCACTTTGCAGGTGAAGAACAAATTTATCTCCACAAATCAGACCTTCAAGAGATACTGAGATCAGTGGAAGATGTTTACCTAATCTCAGAGCTGCTTACCCTTCTGGTGCTACAAGTAGTCTGATGAACAAAATTCAAAGCTGTACAAATCAAAGAGCAGTTCAAAAATGCAGAAGTTTCAGTAATGAGTCCAGGGCCTCACATTCAGACACTTAGCTAATTAAAAGGTTTGGATATTCACTCACCATAATGATTAAGATTTAATTAACAGGAGCTCAGAGAAAGTTTTTGGGGCAGTAACCATGAATTCTGGATGATATTTTTGCCTCCCTCATGCTGATTTTAGATCAGTTAGGACCTGTACAAGCTGGAAACATTATACCTTAATAGGACTGGGAATGATATCCTTGCAGGTATACTTGTTCATGTTAATGGGAGTGAGATTGGGACTCAAATTATAAAGGATAAAGCTAGGAACAGGTAGTAGAAAAATGGAATGTAAAACTATAAGGCAGGAGAAACAAAGACAAGCAAGAACTGAGTATATAATGCAGAAAATGTCAAAGATTCAAAATTAAGGGCACTCCAACTGAATGTATGCAGCATTCACAATAAAGTAGATCATTTAAAGGCACAAACAGAGGTAAATAGTATGATCTAATTGCCATCACAAAAACACACTGAAAAGAAACAAGAACTGGGAAATGATCATTTGAGGATACTCAATTTTCAAAAAGGGCAGGCAAAGGGAAAAGCAATGGTTTTGCACTGACAAAAAAAATGGAATCAGTAGTATGGATATAACCTAAAGTTTGCTTGGTTAACCAAAATGAAGTTAAATGAAGTTAAATGAAATGAGAAGGAGAAACATATGAAGTCTCATTGTGCTCTAATGATTAATAAGTTCGCTGGTTTTAAAGTGTTTCTGTGTTTTGCTGAAAGAATTTGTGTTTGTTTACATCAAAACATTGTACCTCAGCAGGACTGAGCTGTCACAGTAACTCTGGAGAAGCTGAAGCTTTATTTAAAACAGACACAGTGCATCAAATGTGATAATGTGCACTATTTATCTGTTGAATATGTGATAGTTATGGAACTGTGTAGTGTGAATATCATACAGTTGATTAGATGCCACAAATGGTGAATAGCAAGTATGAACTAAAGCTGAGGTCAGATTTTTTTAAGATCAAGAGACAAGCCTCTTTCCAAGAATATGCAAGCACATGTTAATGAATTAATTGATCAAACTGGCATAGAAACTATGACATGTTTGCGATGTTTATCAGAGGTCAAATTAACCGCTTGCTGGAGATTGGATAGTGTCATGATTTGAATGCATGGTTTCTTTGTGCGTAATGAGTGTACAAAAAGAAACTCTCTTACATCATGGCAAAATTAGATAGCTTCGGGAATGGAATTGACCTGATCCACAGACAGAAATTGAAATGAATCTGGCTGATCACTTGTTCTGGTCTAATGTTTGGATAAGTCCATGTAAAATGTTCATTTTGATTGTAAACATTATATGGGTAAGATTTTTGCAGTACTTTATATAGTTCACTTTGATTCAATCACGAAGAACATTAGGCATATTCCATTATTAGCTTGATATTCAAAGTAAACCCAATGGATCAACGAAGTGTGAGAAGATGCCTGCAGTATACTAATAAAGGAGGATCTCAGAACAGAACAAAGTGTGGAACCTGTTTGAGTGGACCTAAGAAAAAACAAGAGGCAGCAAATATTGGGAGCATAGAACAAAGAATTGTGCATTTTGGAAATCTGAAACAAAACTTCCTTGGTGGTCTAGTGGTTAGGTTTCAACAGCCCACTGCTGCGGCCTGGGATCAATTCACAGTCAGGGAATAACTATTTATTCCTGATAGAAGTTTACAATATCGTGAGAGGCATGGATAGAATGGATAATTGGTGTCTTTTTCCTAGAATAGAAATGTCAATTAGTCGGGACATTAGTTTAAGGCAAAAAGGGAAAGATTAAAGGAGATGTGAGAGGCAATTTTTTTTTTTACAGAGGATAGTAAGTGCCTGGAATGTGCTGCCAGAGGACATAGTAGAAACAGATACAATGGCAAAGTTTAAGAGGCACCTTGACAGATAAACAAATAGCCAGGGAATATAGGAATATAGAATCATAGAATCCCTACAGTGCAGAAAGAGACCATTCGACCCATTGAGTCTGCACTGACCTTCCAAAGAGGATCCTACCCAACCCTAAAATCCCGCATTTCCAATGGCTAATCTACCTAGCCTACACATCCATGGACACTATGGACAGTTTAGCACCTGGAGTACCGTGTGCAGTTTTGGTCCTCTTAGCTTAGGAAGGATATTTTTGCCAGAAAAGAGAGTGCCGCAAATGTTCACCAGATTTGTTCCCAGGATGGTAGGACTGTCCTGTAAAGAGAGATTGGGGAAACTTGGCCTGTGTTTTCTCGAATCTTAAAGAATGAGAGGTGTTCTCATTGAAACTAACAAAATACTTAAAAAGATAGCTAGGTAGATGCAGGTGAGGTTTTTTCCATGGTTGTTGAATCTAGAACCGAGATAAATAATTTCAAAAGAAGGAGACAGCCACTTAGGACTAAAATAAGGAGAACTTTTCTTTTACTCAGAAGTTTGTGAATTTTTGGAATTTTCTACCCCAGAGGACTATAAAGGTTCAATAATTGAGTCTGCTTAGAGTGGAGATGGATGAATTCCTAAATACCAATGACAAAAAGAGAAATTGGGATCGTGTCGGAGAAAGACATTGAAGTGGATGATCATCCATGATCATAGTGAATGATGGAGCAGGCTTTTTAAAAGTTATTTGTGGGACTAGTTGGATCAGCATTTATTGCCCACATCATTGCCCTTAAGAAGGTTGTGGTAGGCTGCCTTCTTGAACTGCTGCAATCCATTTTTTGGAGGTTAATCCACATTGACATTAAGGAGGGAGTTCCAGGATTTTGAATTGCGATGGTTCAGGATGGTGTCTGGCATAAAGAGGAACTTGTGAGTGGTGATATTTCCATGTATGTGCTGACCTTCTTCTTCGAGATGATAGTAGTCTTAGTTTTCGAAGGAGCTAGTTAAGGAGCGTTTTAGAATCTTTGCATCTTGTCAATGGTATACAATGTTACCATAGTGCATTAGTGGTGGAGGGAGTGAATGGTTGTGGACATTGTGCCAATCAAGAGGGCTGCTTTGTCATTGATGATGTCAATCTTTCCAAATGCTGTTGGAGTTGCACTCATCCAGCAGAGACACTGTAATCTTGATTTGTGCCTTGTAGATGGTTGACAGGGTTTTGGGAGTCTGGAGGTGAATTACTCACTTCAAGATCCCTGGCCTTTGACAATATAGTCATATTATCTGTATGGCTAAACCAATTTAGTTTCTGGTTGAAGGTCAACCCCAGAATATTGAAAGAGGGGGACTCAACAATGGTAATGCTGTTGAATGTTAAGGGGCAATGGTTAGATTCTTTCTTCATAAAAATCGTCAATTCCCAACACTTTTGTGGCATGAATGTTGCTTGCCACTTGTCAGCCCAAATTTGGACATTATCCATGTCTTGTTGCATTTGAACACAGACTGCTTTAGTAACCTGAGGAGCCCTGAATGTTGCTGAACATTGTGCAGTCATCAGCAAACAGCTCCACTTCTAACCTTATGATGGAGGGAAGGTCATTGATGAAGCAGCATTGATAAAGATGGTTGGGCCGAGGACACTTCTCTGAGGAAATCCTACAGAAATGTTCTGGAGCTGAGATGACTGACCACCAACAGCCACAACCATCTTCCTTTGTGCCGAGTATGATTCCAACCAGTGGAGAGATTTCCCCCAATTCACATTGACTCCAGTTTTACTAGATGTCACACTCAGTCAAATGTGGCCTTGATGTCAAGGCAGTTATTCTCACATAACCTCTGCAATTCAACACTTTATTACATGTTTAAATGAAGGCTGCATGGGGTCAGGAGCAGAGGAAAGCTGGCAGACCACAAACTGAGCATCAATGAGCATACTATTGCTTAGGTGGTGCTAAGTAATAGCATTTACAATGACACCTTCCATCACTTTACTAATAATTGAGAGTAGACTAATGGGGCAGTAATTGGCTAGGTGGGATTTATTCTACGTTTTTTGTCCAGGACATACTTAGGAAGTTTTCCACATTGCCAGGTAGATGCCAATGTTGTAGATGTACTGGAACATCTTGGCTAGGGGTGCAAAAAGCCTGGAGCAAGCGCCTTCAGTACGATTATCAGCATGTGGCTAAGGCCCAGAGCCTTTGCACTATCTAATCCCTTCAGCCATTTGTTTATCACCTGGAGTGAATCGAATTGGCTGAAGACAGGCATTTGTGATGCTGGGGACCTCTGGAGGAGTCTGAGATGTATCATTCACTTGCACTTCTTGCTGAAACTTATTGCAAATGCTTCCATCTTATCTTTTCCAACCATTGAGGATGGGGATAACTGTGAAGCTTCCACTTCCAATGGATTGTACAACTGTCCACCACCATTCATGACTGGATATGGCAGGACTGCAGAGCTTAGATCTGAACCGTTTTATATGGAATCACTTAGTCTTGTCTGTCTTGCTGATTATGCTGGTTGACATGTAAGAAGTCCTGTGTTGAAGCTTTACCAGGTTGACCTCTTATTTTTAGGTATAACTGGTCTGCTCCATATAAGTCCTCCTGCACTGTTCATTGTACCAGTATTGATCGCTTGGCTTGATGGTAGTTGTAGAGTAGGGCTATGGCAGACTATGAGGTCTCAGATTGCATGGGCCCACAGTGCTTCTTAGATGTTCAGTTTGGAGATGCTAGATCTGTTCAAAACCTATCCCATTTAGCACACTAGCAGTGCCGCAAAACATGACTGAGACTATCATCAATGTGAAGACGTGATTTCATCTCGACACGTATAAGTGCAAGATACTAGATGATGGAAATCTGAAACAAACACAGAGAAAGCTGGAGAAATTCAGCAGGTCTGGCAGCAATCTGTGGAGAAACAGAGTTAACATTTTGAGTCTGGTATGACATCTTCCGAACACAAGGCCTATAAGGTGGACATTAACAGCCCTGTCATGGAAACATGCAACTGCAGCAGAAAGTTTGGTGAGGATGAGGTTAAGTATGCTTTTCTCAGGTTGGTTCCTTCACCACCTGTAACAGATCCTATCTCGCAATTATGTTCTTTAGGACATGACCAACTCAGTCAATAATACTGCAACATTGCCATACTTGGTGCTTCCTCCAAGTGGTCTTCAACATGGAGAAGCATTGGTTCATCAAACAAGGTGTGGGTCGGGAGTAGGTGCAGGAGCCTTTCTTGCCTGTTTTTTGCCCTGATAACACGAAACGTCTTGGGATCAGAGTCAATGTTGAAGACTCCCAAGGCTATCCTTCCTATCTGTGTATCAATGTGCCACTACCTGTTCTGGCTGTTGGTACAGGACATATCCAATGATATTGATGGTGATATCTGGGACATTGTCTGTAAGGTAAGATTCTGTGAGGCTGTTGCTTGACTAGTCAGTGAGGATCAACAGGACTGAGTTTGCTGTCATTGTTTCTGATGCTTAGACCAATGCCATGATGTGGAGGTGCCAGTGTAGGACTGGGCTGGACAAGGTCAGAAATCACACGACACCAGATTATAGTTCAACAGGTTGTGTTTTTAAATAAATCTGTTGGACTATAACCTGGTGTTGTGTGATTTCTGACCTGGATCAGTGCTGGTTGGTTCATCCGTTTTATCCTTTTTTGAGAGTTTTTGACAAATGGTACCACAGTCTGGCTTGGTAGGTCATTCTGGAGGGCAGTTAAGCGTCAATCACATTGCTATGGAGTCACTTATAAGCCAGGTAATGGATGGCAGATTTCCTTCTCTACATGGCATTAGTGTATGAGTTTTCACAACAATGAGCAATGACTTCATGGTCATCATTAGACTTTACATTTGAGATATTTTAAAATTTAAATTCCAGCACCTGCTCTGGTGGGATTCTAACCCAGATCCATGGAGCTTTACCCGGGTCTCCAGTGACAATATCATGATGCCATTGCCACCCCAGTCTTGATGGGATAAATGGCCTGTTCCTGTCCCTATGAAACCAATATGCTTGGTCACAGATAATTGGAGACATTTACACCAATTCAAGCAATAATTGGTTTGATGGTCTGCTTTGTTTAGAACTGGCCGAGGTAGACACCCTGCCTACATCTTTATTTCGGCTTGGCTGGAATGGCTGTACAATGCAACTGGTATGACACTCCAAGAGGCAATAAGTTTGCTTTTGGTGGTTGGTGAAAATTCCTAGAAGTGGTGAACTTGCTTATTCTGTGTTTGATAACAGCCTTTTAAAAACCTGTCCTTTTGTCAAAAGGAATTTAGTCAAGGTGTTCTAGATTTTAAAAGACAATTTCAGATCTTTCCCTTCCTACTCTCTAGAAATTTTAAAGTTCCAATGAAATCTCTTCACATATTTCTAAACTGTATAGAATACAGTGTGACATTGTCACTCTCTTTTGATAGTACCACCATCCCAGTGTGATGAAGCTCCATTGCAGTCCCTCCATGGACAGTACATCCAACCTTAGGTATGAGGACCAAAACTGCACATAATATTCCACACAGTCACACCAAGATTGTATGCAAATAAAACAAGATCTTTACTCCTGTATGCAAATACTGTTGCACTAAATACAATTTTCCTTCATAATTGTTTACTGCATCCACAGATTAGCTTTCACTCATTTATGAACAAGGACACACAGATCCTTTTGTACATAAAGAATATATGTTTTTCGGTGATAATTAACCAGAATGATTCATAATTCAAAGTGTATTTTTACCACTATTGAAGTTTTTGGCTCAGGTGAGCTCCAAACTGATATTTCTCCTTTTCAATAGATTATAAAGCAGAGAATGCAGTAAACTGTCTAATTTATTCCATTGAATAACATGCACTAAATCCCATTGTCTACTCTTAAAAACAAAATGTTAATACTTGTTTGTTTACTTGCAAATAATGAAGCTCACACAGTTTGGCTTTCAGCCATTACGAAAATAAATGGAATCATTGTCTTTATGCAATGCCTTTTGCATTGTAGCTCCCAGCAAATGATGTTGTAAGGGCTCATTTTGACTGACGATATGCTCATGAACCTCTGCCAGCTAAGTTAAAAAAAGGCTAACTGGGGTCTGTCACATCCTGTGAGGGCTTGCACTTCTGCACATTATATGCACAATCAGACGCATTGTGTGATATGTGCTTCCCAGTTTACTCGTTCCTCAAGTTGTGAACTGTTGCCAGTCACAAACAACTATTCCCAGTGAGGTCTCTTTCTCTGCTTTACATTGCTTCTTAGCACTGTAACTTCAACGCAAGGCTTGATTCTACTCACTGATCTTGTAGTGATTAAGTTGTAGCTGTAGTAGCAGGCTCTATACTGTCAGTGGATTTGGCCTCTCTGACAAGATCTTGTTCCCCTCCTTTTTGTTGCTAATTACTGCTGTGGGAAGAATAAGCTCTGCGGCATCATGACATGTTCCTGCAATTTACACTGCAACAAGACAATAAAAGCAACTCTGCTCACTCATACAAAGCAATATTCATTCCTAGACTGTCGGTGAACAGATAGAGAGGACTTGGATCTATTGGGATAACCTGAATTCACAATGCTTGCCTCAGCCACTTGCAATTGGGCTATTTATTTGGAAACACAATAGGCTTTACTGTCTTTTAAGTGTCCTGCTAAATCAGGTTCAGATTGATGCAGGGAATTTTAAACACATTTTTGGCACAAATACATTGACAGCCAAATTTACATTCTGCCAGATTTCTCCTCATATTCCATGATTCTGGTGATCAATAACATCAAATGTTTATTTTAATGAGCAAGCTGCTTAAAGCCTATGTTGATGATAATGCTAAATAAAAACACTAGGTCAGATTTTAAGTAATAAATAAAATCGGTCAATGGTTAAACCTGAAATCTTAACTCTTATTTTCTCCGCAGATGCTGCCTGCTCTGGTGAGTATTTCTAACATTGTCTGGTTGTATTTGAATTGAATTAGCTTTATTGTCACATGTACTCAAATGAGTACAGTGAAAAATGTCCAAGTTGCCACTCACGGTGCCATCTTAGGTACAAAGGTACCTGGGTACAAATTCTTCAGTACATCTTCTTAGAAAAGAAAAATGAGAAAAATAAAGAAAAAATCCAGCATTGCAGATTGTAGGAATAAATTAGAAAATAGAGAAATAAAAGTTCAGAACCAGAGTCCTTCCAACTCAGTCCACGCTGGCACCTAGCCTTCAGTCCACACCGGGCCTTCACGCCAGACCGTGCCAGGCTTCACCTTGAGGCTCTCGAAGCTGGCTGACCGTTCTGGAATCACCTCGAGACTGGAGGTCCAAGCTGAGGCCATGCCAGGCCGAAAGACTGCCATAGGCCGCTGAAAGACCACCACGCGGGACCAAAAGACCACCGCATCAGGTCATTGAGACACCACCATGCTGGGACGGGAGATCGCCATGCCAGATCAAGAAGATGCCACGCCAAGCCAAGAGGCCGCCACTCCATGCTGGGAGATCACCACACCAGGCCAGGAGGACGCCACGTCAAGCTGGAAGGCCGCAGTGCCAGGTTGGGAAACCTCCACGCCAGGTTGAGAGGATGCCTGGCCTGGCCAGGAGAGTGCCTTGCTAGGTCAGGAGGCCACCACACCAGGCCAAGAGAGCACCTCGTCGGGTCTGTGCTGAGGCTGAGAGTCCGAGGATTTACAGCATCTGCAATATTTTAATTTTTTGCGAAGATAGATTTTAAACTTGTTGCTAACGTGATAAATGATTGTTGCAAATTGACTGCTCAGAATAGAAACAACCCTGATTTGTTTATCCATTGTTTTGATGTAAATGAGAATCGGCCTTGCTTTCATACTGTGAAGATGAACCACAACGCCTGTTTCATGCTCTGTAAAGGTCATAAATCTTGGATTCCAACTTCAACGTTACAAACTAAGAATATTGCTTAAACAGAGGCTTAATGCCTTTACAAAATTCTAAGGCCAAGTTTAGACTATGGTCACAGTATGACAATCACTACATTATATAAACTCAAATTATCTGTTATGCTGTCTATAACATTTTATGTGCATCCCTCTTCTGTGCTCCATACTTGACAAGTATGCACCTGTACTCTGGAGTTTTCTTCCTAAAGCCTCGATCCAACTACACGTTTCCTTTTTTTAAATTCATTCATGGGATGAGGGCATCACAGGCCAGGCAGCATTTATTGCCCATCCCTAATTGCCCAGAGGGCTGTTAAGAGTCAGTCACATTACTGTGGGTCTAGAGTCACATGTGGGCCAGACCAGGTGAGGATGGCAGTTTCCTTCTCTAAAGGATATTAGTGAACCAAATGGATTTTTCGACAATTGACACTGGATACATGGCCATCATTAGACTCTTAATTCCAGATATTTATTGAATTCAAATTCTACCATCTGCCATGGCGGGATGCGAACCCAGGTCCCCAGAGCATTATCTGGGTGTCTGGGTTAACAGTCCTGTGACAATACCACTAGGTGTGGAAGAAACATTTTACATCTCAAGGGTAGATGGGAATTTAGGCCAAGACAGAAAAGGCAACCATGGGAGAAACTGATGACTTAGAGGAAGAATTTTAATTAGTTTAGCATGTGGGATTTTAATGAGCTTAGCAGAAGCCAGGAAGTAGTTGCTCAGACTGTGTTATCACTATGTGTATGTTATCTCAGCTAGAGTTAGAGAAGGATCTTTTGATGTATGTCACCATACCAAGGTCTTAGGCTGAAGTAGAGATGTTCCTTGTATCCCAGTGGAGCCTAGTTACTGATAAGCTAGAGTTTCAATCAAACTGTAAGTCACTCCGTATGCTAGCTGCATGCCGAAGGTCATTCGAAGAAGTAATTATTAAGGCATCTGTAAGACAGCATTCCTGTTACCTCGAGCAGTGTCTGTTTTCTTTAAACTTACAATGAATGAATCAACAAACACAAGGTATCACGGAAACACCCTGCTCTGAAGTTAATGGTATAAAGGAGATTGTTATACTCTGTATTGAGAGAGTCGGGTGCCGGTGGAGATCGACACTCACTCTCCTTGGTACCAAGTAAGAAAATAAACTCCTTTGAACGGGAGCTGGAGTCTAGTCTCATTATTAGTTAAGCAGAAATAAAATATTTCTACAACACTAGGCCATCGCCTTAAATTAAAGGGACAGTGGCAGCATGAAAGCACATTTGGTAAAGGGTCAGAAAGTGGAGTTTTCAGTTTGGAGGGAAATGTACACTGGTTACTGTTAGGACCACTCTTCCTTTTGATATTTATTAATCATTCGGAATTGTGTGTAAAGGGCATAATTTCAAAGTATGATAACGAAATAAAACTTGGAAATGCAATAAGCAATGAGAGGATAATAATAGACTTTAGGAAGAAATAGAGAGGGCACGGTGGCTCAGTGGTTAGCACTGCTGCCTCACAGCACCAGGGACCCGGGTTTAATTCCACCCTTGGGCAACTGTCTGTGTGGAGTTTGAACATTCTCCCTGTGTCTGCGTGGGTTTCCTCCAGGTGCTCTGGTTTCCATCCACAGTCCAAAGATGTGCAAGTTAGGTGGATTGGCCATGCTAAATTGTCCAGGGATGTGTAGCTTAGGTGGGTTATAGGAGGATGGGTCTGGGTGGGATGTTCCAAGGGTCAGTGTGGACTTGTTGGGCTGAAGGGCCTGTTTCCACACTGTAGGGATTCTATGATAAGACTGATGAAATGGGCAGACACTTTGGCACATGAAATTCAATGCACAGAAGTGTGAAATACTTCATTTTGGCAACAGTTTACTAATTCCATATTCACCAAATCATACCTTATAGCCAATGCCCGGAATTCTTTCTGGCAGCCCTGGTGGGAGTATTGTCATAGATCATTGGGAGAGGGTTGCCCTCAGAGTCCTTCTCAACATTTACTCCAAAATACAACTGAGTTCTCCCTCAATTGATGAATCAGTATTCCTACACATAGAACACCACATGAAGGAAACACTACGGATAATAAGGACATAGAGTGTATTCTGGGTTGGTGATTTCAATGTCCATCACTAAGAGTGACTTGGGAGCACCACTGAGTTGGCTGGATCCTGAAGGTCAGATCTGCCTGACTTGGCCTGCAATAGGCAATGATGAAAGCAAGAAGAAAGAAGAACCTGCTAGATCTTCTCCTCACGGATCTACCCTACACAGATGCATCTTTCATGACCAGTTTAGTAGGAATGATAACAGCATGGCACTTCTGAAGACGAAATCCCATCTTTAAATTGAGGACACCATCTATCATATTATATGGCATTAGCGTCATGCTAAGTAGCATCCATTCAGATCTAGCTGCACAAAATTGGACAACCATGAAGCACTATGCGCCCTAAACAGCAGAAATATGTTCAACAACAAACTGTAACCTCATGGATCAGCATATCCCTCCTCCTACAGTTACCATCAACACAATGCATCACTGTCTGTGGATGCAGAATATGGAATCAAGATCTTAATAAGGACTTCACCTCTGTCTTCACAAAGAAGCAAGATGTTGCAGACTTTCTGGTCACAAAGAGGAATATGAAATATTAGATAAAATATGTTTAATGAGAATGGAAATACTGGAAAGGCTGGTCTCCATGAAGCTGGATAAATTACCATAGACAGATGAATTATATCCTAGACTATTAAAGGAAGTGGAGAAGGAATTAAAGGATGTTCTGATGTCACTTCCTCAATAGACATGGATTAAGTACCTGAAAATTGGAAGTCCGTGAACGTTGTGCCATAATTCAAAGGGGTACGGGAATAGGCCAAATAATTAAAGGACAGTTCGTCTAACCTCAATGGTGTACAAAATACTACAGTCAATACTGAGAAATATAATTAACTGTTGTTTAAAAAGGCTTGAATTAATCAGGGATAGTAGGAACTGCAGATGCTAGAGAATCCGAGACAACAAGGTGCAGGGCTGGATGAACACAGCAGGCCAAGCAGCATCATAGGAGCAGAAA
>NC_063340.1:45777553-45926583 GCF_021869965.1 Rhincodon typus | reverse complement strand
CTAGACCCTTCATCAGAAAAGGGTCTAGGCCCGAAACGTCAGCCTTTCTGCTCCTATGATGCTGCTTGGCCTGCTGTGTTCATCCAGCCCTGCACCTTGTTGTCTTGAATTAATCAGGGATGGTCAACATGATTTCTTACTAGCTTAAAAACAAATTATAAGGAGGATTGATAAGGGTAGTGCAGAAAATGTTTTCTGTATGGATTTTAGCAAGGCATTTGACAAAGCCCCACATGACAGACTAATCAGAAAAGGTAAAGCCCATGGGATACAAGGGAACATAATGAGCAAGATCCTAATAAGGTTCAGTACAGGAAACAAAGGCTAATGGTTAACTGATGTTTTTATGAGTGGAAAGCAGAGACTAGTGGTGATCCACAGGGTTCAGTGTTGGGTCCCTTTCTATATGT
The DNA here is from genome assembly GCF_021869965.1 of Rhincodon typus. Lineage (NCBI taxonomy): Eukaryota > Metazoa > Chordata > Chondrichthyes > Orectolobiformes > Rhincodontidae > Rhincodon > Rhincodon typus. The sequence continues at coordinate 45,926,173 of NC_063340.1, read as the reverse complement.
GATATGCATATTAATGATTTAGACTTAAATATGGGAGACATGATTTGGAAATTTGCAGACAACGCAGAAACAAGATAAAGTGGTAAGGAAGCATGTGAAATGCATTCCTTCATTGGGCAAGTGACTGAATACAGGTATTGAATATTGAAGGTCTTTGTGGACTCGTCGGGCTGAATGGCCTGTTTCCACACTATGGGGATTTTATGAAAAACAGCAATGTCATGTTAGAAATATATAAGACACGACTTAAAACATTGCTGGAGTTTTGAGTACAGTTCTGGTCACCGCATTACAGGAAGGATATAATTGCTGTAGAAAGTTTACAAAGGAGATTTGCAAGTATGTTGCCAGAACTTGAAAAATGCAGTCATGAGGAAAGATTGGACAGGCTAGTGTTGTTATGTTTGCTGCAGAGGGCGTTAAGATATGACTTAATTGAGGCGTAGAAAACAATGGCTGGATTCTTGATTCCCCAACCGGAGAGGTCAGTTACCTGCGGGATCAGTGTTACATTCTTGATTGTAAGCATTCTAACCACATATGAGGTTTGTTGAAACAATGATGTGGTTCCTCTATTTGAAATTAAGATTATGTACAGATAATGTTCATCAGGAAACTATGCGTAAGTGTGTGTGATATCTGCAGATGCACCCGATTACAAGTCATTTGACAATTAAATCACATCCAAGTGAAGGTATCAGTGATTGGCAGCAGTTTTGATTTGCCTCCTTAAGGATTCATTAATATCATCTTGCAGAAGACAGTGGTTGCAGAATGTATAGGATGTTGCCGGGACTGGAAGGGATATTTGGAGAGGCTGGATAGGGTAGGGTGGATAGGCTGAGATTTTTTTCATTGGAGTGTAGGAGGTTGACAGCTGATCTTATAGAGGCTTATAAGATCATGAGACGTATAGATAAGGTGAATGACAAGTGTCTTTTCCCTACTGTGCGTGATTTCAAGGCTAGGGGGCAAGAGGAAAAAGATTTAAAAAAGACACGAGGGGCAATTTTATTTAATACGGAGAGTGGTTTATGTGTGGAATAAACTTCCAGAGGAATTGATGGATGCAGGTACAGTTACAACATTTTAAAGACATTTAGGTAAGTACATGAATGAGGAATCTTTGAAGGGATATGGGCCAAGCGCAGGCAGGTGAGATCAGTTTAGTTTGAGATTATTGTCAACATGGACTGGTTGGACCAAAGGGTCTGTTTCCATGTTATATAACTCTATAACTCTATGGCTGTATGTATATACAAGATGTATATACAAGATACACTGGAGTAAATCATCAAATCTTCTTTATCAACACCTTCCAAATCCACAGCCTCTACCAACTAAAGGCAGCAGGCACATGGGAACACCACAAACATCTTGCCTTGGAACAGAGTCTGAACAGGTGCCTGGTCTCCTCTGAGTGCCAGCTGTAAAGCTATTGCAGTGAAGTTTACCAGTTTGTGTTGCCAAGCTTTGTAAGGTGGATTTTCCCACCGAGGTGCAAGTGTCTGATCTGGTTGTAGGTGCAGGAGAAGGCAGCCTTGCCCATACTTCCTCTGAGCCCTCAAATTCAGAGGTTGAGGAGGCAACTTCTGGTGGAGCAATACGTTGGTGGAGAAACAGCCTACTACATCACCTCTGAGTTTGAGACAGACCTGGGTGGCATCCGTGGACCAGGCTGTCGGTCCTCAGGAAAGAGAGTGCCTCTCCTCTGCACCACCCCAACCACTAGGACAGTGTCAGAAGTTGACCATCTTCCTCTTCTCCAACATGTTCACATTGAACGTAAGTCACCAAGTAGGGCAGTTTAGAAATGCCAGTGCATCAACCAGGTGCTCAGCAGCCTTTTAAAACTGGTGCAAGCACCAGGGAATACAGTCTTTTGGTTGCTATCTGTTAGGTGGTACACTGTCCTAGAAGCTCAGCATGGTAAGATGAGCTAGTTTCAGACAAAAGGGGTGCCAAAGGAGTGTAGTTAATGGAGTGAGTTTGGTAAGATACAGTGAGAAAATTCATTTGGCCTTGCAGTGAAAATCCTTCCAAAAAACTTCAGGCAGCTGACTCTTAGCCAAAAATACATAAGGTTCAGCCCAAAGAATATGCAGCAAGTGTTTTATGATCTAGAATGCATTCCCCTGAATATCGTTAGAAGCAGATTCAATAATAACTTCCAAAAGGAATATGATACAAACTTGTAGGAGAAAAACTTGAACAGCTATCGGAAAATAGCTGGGAGGAAGTACTAATTGGACAGCTCTTGTGGAGACCTGACACCAGCACAATGGGCCAAATGGCCTCCTTCTGTGCTGCGTTAATCTACGGTTCAAAAATCTCCTCAAAACCCGCCTCTTTATCTTTGCCTCTGATCAGCTCAACTTTGTCTCTTCACACTGCCTGCCAGCTCTCTGTATTCCCTGCCTGCCTGTGGTTTCCCTATGTTAAAGGCACTTTATAAATTACTATTGTCATGTTTTCATATGCAGAGCACCATCTGCTGACAGTGATTCCATCTTTCTGTTCAGGACTTAGTTTTGGATACAAGCAGAAAATGGCAGAGCTACAGAATCTCCATTAGCTCCTGTAAAGAGAGAAATCAGGTTCAGGTTTTGGGTAGATATCATCAGAAACAAAGGATTTCACCCAAATATTTAGCCATCTGTTTCTTTATAGCAACCCTGCTGTGTAGCTTCAGTACTATCTTCAAATTTTTAATCCTTAGCTTTCTTTTATAATTTCATTTCATTGTTGAAAACTGTATCCAGTTATGTGTTTGGATCTTTATCTGATTTTAATTTTTAATTTGTTTGTCCACAAGCTTAATTATTGGTCTTTGTCTCATTCATTATGTATTTATAATATATTACAATGCACAAGGATAAAAGAATTACAAAATAAATCAAGCAGGTGCTTCATCCAGTTTTCTCTATTGAGAGACTTTTTTTAAGTTCTTATACACCAGGAGCATTTAAGATTATTAATCCTACACTGCATAGCATAGGTGGAATTTTGTGAGGGAGGCATTACACTCACAAGTGTGAAGATTGTTTTTGTTCAGCTTTTAAGCAGATTATTTTGATGAACTGGTCGACAGCATGAGAACCTAGAGCAAACCAAACGCAACAGATGCAAATTATATGTGGGAAAGTTTGTTTCCAGTTACTCGACTTTGTGTTTGGAGGGGAATCCAAGCCTGCCAAGAATAAATGCTTTAGCCATTAATTATAGTTGACAAAGCAATAGACTGCAGCTGGAGATGACTATCTTAACAGCTGTCCCATGAAATTGATCCTAGCAGATTTGAGAATACGAAGACTTAAACAGAGAATGAACTGTAATGTCACAGTTAATCCATTAGGTTCAAACAGAGATGGTTCACTTTGTGTTTGGTCCCACATTGGGCGATTGATGCATGGAACCAAACATTGACAGATAAGAGTAAAATTCTTTCCAGTAAAATAAAAGTAGTCCTGTGGGCTGGTCAAATTTATGTTCAAGAACTAAAAGTCTTGAAATTTCTTCCATTATTCCTGTCACAAATCAGACAATATAACAATATATAATGTATAGAAATGTAGGCAGTGAGCATTACGGTTTGTTCTCGCCCTAATCTTTTCTCACCTCAGCCCTGCTAAGGTAACTGATAACCTTTCCTCATTTGTCATTTGTCAATGGGAGAGGGACCCAGTAAACCACCTGATTTTTGTTTTTGCTGGCAATGAACCAAAGAGTCCCAAGGAAGGTGAAAACTGACGTGAATCCCTGGATGAAAAATCTCTTACTTAATTGGTTGGATGGAGAAAGTCTTAAGATACCTCCTTTCCCGCCTTAATGGCAAACAAAATGTTATTGAAGGCTTCAGTCCAGTAGGTCTTCCGTTCAAGAAGTAAAAACACATTGATATATGAGATAGCATGAAGAAACTGAAGGATTTCTGATCCAAAGGTGTTTAATTTTACAAGACAAGAGGCTCAACTGTAGATAGATCACATGATCTGGGATTCGACTGTCAGTGGTGATGGCTAGCTAACTGCAACGAGTGCTTTCTTCACACATGACTGGAGGCTCACTACATTTTCCCGAGAATTGATGTGTTAGATATCCTTGGCATAGTGCATACAGGGCTCCATCCATCAAGAGAGGGTCATTCGTGCCAGGGTCTAAAGTTCTGGTGGCACAATGTCAGAGCCAGCATTACAGCATTAGCTAAGTGACAGTGGTCGTCTAATGCTTTCCGTTCCATCCTTGAGGATGCCTCAATACTATTGCTGTTAAGGTAACCCTGAGAATTAGTAACATGGACAGATGGGAGAAAAGTCCACACAATTCATTGCCTGTTCCTCATTTCTGAGTAGCAGATGTTCTTGAAAAGGGGTGGAGCAAAGAGAAATTAATGTAGTTTGGATTTTGAGATAACTGGTGTCATGATCCATTTATCTTCATTCCCATTTATTGGTGGGAAGTATCCTGCATGACCACAGGACATTGCAACACAATCAACTATTTAAGATGTGTAGGTAATATTCTAATCCCTTTTCAGCTTCAGCAGTCCCCCAGAATTGAGGATGACTTAGAGTCATACAGCACAGAAACAGACCCTTCAGTCCAAATCATCCACGACGACCAGATAACCAAATCTGACCTGGTCCCATTTGCCAGCATTTGGCCCGCATCCCTCTAAACCTTTCCTATTCATTTACCCATCTAGAGACCTTCTCAATGTTGTAATTGTACCAGCCTCCACCACTAACTCTGGCAGCTTGTTCCATACACGCACCATCTCTTGCATGAGAAAGTTACCACTCAGGTCCCTTTTAAATCATTCCCCTCTCACCTTAAACCTATGTCCTTGGCTATTCATCCTATCCATGCCCCTCATAATTTTATAGACCTCTATAAGGTCACCCCTCAGCCTCTGTACTCCATGGAAAAAGGCTCCAGTTTATTCAGCCTCTCCATATAGCTCAAACCCTTCGGTCCTGACAAAATCCTTGTAAATCTCTTCTGTACCTTCTCAAGTTTAACAACATCCTTCTTATGGAAGGAGAACCAGAGTTGTATGCAGTATTCTAAAACTAGCCCCACTCATGAATATCCTGTACAGCTGGAACATGACATCCCAACTCCTATACTCAATGTCCTGACCAATAAATGCAGGGAGAGCATATGCACTGTTCATGATCTTCAAAAATTCCTAACTCTAGAATGATCTGGGTGGATTGGAAGGTAGGAAGTGTAACATTCTTATTGAAGAGAGGAGAAAAAGAGAAAATAGATCCAAAGGTCAATTATTCTGACATCGCTCGTTAGGAAATTGCTGGATTCCACTTAGAAATTGGTAACAGATCACTTAGGAAATTGTAATATGGTTAGACAGAGTCAATAAGGATTTATGAAAGGGAAATTGAAAAATCCATTACAGATTTTTGAGGATGTACCTATCAGGAAACCAGTAGCGATAATATATTCAGATTTTCAAAATCATTTGGAAAAGAGGCCAGCAATAAGTTTGAATGGAAGGTTACAGTCCTGAAATGGTAGCTCTATATTATTTTTCTCCCCTGACAGTGCCTGTGATACTATGTATTTCCAGCATCTGTACTCTTCTGATCTTGTGTAAGGGCTTTTGGAATTGGAGTAATATGCTACTATGAATGAGGAATTATTTCAGGAACTGAAAACAGAGAGGAGAAACTAAAGAGTAATTTGCAGGTTGGCAGGCTGTTCCCCAGGAACTAGACAATCAGGTCTAGTAAAAAGCCAATCTTTTTTTTTTCTGAACGGATATGGAGCCATCAAGATCTTTTTTTAATAGAAGTTGGAATTGAATGAGTTTGAGCTTGTCATCTGGCAGTTGGTGCCTCCCAGAGGTATTTCAACCATTGAGTCACAGTCACAGCCATGGGCTATTCTGCCAATGTTGCTCCTTGCTGATGACCAAGCAGCTACAGCCACATTGATCTTTTGAAATAATATAATTGTGCAGCTATTCTATTCTAATCTGCCCTCTCTCCCTTCTGACTTCTTTCACAGTGCCCATCTCCAATGGTAAGGCTGTCAGCAGGACATCACAGCAGACAATTCCATTGGACCTCCTGCTTCTCTGGTCTAACTGCCTTAGTTGGGCAGGACTCCCAAAGGTGGCTTCTCAATTGACTGTCTTGAAGAAGATATCAGCACGAGTAGGATAATAACCATCATCAAATAGGATTGCTAAGATGTAAAGCAGAGAAACCAGCCAATGTGACCATCCAGTCCAGGCCAGTGTTTATGCCCTAATTAAGCGTCCATCAATCTTTTGTCATATAACCCCCTATTCCAGTTCCCCTCATATGTACTTCTAATTTTCCCTCAAGTACACATACACTGTATTCTTCAACAACTCCCTATAGAAGTGAGAGTTCTTACCACTCTTCAGAATTCATTCTGAATTCTCTATTGGATTTCATGGTGACTATTGTACATTGATGATGTCTGGTTATGTTCTTCCCCAGAAAAGGAAATATTCCCTCAGTATCCACTTGATCAAAGCCTTTCATATTTTTAAAGATGAATAACAATGTTTGAAACAGGCTTAGTACAACTTTGCCACTTCTCAATTCTATTCTTCTCAAACTACAGCCTTGTGCATTTAGTTTGCTCTTCTTATGACTTTCCCAGCCTGTAGCACAATGTTTCATCATTGATGATTTGTAATCATTGACCCTTCTGTTCCTTTAACCCACTTGGTCTTGGACCTTCCAAATAATAAGTGACCACCCCGCTCACCTCCCATTCTTGCTACCAGTAGTATACCAGCTCACATTTATCTGAATTGGGACTTGTATTTCTTCCTAAAGGGAGCAAAAGATAATAGATTCAGGAAGGTTATGTGAGTGGGCAAAAAGTGCAGATGGAGAATAATATGGCAGAATGTAAAGTTAACCACTTTGTTAGGGAAAATAGGAAACAGGGTATTTTTTTAAATGGTAAGAAATTGTTAAAAGTTAATGTTCAGAGTGTGTTCTTGCACATGAAACATGAAAAGTTTACACATAAGTGCAATAAGCCATCAGGAAGACAATCTCTTTCAGTGACCTCCTCAGCAGGACAGAAAGTAAGTAATTTCCTAATATAACAAATTTAAGGGTGATCTTTGAAATTAGAAATAGGGAAAGACTGTTTCCTCGGGTGGGAAAGACCAGAATAATGGAACATAATCTTAAAATTGGAATTGGACTATTCAAGTGTTACACAGCATTTATTTACACGCAGATGAATGGAAATCTGGAACTGTCTCCCCAGAATGCCACGTATGAAAACCCATCGAAAATCTTAAAACAGAGGAATAATGGATTTTTGGTAATTAATAGTATTAAAAGTTATGAAATCAAAGCAGGTAATAGAATTAAGATACAAATCAGCAATGATATAATTGAATAGCAAAACAGAATGTTTCAAAATATTGAGTACTGTTGTATTCTTGTTCCTATACTCCTTATTCAACGATGCTAAGAAGCACACTACACAAATGCATTGTTGTTTTTATTTGTTTGGAGACTAATAATAAAGCAGTTTCTATTCTTTAAGTCTTCATGAATGCAAATATACCGTCTATATTTTATGGACCAAGTCTAAACTTATGATTTGGTTCATATCTTAATGCAATCAAATGAATCTAATCTCATTCGATCGAATCCGGATGCAGCCCCAACTGCTGATTCTTTGAATGTTTTATATCCAGTATATCATCAGGCTGTCATTGCAAGTTACAATCCTGTTGCAATTTCTATACTTTCAAATCAAATATTTTGGTGAGTCTCAGGAATTCTATATTCCAAAATAACTAGAAACTGAAAGAATATAAGCACCAAACTTCCTAACTCAAATGAGACTCAAGAATTACAGAGCCATCTGTTATGGGAACGATTTAATTCATTGTGGGCCCCAATGCTTCTGCAATTTATCCAGCTAAGATTGGCAGAGAAATTCTTTTGGATGCATATTAAAGCTCTAAAGCTTCTATGATAACTGAGAGCTTGATACTATGGAGCCATCTGTTGAGAACGTCACTTAAAACATTTGCTGGAAAGTGGGCCAAAACTATGCACAGTTTTAGCTGCATGAATTAAAATGCTTGGATAGAGGTAAAAAGATTATCTTGAAGAGTTTTTTCATGCTAAATAGGATGGCATTCAGCTTTTTTTCCAATGGTGTTTTAGCCTGTGAGGCAGAAGGTTATGGATTCAAGCCTCACTTCAAAAATTTGAAGAATAATCTTGGCTGGCACATAATGCAGTATTCCAGATGTACTATGCTGACAGAGTACAAAGTATTAAATCAAGGCTGAATCAGTCTCACAGGTGGGTCTAAAAAACCTATGGCAGTATTTCAAAGAAGACCAGGGACTTCTCTCCATTTTTCGGGCCAATATTTATCTCAATCAGCTTTACTAAAACAGATTATTTAGACATTATTTATTTGTAGGACTTGTTTTGTGCAAATTGACTGTCATGTTCCCTCCACAATAACAGCAAACAGACTTCAAAAAATATTTCATTGGCTATTGAGTATTTTGAGTATTAAAAGCAGCATGTGTTGCTGTATTAATACATGTTGTTTTTAATGCAAGGTGTAGAAAATGTTTTTCGATTAATTTTCTTCTGTGTCTCCACACTACGCATATTTTACTATTAAACATAATCTCTGCCAGGCAGTCAATTTGACTGACAAATTTTACAGCTGAGCAAATGGAGAACACTCCAGAAAAGATTGCAAGGCTGGATCAGTTGTGTTTCATGTTTGTTAGGGGTCAAGATCAACAATTGGAGTGACATTGATGTAGTTGGGAAAGTTGGGGTTTTTGTGTGATTACAAGGTCAGGGGAGTGGAGAATAGACTGGAGGTGGATTAGAAAGCCATAGATTGGTTGGAGCTCAGGGGTAGGAGACGATGAGATGTCAGAGCATGATTCTGGAGGCCCAGACAACGTGGCTCATATACAGTACAAACAGAAACACAGTTAAAATGAAGGCACACATTTGAGATTCTCTTGAAGGGGTTTCAAAAAGAGACAGAATGGGCAGCTATGAAGCAGGTTGGATTTCCGTCTCAAAGTTTTAGCATTTTAACTTATAGCATATCAAATTGCACCTGTTTGATGATGAAGCATACCCAATATGTATTTCTTTTACTTGAATCAATTTCAGAAAATATTTAACTATATCAGTAATATACCATCAGAAATGGTAAGAACTGCCGATGCAGGAGTCAGAGATAACACAGAGTGGAGCTTGAGGAACACAGCAGGCCAAGCAGCATCAGAGGAGCAGGAAAGCCGACATTTTGGGTCAGGACCCTTCTTCAGAAAAATTTTTTGTTTTTTGATTAATTTTCTTCTGTGTCTTCACAAAAAATTTTCTGTGTTATCAATAACATACCATGATGGATTATTTGTCTTAGCCATATAGCTAATGTTTTCAGTTTGTTCTTCCAACCAATTAATACAATCTCATACATTGCAATCTATGACACCAAAATGCATCTTGATCATATCAGAATTCAGTTAAAAAAGTAGGTGACATCATATAATTGTGTATTGAAATTCACCCTGCACTTATTCATTGAAATGAAATCCATCACACACAACAATTTCTGCATGTCACTTCTTTATGAGTAGTTTCCATTTTAGCTACAGGAAAACATAATAATAAATAGAAGCCATCTAGTCCCTCGAACTTCTCCAATACAGTTATCCTGAATGTAGCCCATTTCCATAAAGGAGTTTGAGTTTGCATATGACTTTGTTGGATTCTTTGCAGCAGGAAGCCTATTTTTGGCAGATCACAGAAAATGGAATACTTTCTCTAACAATCTGCTACATCATGCTAGAACACATTTATACATTGTTAGAAGTGTTACAGCAATGGGTCAGAACCCCAAAATACGACGGCATTTTTGGCCCGTAAGTCCAAAATGTATTTTTTAATAGAGAACTACTAAAGACAAAAAAGACTGCAGATGTGAAAAATGTTTGGTGTGGGACCAATGGGATGTAATACCTGAATATGTCAAAGAAATATCAAATAGCCTACACTGTGATGTCTTGTGACCACAAAGGTACTGAGGGGTCCTACTCACTCACTCAACAACAGGCTACCCTTTGTAGACCATATCCAAAGCTGCAGTTTCAACTCTACTGAAGTGAACTAGGGGAACTAGACATTCTTATCTGTGCCAGACTGCTTTCTCATGTTTGAGAGGTTGCATGCTGTGAAAGACATTGTCAAAGAACTGTCCTTAGTTACCCATGTGTTGCAGGTAAAGACTCTGTTTTTATTCAAGTGTTCTAAGCCAGTTTAAAAACAAAATCAGGACAACGAAATTTCAATCAACCTCCAACCTGAAGAATTGCAAAAAGCAACTTTTAACTATCAATGTCAATGCTATTGGTAACCCACACTGCAACAGCCACAATGTTCAACCACCTGCAATTTGTGAGAAATTCAGAGACTGATCAATATATCTGTTCCTTTTTTTAATCTTTCAGCTTTTTGGACTGACCTCTTATTTCTTATCTATGTGTGCAAGTGTGTTGCCCTATAAATTCTTCTTGTGTTAGCAATTAATTAACTCATTCTTTGTTAACTTGAGAAAGCCTGGATAAATTTGAAAGGTAAGCTTATTTCAAAGGTTCAGCAAGAGAAGAATTTTTAAATTAACCCTGTTTCAATTTACCAAATGGGTGGTTGAATAAAGTTCATCCATCCTCACCCGGGCACTTAACAGTTGGGAATGTTTTGTCTGAAACTAATTGGGTGACTTTTCCCAGGGTCTGGTTACAATACTGTTAAACTGTAACTAATTTCCTTCACAGTATAAAAAAGTGTAATACAAAAACAGGTAGACTTTATTTCCATTCAATGAGGGGAAGCTTCCAAATACAAAAAATATTATTGTGCAACATGGATCTCATTCCATTACTGGCAATCCTTGTTGACTCTCATCCATCATCGAACTTACAAATGTGCTTTTATCCAACTTAATTCCCAATTAGCAGCACATTATTGCATTTTACAAATGGGCAACTCTGCACAATTACTGGCGAAAATGGAGAAAAAAAAAGTAGCCAATTGATTTGCACTTCATTGGCAAACAAAAAATGTACAGTTTTATGAAAAATGTTGATGCTCCTATAGAGATGTTTCCAATTGGTGGAGACAGAAAGATAAATGAAAGACTCATGACAGATCTGTCCACAGCCTATGTGTTACACGACAGTAAAACACCAAATTACTCATCTAATTGATGTAGTTGAATAGAAAAAAGGGATGTTAAAGGCTTTAACAAAGAATCCAGAATGAATTATAGTCTGCCCATTCACTAGTTCTCAATAAGGGATTAATCCAAACTGCCTGTTGCCAAGTTTATGGTTGACTAATTTGATGAGTCCTTTGCTGTTGTTTCAAAAAAAAACTAGAAAACTTACAGAGCAACTCTCTGGGAATCTTTATTCAGTGAATTTTAAAACATGAATAAGAATTATTCTTTAAAATGGGGTTTCACAAATCATTAAAAAGAAAAGTATTGATGCTAAAGGCAGCTTGAATATTTTAAATTGCTTATTGCACAATAATATTTTTTGTATTTGCAAGCTATGTGCATTTGAGGATGCGTTTTCGCAAACAATTTCTGCTATTGGCTGTGAACGTATTAAGTAAAGATTTACATGTTTTTTGAACCTAAATCATTCAGAATGATGTTAAATCCAAATTTAATCCCTATACAAAAATGACAGCAATCCATCTTCAAACTCAGAAGTGGATATAGAACAAAAGGAAAATGAGTGAATCAAGATTAGGCTTAGGTAAAATTCTGCAATTCAGTTTGACACATACAGTTTTGATGTCACTGTCCCAACAGCATAACAATGTTTAATTATGCGAAGAGTGGTAAGAATCTCATAAGTTATGTGGTTACACTTTGCTTTATAATAACTACCTTCATATTCTACTATAGAGTAAGTTTCCGTTATCAATGATAGAAAGAACAAAGCAATTGTCTACTTGGTAAATATACCAGGTTATCCACCACTGTATCAATCAACAGAGCACTTCCTGCCATTCAAGATTCACACAGAAAATTCAGATACTCCACTCCACCAGCCATATTCTCAACTTGTGCAGATTTCCCAGTCACAATGGCTGACACAGTGCTACTTAATCACTGACATTCTTCTCTCCTTCCTATCAGTCATGGTGGCCCATGATACAAGGAGGCAAGGTAAAACTGATGGGGTCATGGACAACTGGGCCCTGGCTACACCCTATGGAGGACATGCTCCTATGCTTTATGTACCACTTACAACAAAATCCCTGATATTTAGAATCACCAAGATCATTGTCACTAACTATATGTTCCAGTCTTATTTCCCTTCTCAAATTGGAGACCATTCATCTTGTTATATGGTGTGACGACCAAGCAACTGATGGGTTGACCTTTAACCTCTTGTTCCCTTCCCAATACCCTAGACTTTGCATTCTGACTTTCCCCTTCTCTATGTCATGGACATGAATGAACTGATGCCACTTCAGGGAGAGGATGGTTCATTTACCAGCTTCACCAAGGGATGGTCAAAGGCAAGGCCAACTCCAGGGGACTACATGGAATGACATAGAATATGATGGCACAGAAACAAACCATTCAGTCCAAGCAATTCATCCTGATGGTTCTGTTCCGTTTGAGCACCCCTCCCACTTTTCCTCCTCTAATTCTATCATTTGAACTCTGTACTACTTTTTTGACGAGGATGTCATTGAAACCCTACAGTGTGGAAGCGGGCCATTCAGCTCATTGAGTCCACACCGATCCTCTGAAGAGCATCCCACCCAGACGCACCCACCTACCCTATCCTGTAACCCTGCATTTACCATGACGAGTCCACCTAGCCTGCACATCTTTGGACTGTGGGGAGAAACCCACACAGACACGGGTAGAACATGCAAACTCCACACAGACAGTCGCCTGATGCTAGAATCGAACCTGATTCCCTGGCACTGTGAGGCAGCAGCACTAACCACCAGGCCACCGTGCCATCCAGTCAATGCAGCTGAATTCATCCAACGACTTATTTGGTTTAAAATTGGAAGTTGGGCATCAGTGAATTTACAACAGCACTAATTCATATGTAAGAGCAAAGGCTCTGCAGTGCAATGTTAGCGTCCCCACTTCTTGGCCAGAAATTTCAGGTTCAAGTCCTGATTGTCCTGAAAGTGTGTTGATAACATGTCTGAATGGTTGTATTTAAAAATAACTCCCTGTGCAAATGCCTCCGTGTGGCACTGTCTGGGCCTCATTGAAGGTGGCTGGAAGTATAGGCCCTGCAAGCAGCATGTTGAGCTTCCAGACTGGCCTCTCTAATGACACTAGATCTAAATTTCACACTCATTCTTCAAAGTGGCTGAAATTACAACAAAAAAGGTTGACCCCAGGAGTTACTGACAGCGTTTTCAATAATTGTGGCGTGAAGAGAAAAGGAGTCAATTTTCCACCAATCTTGATTCAGCATAATATTTAGCTCACGAGAAAAGGGTGGTCACGATATGCAGGTATTTAACGTTGAAACAGATTTTCTCGAGAATTTTATGAATTTGCTCCAGCAGTTAATGAGTTACGAGAGAGTCCTCATTCAAAATTGTTGAGTATTTATTCCTCAAGTGAAAAATGAGTCAGAAAAGTAAAACAAGGAAAGATAAGGTATTAGTGAAATCAGATACAGCACTTAATTAACAATTAAGACCAAATGCTGCAATTATACATATAAGAAAGCACTTAATGGATCAGTGGTAAAATACAAAATAGGTCAATTGCTTTCTCTGCTTTCAGAGGGGAGCAAGAATTCGACAGATTTCTTTGATGTGATAGTTAAACTTTCATGAAGTTTAACAAATGCTGCTTTTTGTTCAAATACCTTTTAGCGGAATGAACACAATGAATACTTTTCTACTTTACGATTGTACTATCTGATTGCAGAAATTACAGCTGGAAAGTTCGTTAGCACCTGTTTTCAGGCCGAGGGATCATGATTTGTGATCTGCTCTTGCCTGTTCGCAATTAGGCTGGCAGCATGGAAAGTTCAAGCTGTCTCCTCATGTGAATGATTTCAGCATTACCACATGCTGGCTGCATGCTCAACAGGGGACCCAACAGCACACAAGGCTAGGACATGGTGCAGTGAACTTTAAGATCTTAGAAGCAGCCTGTTCCTGTTAAAGGGAACATGCACTGAATCAAGGGAGGGTAACTTGTGAGAAGGAATGTGGAACGCTAGGTCAGAGAGAGGGCTGTGTTTGGCGCTGGAGGGCTTATCGTCATCATCAGAAGAAGGGGTGCTTATGTATCTTGAACACCAGGTATCAGGAACCCACCAGGAATTTTCCAAAGGAAATTAGAGCAAATGATCAAGGAGAAGAGCACACAGAGTTTGTTTCAATGACCTGGCAACATTGTTACAAGAAAATTAATGATCTCAAGCAGGTGGTCAAAGTCAGGGAATCTGTCTTCAAAGGGTATCCCATCAAATTACCAACCTCTCCTGATGTTCAACGTACCACATTGCCATCATTCAACCATCATCCCACGGCCTGTCAAGGCAGTGCAAATGGTAAGGAGCCAACATGCACTACACCTGTTGGAGCCATTAAGTAACCAATTAATGGTCACTTAAATTTTCATTGGCCTTAAAATATGCTCAATGATACCAAATGCACAATCCTCATGGGTAGACCACTTTGAAGATTCACAATTTAAGGTAGGACTTTCTCTTCATCTCAGTCCTATATGGTTGACCTGAGATGTTATCCCTGTATTTCCCCAGCCAAGGAAAATGATCTCTCAGTTTCTATCATGCAAAGCCATCTCAGAATTTCTAATCTGTTAGCCTCAGAACTTGCTATATTTTGTTTTCTCATTTTCCACCACTCCCAAAATGATGGCCCTGCCAAACTTATCTTGCCTTCCCCTTCCCTTTCAATATTCTGACGGGGTTTTTTTCTTTGGGATCTCCTGGTCCACACCTCAATTATTCCCAACGCCATAGCTCTTCCTGCAGCACCTTTCCATGCAAATGCAACAGATGTAATACTTGCCCTTTAAACATCCTTTTTCCTCACTGTTCAAGGTTCCAAACATTTATTCCAGGCAAAACAGTGGCTTATTTTCAGGTTCTTTAATTTAACGTACAGTGTTTGATGCCCACAAAGTGGTGACCCTACATTGAGGAGGCCAAACAAATAATAGGTGAATGCATTCCAGAATACAGCTGTGCAGTTCACAAACATAACCCTGAACTTCAATGATCTGTCATTTAATTCTCCACCAAGCTCTCATGCTGACATATCTGTCCTTGGCTTGCTGTACTGTTTGAGTGAAGATGTGGAGGTGCCGGTGTTGGACTGGGATGGATAAGGTCAAAATTCACACAAGACCAGGTTATAGTCCAACGGGTTTATTTGAAAACACAAGCTTTTAGAGCCACAGTCCTTCTTCAGGTGTTAGTGAGAGAGGTAGTAACTCACACAGAATTTATAAGTAAAAGATCAAAGATTCACATCATTGAGGAGGATATACTAAACAAACCTAGAATGCTGTTAAATCAGTTAGAAGGTTTTAATTGATTAATATGTATATGTAAATCCCTGAATTCCTTTCAAGTCACAGTCCTGAGAGAACTAAAGGTTTCATCAGTGTAGAGAAGAGGTGACATTTTATGTCAGACAATGCATGCTAGGTGTGAAATATTGGTTAAAATCTGTTTGTGTTTTAGCTTGAAGTCAGACTGGTTTTATTTTTAAAGTAGGAATTAATAAAACACCATATTAAGTGACTGATTATAAAATTTGTGCTTTTTGAACAAAATAAAATGTATCCGCAAATATAAGTTCACTCCATAGATTCACGTGTTTGTGTGTGTGTGTGTGTGCGGCGCGCGCGCGCGAGTATAGTGTGGTGATGTCATCTGTAGAGCGACATGAACCCAAGATCCCAGTTGAGGCCGTTCTCATGAGTACCAAACTTGACAATCAGCCTCTGCTCAGCGAATCTGCGTTGTTGTGTATCCTGAAGTCCGCCTTGAGGACGTTTACCCAAAGATCTGAGGCCAAATGTCCTTGCCTGCTGAAGTGTTCCCCCCACTGGGAGGGAACATTCCCGACTGATGATTGTTGTGCGGTGTCCATTCATCCATTGTTGTAGCGTCTGCATGGTTTCACCAATTTACCATGCCACCGGGTATCCCTGCCTGCAGGTATGAGGTAGACAACGCTGGCCGAATCACATGAGTATCTGCCGTGCATGTGGTGGATAGTGTTCCCACGTGTGATGGTAGTGTCCATGTTGAAGATCTGACATGTCTTGCAGAGGTTACCATGACAGGGTTGTGTGGTGTTGTGGTTGATGCTGTCCTGAAGGCTGGGTAGTTTGCTGCGAATTATGGCCTATTTAAGGTTTGGTGGCTGTTTGAAGGTGAGAAGTGGAGGCTTGGGGTAAAGCTTGACGAGGTGCTCACCATCATCGATGACACGTTGAAGGCTCCGAAGAAAATGGCGTAGTTTCTTCGCTCCCGGGAAGTACTGGACGACGAACGGAACCCTATTGGAAGTATCCCATGTCTGTCTTCTGAGGAGGTCATTACGGTGTTTCGCTGTGGCACTTTGGAACTTGCGATCGATGAGTTGAGCATTGTATCCTGTTCCTATGAGGGTGTCCTTCAGCACCTTCAGGTGTCCATCGCATTCATCTTCATCTGAGCAGATCCTGTGTATGTGTAGGGCTTGTCCGAAGGGGATGGCTTCTTCAATATGTTTAGGGTGGTAGCTACAGAAGTGCAGCATCGTGAGGTTATCCATAGGCTTGTGGTAGAGTGAGGTACTAAGGTGTCCGTTCTTGATGGAAATGGCTGTGTCCAAGGATGAGATTGATTCATTGTAAGTCTGGTGGTGGGATGAAACTTGTTGATATCGCTATGTAGTTGTTGCAGTGATTCCTCGTCATGAGTCCAAAGGGAGAAAATGTCGTCAATACATCTCAATCTCAACATAAGCCTTAGAAACAATATATCACCTTTTTCACTGGTACCATTGGAGTTGTGCAAATTTGGCATTGCCACTCCAATTCCATGCAGATCGTAACAGTTTCTATGCTTCTGGTTTCCTGTAGATTCTGGCAGAATGATGCAGGGTAGCTGAGAAGGGCTTTGTGGAATCTTGCTGTGCTGATACAGCCTACTGTTTTTAAAGGTAGTTTATCCCTGTAGAATGTGAATTACAGGATACTGCTGCGGAATGCTATTACTGCACTCTTAACCAGGAAAATTGAACTCCAGTGCAGAGAGAGGATCCCACACTCATCAATGTGGTTATGGTAGATAAATGATGGAGGTAGACAGGAGGGGAGTACAGTGGTTCTGAAGGGGAGGGTGGCAGGAAACCTGAAAGGGAGTAGGTGCAAGTGATCAACAAAATCAATTGCAACAATCAGTCTCTGAAAATCTGGCAGCCAAGCCAAAAAAATGCTGTGCCAAAAGTCTACTTGTTGTGGGCGGTTAGGGACAGTGGAACTATCTTTGCATGACACATCATACCCACACTGCCACAATTTTGTCACATTGCTTAAAGCACCACATCACTCACTGAACAGCAACTCCTTGTCACTCAGGGCTCACTTCTAACATCCAATGATTCCACTTTACCCTCAAGCATCTACCAAAACAATCATCTTCGTACCATATCTCACTGCCTTGTCACACCTCCACCTTTTCAGCTAAGGCAGGCATATCAGAGAAACACAGAACAATATAATCATTGATTTTCTGCTCACTCTGTTACGGGAGGATGGGGCACATAACTGTTGGGAGAAAAGCAGACTAGATAAGAGGTGAGGATTGCCTCATCTTCCGAACATTATAGAGGAGATGGCTTTCTGCATTATGGAGCCAAGTGGGATGGGGCCGTTGGCATCTAGTGTCACTGAGAAAATTGAGGAGAACACCATGTTCCTGCACTCTACACCTTCTCAACTCCTAACTCAATTTCCTCCTGCTCTCTGACATGATGACCAAGCTGTCCTCGCACCAACCTTCCCCTTCTCATTTTACACCACCATTTTACAACTGATACATGCCCAACCCTCGCAGCTCCAGAAGAAGAAGGGAGAACAACAATAAACACGAGGAAGAGACCCTTGCACTTCATCTGCCAATCACAGCTGCAAAATCAGAAACTGGCACTGCCAGTGAAAACAAATATATTGTTGGGGACTGTATGTGACAAGCCAATGGGCAAGAGTGGGCAAGCCAGAAGGTAATGTCTGCTTCAGTCATTGCCTCACGGTGAATGGCTCATGACTCTGGCAAACCAGGAGGCACATAGCATTGCATTTCTATTCCAAACAGAGCCAGAAGTCCCACACAAAAGGAAAGTGCCTGTAAGAATATATAAAGAGTAAACACATATATGATTTTATCCAATGCATAATATTAGATGAGTCAAACATAATTTGATCACAAATTTAAAATGGGATAAAAGGCATGAATATCTTTCTCCTGTTTCTGTGCTCCTTTCTAAGCTGTTGGAGTCATTTTGAAGACTCCACAGGCATACAGCATTGAGGTCAGATCATCTGTCATCCCAATTTGCACACACACAGAATGTCACTGACTATATTTCCTGCAGAGGCGCAGGTACAGTTGGAACCAACAACTGAGCTGGAGCCACAGCAAAAAACACATCACAGCTGCCGCTCTGTTTACTAAATAGGTTTGCCAGGTGATTCGACTAGCCTTGGAGTGTTGTTTACAGGGCAGGGATTCATTTACAATATGAATTTATAGTTTGATTTTATCAGTGGCACCCAGTGAGTGTAAGTTTGGTATCAGTACTCTAAGTGGTAATTGGAACGAGAGGGATGAGAGTGGGCTGCGCTAAAGGTGATGTTCAAGAAGGGAATTCGACCAAACCCCAGCAGATAGGTACATTTAAGTAAGGGGCAGTTATTTTAGTTATAAGATAGCTTATGTAAGATGGGTTGAAGGGACTGATGGGGGATTTGGACACCGACTCTATTCAGCTGCATAGATGTTTGGAAGATAATTCCTGGAATTTCTAGGCTGGATTTTTTTATTTGCCGGAGCATGAAACAAATAAAACCTGACATCTGTGCCCGAAGATTGATAAGAACCAGTTCGATAGATGGGAGATGGGTTGAGGGCAGACCTTCAATATGAAATCAGGATATCCAGATATGTCTGCATGTTATGCTCTTTTAACTCAACAGTGCAATTCCTTTTCTTCTCTTTCACAAGTCTTGTGCTCCCAACTCAGCCCTATTGACAGGTTGTCGAGGAGTGCTCCAAGACAGACACCTGGAGAGCCTGGAGCTGCTACTCAGAGTGTAGAGGAAGCTGCAATTCCCAAACCTGGGTCTGTAGATCTTTAACACCAGGGAGGTTTGATTCCTAATCCCAGGTAGGGCATATGTCCAACCTCAGGGAAGTTTCCAACTCCAGAAGAGACCAGTCGTTTGTCCTTAGGCAAAATTGGGGATAGGTTTGTGGGGAATATTCGAGACAAGGGAGACTTGCAAGGATCAGTGGGACATATCCCCGCTGCCCCAGCCACCCACCATTAGAATTGGAAAGGCTACTGTCTCTATATGGCTCTTGGCGCTCTGTGTGGTACTGTCCCTACCTGTGGACCAGAAACCTAGATTCAAGTTTCACCTGCTCCAGAGGTGAGATAAAATATTTGAACAAGTTGATTTAAAATTTTTGCTTCTTTTCCAAACCTGTCCTCGCCTTCCTTCAGGATTGAGCCAGTCCCATTCCATTAAATTTGAACATCATACTTGACCCCATTTTTAGGAGTTAAACCTGTCTGTGGTGCTATCACGATGCAAAACTGCACAAGTTGACCAGAGCTACAATGATGTTACGATCTAATTTCCTTTGATATGCCTTTCTTTACCTTACCCGCAAGAAAATTTACAATCGCCAAACTTCTCAAACAAGAGTTCCAGTTCTTCGAGAAGAACATGAATTCTTCTAGTTCTGTTCTAACACTGTGTATGTGATCTCGATTTCCTTATGTAATCTTCAAACTGCAGTCTCTGCCTGCACTTGTGTGTCTGTCAGTGTGAAGACAATCACCATTTGAATGCAGCAATTAAAGTGTTAAAATGGAAGAAAATTAGTGCAAAAATGATGCAATCTCAAAAACCATAACACATAATCTTAATCTTTACCAAGACGAAGAGTGATAATCATGTAAGTGTGAAAAACAAAAAGAAAAGACCTGGACACTATATTCAGCACCTGCAAGATATAAACTTGTAATAAATATACAGCACAAATACACACAGTAAACTATCAAATTTGTTCTTGAAATGCTAAACAATTAATAACAAAAACCCTTTTTACAAAACCACAGGTAGCAGTGAAAGACCTGAAGAATTATCCTTTACGAGCTAGTTAGTCAAGAAGTTAGGATGACAAGGTGGTACAGTAATTAGCACTGCAGTGTCACACCATCAGGGACCTGGGATAGTAAGAGCTGCAGACGCTGGAAAATCTGAGATAACAAGGTGTAGAGCTGGATGAACACAGCAGGCCAAGCAGCATCAGAGGAGCAGGAAAGCTGACGTTTCGGGCCTAGACCCTTCATCAGAAATGGGGGAGGGGAAGGGGGTTCTGAAATAAATAGGGAGAGAGGGGGAGGCGGATAGAAGATGGATAGAGGAAAAGATAGGTGGAGAGGAAACAGACAGGTGAAAGAGGTGGGGATGGAGCCAGTAAAGGTGAGTGTAGGTGGGGAGGTAGGGAGGAGATAGGTCAGTCCAGGGAGGACGGACAGGTCAAGGGGGTGGGATGAGGTTAGTAGGTAGGAAATGGGGGTGCGGCCTGGGTTTGATTCCAGCCTTGGGTGCTTGCGTTTTATCCCTGTGTCTGCATAGGCTTCCGCCGAGTGCTCCAGTTTCCTCCCACTGTCCACAGATGTGCAGATTAGGTGGATTTGCCATACTATACATTGCCTTATAGTGTCCAGGAATGTGTAGGTTAGGTGGGTTAGTAATAGTGAAAAGTAAACCCAAGCAGGGTTACGGGGATATGGTAGGTCTGGGTGGGATGCTTTTTGATGCATCAGTGCAGATTCAATGGGCTGAAAGGCCTCTTTCTGTACTGTTGGGATTCTATGATTCTAAGACCTGTTTTTGTTATACATAGGGTTGAGTTTCATTGAAGAACTCCTCTGAAGGATGAGACAAGACAACAGAAACTGTTGTCAGAATCTTACAGGTTCTTGAACAACATGGGCTTTGGTGATAAATGTGGCAGAATCATGTGAGAAGTTCATCGAGGCCAGTTTTGACATTGGGGATAATTTACTGTACGCCTCAACTGATTTCTGGCATCAAGGTGAGATTCTCTTAGACAGCTGTGAGTTTCCTATTAGTGGGATGTAACTCATTGTTAACAATCTTATTAACAGCACATCTCACCTCATTAGTATGCAGCGTCTTATCCTGCTACCCTCCCACATGCATCATAGACATCGAAAATTCGCAACATTGAAGTCAGAGCTGGCAACATCAGCTCACCACTGATTGCAAACAGCCTCCACATTGCTCACCATGTAACATCACCTCTGTCACATGCACCACTTCTACACAGAAATTGGCAGCCAATACTTGCCAGTCCCTCAGGATCCTTATGCCACCTCTCCAATCCACTTGTAGGACTTTTAGGAAGTACAGACTGCAGACTGGCAACTAACAATGCAACGCTACATTGTGCCAGAGCAGGCACACCAAGCCTGTTCTCTTGGTGCTCACTGACTTAGCACTGACCTGGATGCCCACAGTACCCTCCTTTGCCATGCCAATTTGCTCAGTCTCACGACCAGACATCTTGCCTTACTGGTTAGCAAGTCTATTCAACGGCAACTACACCTTGCTGCACAGCAATTTTCCACATCAGTCTCACATCCTTGCCACATGCAGGTAGGTTATGTGGTGAACACATGCCATGTGCTTAAATAAGGCACTATGTCTCTAAGTCTTAGGAGAGTAGTCCTCACCAAAGTCCATGGAAGCACCAGTCGGTCAAGATGTCCCAGGACAGTTGGTCAATAGCAGCCACTGATACCATTTTGGTTAGGACAACTTAGGCTAGGATAACCCAGACGAGTATGCCACCACCCTCACAGACTTCATTAGCAAGTGCATAGATGACTGCATGCCAAAGACGTCAATCCGTATGTTCCCCTGACAGAAACCTTGGATGAACTGGGAAATCCATTGCCTACTGAAGACCAGGTGTGTGGCATTCAAGTTAGATGACCCTGACCTTTACAGGAAATCCAGATACGACCTCCGCAAGGCCATTAGAGATGCCATGAGAAAGTACCAGACTAGGTTAGGGGTCCAAACTAACCACATGGACACCCACCGTCTGTGGCAAGGCCTACATGATATAACAGCATACTAAATGAAGCAGAACAAAATAGCAGACAAAAACACATCCCTCCCCAATGCACTTAATGCGTTTGACGCTCGGTTCGAGCTGAATGCCAGTGACATGGTGTCACCTGACCTGACAGCACTGAATGCCCATGTTCCCTCAGTCACCGCTGCAGACTACAGATCGGCCTTCCCGAGAGTGAACCCATGAAAGCGATTGGCCCAGGTGGAGTCCCTGGCCGTGCTCTCAGATCCTGTGCAGACCAGCTGTCGAGAGTGTTCGCTGACATTTTTAACCTCTCCTTGCTACAATCTGAAGTCCCCAATCACTTCATGAAGACCACCATCATCCCAGTACCACAGAAAACACATGCAACCTGCCTTAATGAATACCGCCCAGCAGTTCTGTCCTCCATAATTGTGAAATGTTTCAAGAGGTTAGTGATGGTCCACATCAACTCTAGCCTCCCAGCCTGCCCCGATCTCCTGCAATTTAACAACCGGTGAAACAGATCCACAGTGGATGCCATTTCCCCAGCCCTACACTCATCCCTGGGACATCTGGATAACAAGGACATCTACATCAGGCTCCTACTTGTCAACTACAGCTCCACCTTCAACATCATAATCCCAACCAAACTAGTCTCCAAACTCCTAAGTCTCTGCTCTGCCCTCTGCAACTGGATCCTCAGCTTCCTGACCCACAGACTGCGATAATTCTCAATGCTAGCACCCTGCAAGGATGCATACTCAGCCCCCGTACACCCACAACTGTGTGGCCAAATTTCGTACGAATGCTATTTACAAGGTTGCTGACAGCACCACCGTTGTTGGTTGGATACCAAACAATGATGAGACAGAATACAGGAAGAGATGGGGATGCTTGGTGTCATGGTGCAATGATAAAACTTCTCTCTCAATGTCGGCAAAACAAAAGAACTGATCATTGACTTCAGGAAGAAAGAAGGAGGACATGCGCCTATCTACATCAATGGAGCTGAGGTGAAGAGGGTCGAAAGCGTCAGGTTCCTAAGAGTGACAATAACCGACAATCTGTCCTGGACTTCCCCATGTAGATGGGATGGTCAAGAAGGCACAACAATACCTCTTCTTCCTCAAGAGGCTTAGAAAATTCAGCGTGTCCATAAGGACCCTCATCAACTTCTACAGATGAATAGAAAGCATTTTAACTGGGCTCATAATGGCTTGGTACGGCAACTACTCTGCCCAGGACCTCAAGAAACTACAGAAAGTTGTATACACAGCCCAGACCATCATGCAAGCCAACCACTACCACCCACTCCCCCCCGACTTCCATGGACTCCATCCATTCTTCTTGTTGCCACGGAAAGGCAGCCAACATCATGAAAGACCCCTCCCAACCCGGTAATGCCCTCTTCCAACCTCTTCTGTCAGGCAAAAGATACAGAAGCTTCAAAACACATACCAACAGGTTCAAGAACAGCTTCTTCCCTGCTTCTCTAATTTCAAATCAAATCTTGATCTTGTTTTTTTTTGCACCTCCTGTGCAGCCATAACTTCTTATGCCTTGCTCTGTCCAAACACCCACTGATCTGTATGTCCTTGTACAATATGATCTGCCTGTACTGCTTGCAAAACAAAAAAAAATCACTGTACTTAGGTACATGTAACAATAATAAAACAATAATTTTTTTAAAAATCGCTCAACCGGATGGACCCCAGTTACTCCATTCGGTCTGTCCAGACAAAAGAAGACTCAGGGGTTTGGGGCAGGGGGTGAACTGCCATGGAAAGGGGACCTATTCATGGGATTGGACACTGCAAGCTTGGGAAAGGAATGATGACAATTGTGAAGGGGAACAATTATATTTTTAAGGGGCTAATACGATTAAACGTAGATAGGAACAGAGTAATGCAGTAGTGGGGGTGGTTCACAGTCAGGAGCAATGTGGCTTCAGTGAGGGTAAAGGGGCAGTGTATGACCACAACTGGCATAGCCACCCCACATCCCAGGACCGTGGTGGGTTAGTGGGCTGATGCAAGTTCATGTAGATGCGTTAGCAGGGAACCTGGGCACGTGCAAAACTTATGGGTTTACTGAAAGGGCTACTGGGAATGGGGTCTGGGTTACGGACACATTGAGCTGGAGGCCAGAAACCACTGCCAAAAGTGAACTTACTTTTGCCTTCCATCTTGCTGGAAATCAGTACGACACAGTTGGAAAGAAAATGGCTGCAATGAGACCAGGAATGAGCAATGACCACTTCATTCACCACTAACAAAGAGGCCATGGAAAGATTTAGATGTTCTACCATGGGGAGGGGTGCAACTCATAGACCTATATAAACCTCTTTCTCTTGCTTCTTCATGCTGTAGCAGGCTCTCAACATAGACACCAATCTATTACATATCCTATATGGACAAGTCATTGGGCATCATGCAGGCACAGTTCCATTTGGGGCTACGTAAAGCCTTAAACAGACATCTGCCAGTGAGGTGTCAGTATCTGAGCTGGTGGCCAGCACAGGAGGTAGCCCAGCCTTGCTGGTGTTTCCTCAGAGGCCTCTTCAGAGGTTAAGGAAGTGCCTTCTGGCCAGGCAGCCCATTTCTCTAGAGAAACCATGGCCATCCTGCTGCATCCTGCAACACACAGTTCAGAGATCGGGTCACGCTCAGATTGGTTTGCAATGAGTAATACTGACAGCGTGGGTCACTGTGAGAGCTGGGTAAAATGAACGATGATATTTACTCAGTTGGCAGGACTTGTATGTCTTGACATCCCTGCAGAAGCAGTCCTGGTCTTCCTGTGTGAGGGACAGGATTCTCTCCTCATAGTGAATGACGAGCCTGATGTTGTACACCAGTCCTGGACTTTTCCACCCTGTTATTCCTCCTGCAATGGGAGAAAAGGAGGAACTCAGTGAGATGAAAGTGGGTGACATAGGTGTTAGCACTGGTGCAGGTGGGGAAAATATGGTGATAGAGAGTGGTGCGTGTATGGAATTAGCTGCCAGACGAAGTAGAGGAGGTGGATACAATTACAACATTTAAAAGGCAAGTGGATGTTTCCGTGCTGTATGACCCTGTGACTCTATTAGTGCCCCAGATAAATGATTAGGAGTGCAGAGGGCGTGAAGAATTAATTGTGCAGAGGATTGGAAGGGAAAGACAATGCTGCATGCAATTGTGAGAGTCATAGAGAATGAGCGTTGGATGGATGTGGGTGCGGTGGCAGGGACAGTGCGATTATGAGGTAGCAAAGAGGTGCCTGGCACTTATCCAGGTGGAGCAGCAAAGGTCATTGACCTTCTCACAGCATTGCTGTGCATTCTTCCACATATAGGGACCACACTGGTGACAAGCTCTGAGCACATTGTTAGCGTCTGGTGGCATGGTCTCCTCTGTTGGTTCTCTAAGTAGCAGACAGCTTCTAAGGTTTTGGAGTAGATTTGTAGCTCGGGTTGTGGGTGTTGAGGTTGGTTGGCTCACCGAGCTGGTTTGTTATTTCGCAGATGTTTCGTTACCATGCTGGGTAACATCATCAGTGCAGCCTCTGATGAAGTGTCGGTGTGTTTTCCCGCCTGGTTTTTATACTCTGGGGTCCGTTGAGCTGGATTGCCTCACTTCCGGTTTTCCTTTGTAGTGGTGTGTATATGGGGTCGAGTTCTATGTATTTATTAATGGCTTTCTTTGTGGAGTGCCAGGCTTCTAGGAATTCCCGTGCCTGTCTCTGCTTAGCTTGTCCCAGGATTTTGGTGTTGTCCCAGTTGAATTGGTGGTTCTCCTTGTCCATGTGGATTGAGATGAGTGAGTATTGGTCGTGTCTTTCCTGTGCACCACCCCATTCACCAGGATCTCCAGGCCCCTGTTGGAGAATTGCAATGCAATTTTCCCCTTCTCAGACTTATTCAGAATGGCAGTGCTTTGATAAGCAGGGCAACTTTGCAATGCCAGTGGTTTTCCAGATGCGGAGCAGCTTTCTAAACGTGGTGTGGGCACGGAGATGCTGGCTTTCCGATGGATATCCGACAGATATCCGGCAGATAGATCTACCAAGAATTTCTTCCAAGAATGGCAGGTGATAGAACGAAGGTAGAATCGAGTAAATGTAGCACTTTGGATTCTGAGCAGTTAGCTAAATGAGCTGAGTTTGCTAAGGTTCAGCAAGCTAACTCATTAGGCTTCATGGACTGAAACTCTGTGAAGCTCAACAAAACTGTCACTTAGCCAAAAAAACATAATACTTAGCCCTCTGAATATATACTCAGATTTTAAGGTTTTTTTTTGTAAAATATTTGTAAATTCTACTTGTTTATAGGTGGATTTGAATAATTCATACTTGTTTCTCAGTAAATTTGACTATTCTGGATATATTTTTACATAACTGTGTACATAAATTTCATAACTATGCTTTTATAAGTAAAAATTCTTACATTATGTTTCTTTGCAAGTGTTTGTCAATAATTTTCATGATCTACAAGTGGAGTCATCCCTCTAAAAGGTATCTTAAGGCAAGTTGACTATTTTAATTATCCTAAATTGTATAATATTGTAGCCATTACTATTTTACAGCCCAGAAATGTTTCTTGTCATAAATTATCATTAGATAATCATTGAAAAGTTATAGACTCTCTTTTAATGCCTCAAGAATCCGATCCACAAAGAAATAAATAAAAACATTCCAGAATTGACAAGTTGGGTGAGCAGATTATAATTTTAAGTGAATTTCTTATTTTTTCTGATTCATATCGCTTGATACAATTAATATTTGTCTAACATATTGGGCTTTGTTTAGACGATACAGTGCTGTCCTAACCAAGAAAACTGCAGATTTATTGAATTTCCAAAAGTAATTGCTTTATCACACTCCCTGTCAAGTTTCATTTCTACCTTTTTTATGCATTTTCCCAACAATGTAGATGTCTCACAAGAGACTATATCATTACTTATAAATTGGCTTACTCCATCTATTTTACATGGAATTGTACTTCTCTTTAGAGACCTTGATGATTTGTCATTTGCAAATCTGAAGCAAGTAGCGTTTTTAAATACCTTAACCGTTCTTCCATCTTCAGTATATTGTGAATTATGATAACATTTTAATCAATCTATTCTACATTTTGTACAGTATAAGGACTATTTAGTATTAGACTGATGAACAAGCCTGCACTTCATCACTTCATTAAAATGTTTGTGACCACTATAATTTCTAGATGTTCCTAGTAAGATTGCATCGGGTTTCTAAGCCGAGGGCTCATCTGTTCCGTCCATTTTTCTTTTTGTTTCTTTCTTTTTCTCTCTTTTTCCTGTTTTCTTTTTAAATTTATCTCTCGTTGAAGAGCTCAGTCTCAGCAATGGCATCAGCGGTAGCAGTGTGTAGGCCCAGCAGCACGGATTCGTGGCAGCAGAATGGGAGATGAGTTTGGGATCCAAGCAGCTTCTGCACCTTCGAGGCAGTCCTAGCACTGACTTATGTCTGCTGTGGCGGAATTGAGTTTAGGATCCCAGCAGAGTCTGTGTCTGGCGCAGATTCATGGTGGAGGCAACAGCAGAGGAAAGTTTGGGGTTAGTATGAGACCCGATGGTGTTAACAGCGGCTGCATCGGTGGGGTGGGCCCGAAGTGGACTAATGGCGGTAATGGGGTTGCGTTTGGGCCGGTTCAGCACCCGCCTGCATTGACGAGATCCATTGAGGACTCATAATGGCAAGGATATCAGTGGAGGTAAGATGGCATATAAGAGTGGCAACTTTTGTTCCAGGGTGGTGGTACAATGAAACTGTCCTGTCTGACCACCAGGCCCATGGCCCATGACCGAGCACTTAATAAGGACTGTAAAGTTGAACACTTTTTCTTTATTTCCTCCTTTTTGTGCGTTTATATTCTGTTTTGGCTTATTTTTCTGTGCTTTGAGATGGTGCCAAAGAGTGGCAACACTATACAACCCTTTTCACTGTATTTGTAACAAAATACATATGACAATAAATAAATCAAATCAGATTCAAATCAAATCAAATAACTTATTTGAATTCATCATTACCTTGGGCTTCTTTTTCAGAGTTCACTCTGTTAGATGTTATTTGAAGGACCCTGCTTCATTCTGATTTGACTGTTCATTGAATAATGATATTTTGGGTCACACTTAATGCACCTATTGAATGTTCTTGTCAATTCCTGGTTGAATTCGCCTATTATTGCTATTCTAATGCAGTCGTTTACTGCAATAGCCAAATCAGATAAAGGCATGCCCCAAGAAGAAAGACCATAAACTTGCAAATGACATATACCGTTCTGACTCATCTTGCATACTTCAAAATGGTACTCCAATACGCCCAGTACATCCATTTCCAAATATTACCGATTTTCTGCTTAAATTTCCATTATTTCCTCATCTTTAACTTTCCCATTATATTGATACCTGTGTGCAGTATCTGGACTGTTATGAAATCTGGATATCATTGAGTCCTCTATTACTGTAAATGTTTCACCACAGAACATTCCAATAATTCCAGGAAGGCTGAAGGAATTCCTGTATTGCCATGAATTTTTTTAAGGCACCAAGAAGGTGACCCAACAAAGTATCTAACTCCATGAACCAAATACCAGTGACTGTGGAGTAAAGGATTAACTATACTCATCCTTTAAGAATGTGTGTAAGCAGCTGGTGACATTCTCTCTTAACATCTTGTTTGTATAGTTATGTTCAATAAATCCTGTTACTGTTCTCTCATCTGAGTGTAGATCTGATCTTGCTATAGTTAGAATTAGCAATCTGCCCATATGACGTGCCTTAGGAATTTAAATAGCACACTGATCCAGAGATCCCCAGATTTAATTTTGTCAATGTTGTGTATACAAACATATTTCTTTTCATAGATTGGCCACCTAAATTTGTCAAAGTCCAACCATATCTACAGGCATGGAACAGGCCATCATCTTTTGAGAATTTCATTCATGAATTCTATTGAAGATATCAACATTCATCTCTATCCCGGTGACAGACATCCAGATTATTTCACCCCTGGTAAGAAAGGGCAGTGTCGAGGCTAAGACCTTATATTTTTCCTTTGGTGAGTATGTGGCATGTGTTCATAGAGACATTAAGTCATAGAATCACACAGGACGGAAACAGACCCTTCAGTCCAAACAGTCTACGCTGAAAGTAATCCCAAACTAAGCTTCTCCCACCTGCCTGCTCCTGGCCCATATCTGTCCAACCCTTTCCTATTCATATATCCATCCAAATGTCTTTCACTGGTCATACAGTTCAAGCAGGTTGATTGATCAACTGGAGGTTAATTATAATTGATACATTACATTCACATTCTGTCAATGAGGCAGGGATGAGAGCGGGGTGGGCTGGTCTTGGGATGAGGTCAGGGTTGGGGAGATTTTGAAGCTAGTAAAGTCCTCATTGAGACCATTGAGTTGTAGGCTTCCAAGGCGGAATATGAGGTGCTGCTCCTCCAGTTTCCGGGTGGCATCATTGTGACACTGGAGGAGGCCCAGGAGATATATGTTGTCCAGAGAGTGGGAGGGGGAGTTGAAGTGGTTCACAACTGGGAGGTGTTGTCATTTGTCACAAACCGAATGTAGGTGCTCTACAAAGTGGTCTCCGAGCCTTCGCTTGGTCTCACCGATGTAGAGGAGGCCACATTAGGAACAGCAGATACAATAGACCACAATAATCCCACTCATTGACCTGTCTATCTTCTCTCCCACCTATCTACTCCTCCCACCTCACTGACCAATCCCCACCACCACCTACCTACACTCACCTTTACTAGCTTCATCCCCACCTCCTTGACCTGTCCGTCTTCTCTCCCACCCTATCCGTTCCACTATCTACCTGCTATCACCGTCCCCGCGTCTCTATTTATTTCAGAGCCCCCTTCCCCTCCCTCATTTCTGAAGAAGGGTCTCGGCCCAAACAGTCAGCTTTCCTGCTCCTCTGATGCTACTTGGCCTGCTGTCTTCCTCCAGCTCCACACTGTGTTATCTCAGACCCCAGCATCAGCAGTTCTTACTGCCCATCCACACTGGGGCCTCTTGTGCTCCAGTAGTAATGTCCCTACCGCTGAGCCAAGAGGCCTAGATTCAAGTCCCATCTGCTTCAGAGCTGTTTAACAACATCTTTATAACAGATTGATTAGAAAATATCTACAACTGCAAACTGAACAACTACAATTTTAATTTGTACTTATTTATTGGAAGCTCAAGTGAATGACCAGCTAATGCTTACCACCTGCATTCAATTCATTCACAATGAATGTACAATTAACTACTTAAACAACACATTTAGGATGAGGCAGAAATAATGGAACATTACAAGGAAACAGTTTGCTTTAATAAAGTTTATTCTGTTTACTTTTGTGGAGGTGAAATATTTTATCTAAGGATTGTTAGTCTATGAAATTCCCTTTCACGGAAAATAATAGATACGGGGGTCATTAAATTTATCCAAGGCTGTGTTTGATAGATTTTTGATAGAAATATGTGTCAAAGGAGGGGAGGCAGACAAGAAAATAGGATTGAGACAATGACTCTATTTGCTGTTATCTTAATAAATGATAGAGCGGGTTTGAAGCACTTAATGTTTACTGCTCCTGAACCTATGTTTCTCTGTTGAACCTATATATTTCAACCATCCACCACACTTTCCTACCTACCAATCTCACTATCTGCCCACCCTAACAACTTGCCCACTTACCTACCTACCCATCTAGCCTCCCGCTCTGGCCCTAGCCACCTGACCTCCTCATCCACTCTATCCATCTACCCATTTGTCCACACATTGTTTCATGTATCCATTTACTAGCACTCAAAAATTTTAAACTTATCATATGGCACATAGTACCATAAAAAGGAAGGTGTGTTTTATACATCAATACTGTTCACAAGTCTCTGTGTGGATTCCTGCTCTGAGTAATTCATCTAGACACTGTATCAGAAGTCAAACCCTTTTAGATATAACCAAGTAATTGTGCAATTTTCTGACTAATTAAAATTAGTATCGGATGTATGGCTTCTGACACTGGTCAGAAGGTTCAGCCAATTTATACAGTTACCATGAGAAATATTCATGCAGACTCACTGGAAAACACTGCACAGTGGAAATCATTATTATCTAAATTTTGTGGGAGTAACTGCAAACATGCTGAGATTTTGCTGGCTTCTCTGAATAAAATGATAATTATGGACTTTTACATCAATTAACTATGTTGTAACAGATTAATTGTAGCTCAAACCATTTAATTTATACTGTATAACATAGCAGTTAATTTGACTTTATCTTGTAACATGTCATACCTCTAAATCAAAACCAATTGGAGAGTTTTGTACTTTGTTAATTGAGATGAGTGGAGTTAAATCTTCTAAAGTACCGCAGGGCAAAAATTCCAGAGAATCTATTTGAAATTCTAAAATAAGGTTTGATATGTGCTTTATTTGCCAATTGTCTCCTGGACATATTTGACTGACTATAAAAAGGATGAGAAATTAGGTATTACTGCATATGAGTTCTCGGGTTTTGTGAGCTAATTTGAGTGTTGATGTCTACCAACCTGCCAAATAGGACTTGCAAATGTGCATGGCTCTTGCCTGATACACGTAGTTGATCTCTTGAATATGGGAATCATGATGCTAACAGATATCTATAGACTGATATAAATTTAATTATAGCTGGGCAGTCCATCTTTTAAAACAGCAATTCGGGTTGAACATGATCGCAACAGACTGGGAATGAAGTAGGTAAGTAAGGGCCGGTGCTTGGCTCACTGAACTGTGGGTTAATTTTAACGCACATCTATGACTTTTTTCAAATAATTTTCCAGAAAGACTACTACAGAAGCAACTGGCACAGGCAGATAAACAAGGTGGCAGAGCATGGAGCACTGGCATCGAAGAACATGGCACAATTTTGTTCAGTCTAACCTGCAAGCGAGATGTCAAGAAGAGATATCGATTGCTGGTGTCTGTGGTAGTGAAATTGCCAGAAATTACATAAAAGTTCAATCATTTCACTGGGACAGGCAAGGTAACCCACTAAAATTGTTCTTCCTGCCCACCAGCACACTTTTAACCTTTTCGAATGTCACTTGTCATAGTTGGTCATAATGCACCCTGGTTAAAGGACATGAATCTTACCCAGAATCTTGAACTTTGCTTCTTGTCTCCTGTGATAGTAATCATATAGATTTCCACAGATGTTTATAGTACAGGTGAATAACAGTGTCTGTGCTGCACGAGCACTCTCCCACCTTACCTCTTCCCATCGTATGAACATAAATTATTTTTTCTGCCTCATACATTTCTCTGACTTCCTCTAAAATACACTATTTGCCTCAGACACTCCATAAGATAAAAAAGCTCATCACTCTCTAAGGAAAGTAACTTTTCATGAATTTCTTGTTAGACTTATTTATGACTACCTTATACTAATAGCTGCTAATATATGATGATCCAAAAAAATGACATGGTTGCTCAATGGTTAGCAAAGCACCTCATAGTGCCAGGGACCTAGGTTCGATTTCACCCTTGCATGACTGTCCTTGTGGAGTTTATATACTCTCCCTGTGTCTGTGTGGCTTTCCTTCGGGTGCTCCCATTTCCTCCCACAGTCCTAAGATGTGCAGGTTAGGTGGATT
The DNA here is from genome assembly GCF_021869965.1 of Rhincodon typus. Taxonomy (NCBI): domain Eukaryota; kingdom Metazoa; phylum Chordata; class Chondrichthyes; order Orectolobiformes; family Rhincodontidae; genus Rhincodon; species Rhincodon typus. The sequence goes on along the minus strand of NC_063340.1, from coordinate 45,893,061 downwards.
GGCCATGCTAAATTGCCTATGGCGCCCAGAGATCTGTAGGTCAGGTGAGTAAGCCGTGGGAAATGCAGGGTTACAGCGATAGGGTAGGCAGGTGGCTCTGGGTGGGATGCTCTTTGGAGGATTGGTGAGGACGCTATGGGTCGAATGGCCTGCTTCCATGCTGGAGGGATTCTATAAGTGGAAACACCTCCTTCACCTCTACCCTTCTAAAGCTTTTTATAATTAGCTCTAATAAGTCACCTTTCAGATCTCTAGAGAATCGAATTTCACTGTGTTCAACTTTATTAACAACTAGATGTTCTCAGTTATGTTAACATCCTTGTAAAATAATTTCTACATTTTCTTATATATGCTTATATACATTTTCCATGCTTCTATATCCTTTTTTCTCATATGTAAATCAGAATTATGCAGAGTACTCCAAGTATGGTCCACCAAAAAATATTAATGTTTGGTTCATAGCAGTTCCCTGTCTAGGAAACCAAGAATCTAGCAACAAAGGGAATCAGCTTGGAAGTTGTATTCCCTTTTGCAGTAGACAATGTGCAATGTTCTGTCATGTATAGAGGGAATACTGGATGTGGGGGTTGTCAGATCTGCTGATAGAGGAGTGTGAGGTAGCATGTTGGGACCTTGAGGTGTTAGGTCCAAGTGACAGATGGGTTTTCTGTCTGTGGGGATGTCAGGTCTGGAGGGTCAGGCCAACAGTCAGGGTTTATTGGGTCTGGGGGAGTCAAGCTAGTTGCTAGAGGATGTTGGTCCTGAATTGGGTGGTGATGGTGTTCAGCCCATGGGATGTCGGGTCCTGGGAAGGTGGAAAAGGTGGAATTATTTTGAGTGGGCAGTTTTGTTTGGGAGGAGTGGTGATCAGAGGTCCATGGAATGTATGGGTAAAGGGAAAGCCATGTCAGTGGAGCAATAAATAGTGAGTCTAGCTATAAAAGTTATGCAGGAGCAGGATCTAATCTTTCTAATGTTCCCTGGATGTCTATTGGCTTAACAGAATAAATTTTGAATTTCCAACATCAATGGATTATTTTGGATGGTTACGGAAGCATGGTATTTGCATCTTCAACTTTGAATTATTGAATTTTTAATTTCCTGTATAATTATACAGACTCAGCTACATCTGGTTTTCATCATTGTCCCAACACACACGTTAAGTCTGTGCTACGGAAGCAACTCTTTGGCCATTTCAATATCTAGGCTAACATGTTTAATACTGCTTGAGAAGAGTGTGCTGATTGGTTGTCAAGTGGAGTCTGATTGGTGAAGGCATTATCTAGGAGAATGCACTGATTAGATGTTGACTGACAGTTAACTGTCAAGCTTTGCTTAAGTTTAAACTAACCAGGTATGCTCCAAACATATGTACAGAATGTGTTTGCTTGAACTGAACAAAATAGTTGACAACCATTATCTGTTTTATTCCTTGGGACAATGTCTTGACCAATTGGAGTCGACCTACCTGGTTTAAACTAAAGAAAGATTGGCCATGAACTATCAGCCATCATCTAATTGTGGCATTTTCTATGACAACAACTTAAATGATCAGATTTCAACCCGTAAACCAGTCGGGATGCTTTTTTCATGAAAATATTATTCCCCTTCACCTAGGTATAATTACAAATTGTTCCAGTAAGTGCAAGACAAAGCAACTTGAACAGAGTGTGCATTTTAGTCAGCAGTGCCCAAGAATGGCCTTCTAATATCAAAAGCACCCATTGACCATTAACCTTTGCTTCCTGTCATGGAGCCAACTTTGGTTCAAGCTTCTCACTTCCCCTTGGATTCCATATGCTTATAATCTTGTGTCCATAAGAACATAAGAAATAGGAGCAGGAGTAGGGCATCTGGCCCATTGAGCCTGCTTCACCATTCAATAAGATCATGGCTGATCTTTTCATGGACTCAGCTCCACTTACCTGCCCGCTCACCATAACGCTTAATTCCATTATTGTTAAAAAATCTATCTAACTTTGCCTTAAAAACATCCACTGCTTCACTGGGCAAGGAATTCCTCAGATTCACAAACCTTTGGGTAAAGAGGTTCTTCCTCAACTCAGTCTTAAATCTGCTCCCTCTTATTTTGAAGCTATGTCCCCTATGTCTAGTTTCACCACCAGTGGAAACAATCTCCTTGCTTCAATCTTATCTATTCCCATCATAATTTTATATCTTGTATTAAACCATAACCCCTCTCCCACCAATTCTTCTAAATTCCAAAAAGTATGGTTCCAGTCTTTCAATCTGTCCTCATAAGCAAACCCTTTCAACTCTGGAATCAAACAAGTGAACCTCCTTTACAGCCCCTCCAGTGCCAGCACATCCTTTCTCAAGTAAAGAGACATGAACTGTATACACCAGCACCCTATACATCTGCAGCATAACCTCCCTGTTTTTAAACTCCATTGCTCTAATAATGAACAGCAATATTCCATTTGCCGCCTTAATCATCCGCAGCACCTACAGACCAACTTCTTGTGATTCATGCACAAGGATACCCAGGCCCCTCTGCACAGCAGCATACTGCAATTTTTTTTACTATTTAAATAACAATCAATTTTACTGTTATCCCCACCAAAATGGATGACCTCACATTTACTCACATTGTACTCCATCTGCCAGACCCTTGTCTATCTCACTTAACCTATCTATATCCCTTTGCAGACTTTCAGTGTCCTCTGCACACTTTTCTCTATCACTCGTCTTAAAGTTGTCTGCAAACTTTGACACACTAGGCTTGGTCCCCAACTCAAAATCATCTATGTAGCTGAGATAACAAGGTGTAGAGCTGGATGAACACAGCAGGTCAAGCAGCATTATAGGAGCAGGAAGGCTGACGTTTCAGGCCTAGACCCTTCATCACCCTGCTCCTATGATGCTGCTTGACCTGCTGTGTTCATCCAGCTCTACACCTTGTTATCTCAGATTCTCCAGCATCTGCGGTTCCCACTATCTCTCATCTACGTAGCTCCCTGGATTCCTTCCCTTTCAAATGTGCATTCCGCCGGAGCATGTGAGGTCTTGCAGTGAGATGTAAGGTCAAGAGGAACAAGTCAATCTCTCTAAACCAGCAGATGTGATTGCAAATGGTTGAGTCAGAAATAGCAGTATGGTGCCTCCAACTTGGAGATGGTGCTTGACAGCTGAGTGACATAAGACTTCTTAAGGTGTCAAATCCAACATCCTGACTTGTTCCTGCATAGCACACCTCAGGGCAACATATCTTGCAGCTCCACTCATTTGTCTCTTTCCAGACGCCCCTGTGGCCCCTCTGAGCAGTAACAATAACTATCACACTCCTCCTATTTCCCATGCCTCACTTAGGACCCTGCAAAAATTTTGCCCTTCTCTTTTGGCCATACATAGCCCTCCTCCCTGCATGTTTGTTTCAGTGAAGAGGCTATTGTGTACATGGCTCTGTGACCCTCGTGAGTTTATGACAAGTCAAAAATCAAATTTCCTGATGAAGAAATGAAGATATAAGTGTTAAAAATAAACAGTTGCTCGTTGATTGTTGAATAAGGTCTTCACACATCAAATGAGTTCCCCATGTACCTTTCATGTTGTACCTGGGAAAATGAGAAAAGAATTGGGTAGTGTCAGAATGGGAATGTTACTCTCTGCCATCATTCAATAAAGCTTCAACTTGCTTGGAAAAACATCCTTCCTGGAAGTTGAAAACTGCAGTGCCACTGACCGTCATTATAACATCAATAGCTGAGGATACATGGAATGCAGTTGTTGGAAAAGTCAAAATAAATAAGGAATTTTCCTGGAATATTCTTGTCGCAGAAATGTCGTTTGATTTTCCACGCCAAAAAAAAACTTGCCCTAATGATGCATCACAAATATATTGAATTCCCCGCCCAGCCTAAACATACCAGTTAGTACAACACCACCCCCACAACTGCCCTTCAGGTATCTCTTGCCAAATAAAATCACCGATGCACAATGAGAGCCCTTGTACTGTTTTGCATAATGTCTTATTTATTGCACGTCATTGGAACACTGGTGCTATATTTAGCTCAGCTGTACTGAATCCAGCAGTTTAATATCAACACAATATTTACGACAGCTGTTAGTTGTTTTCAAAATTAACGTAATGAGAATATAATGAGTAGTTTCTTACTAACCTTTTTTTTCTAATTGCTAAACGTTTTTCAGTTGTAATAAATTGTTGCTGGACAGAATGCCTTTATAATGACAAATCTGTGAGGGTATTTCCATTTTCATTTGACTTCCCTTATCCAAATGTTTGCAAATTGTGACGATTCTTCACAAGAAAGGAACCAAAAGTATTAGGTATGAGGGGAAGAGAGATTTAATTGCTCATTCTTCTACCTAATGATATTTCAAAAATGTTACTGAAAATTGCTGACTGTATTAGTGTCGCGCAGATTGGAAGCAAAGTCAGCAGCTGTTGCAGATGCTGATGGTAGTAACTGTGCTATTTGTCAAAATGAGATTGTCACATAGTAGTGAAATTGCAAAAACAATGTATGAAATTTTCTCTGTATAACAAATATCAGTATGATTGCACGAATAATTCAACTCTATGCTGAACGAAATAGCCAAAATAGGAATTGCGTCTGTACTATAGACACTGTTAACTGTACAAGTATGGTGCAAGTCATTGGCAGTAGCTTTAAAATGCCTTCCACAGAAAACTAAACAGGCAGTGTATAAACTGAGATGCTGACTCAGCGTCAACCAGTTTTGTTGCTGAAGACTAATTTCAAAACTGAGTATGTTTCTAATTCTAAAGAAAAATATCTGACCTGATTTCAATTGATTGCCCAATATCCAATTTCTGGGTCCATTCTAGGCTTCATGGCCATGGTGCCAGGCATTTCAATGCAGGTTATGCACATATCAGGTGATTTGAATTACCTGTGTGATGCACAAAACCTTTCAAGGAATCTTGCACTTGAAAAATATTGCAGGGAATATCGAGTGCAATGCATTGTGTGGCACATTGCTATTCATTTTGCACTTTGCCTTTCAAGGGAGGGTAAGCCACTGCCTTCTGTAACTAGGAGTTCTTCTCAGGGTACTGTTGGTGATGATAGCAGCTCCTCAGCCTCTCTGCTAATGTGCCCAGCAGCTCCAGTAGTCACAATGATTGATCAGTGCCCTTAACCTATCTGGGGCCAGGCTCTCTCTGTCTCAGACAGCTAGAGAACAGCTGCCAAATCATTCCAAGCAGAAGCTGCTTCAATTCCAGCTGTCAATAGGAACTGCTAAAAGCATTTGGAAATACTTCAAAGAGATTACCTGATGCATAAACTATTCACTTGTTAGGTTATCCTAGTGTGGTCCCAATAAATCTATTTCTTCCTCCGAATGTAAAATATTTCTGGAGTTATTGCTGCTTTGTCAGATTCACTCACACCCTTGCTCCCTCAATGGACTCCCAGTGTTGGCATTGTCTGAGTTCAGTCATCACCTCGGACATGTCAATACACTTGGACAGGCTGTGTCCGAGATGATGGTATGCAGCAGTCAATTGTTATGGCACTGATTTTGAAAAGGCCTCTGCCTACAGGAAACAGGTGTAAATGAGATTCATACCTTCTTGACTCTGGGGCTCAGTAGCCTCCTCCACAACCTCAACACATGAAGCATGCCAATCATTCATGTACTGTTTATGCTATGTTCCACCTCCAACGCTCACACCCCAACCTCTCTAGAGTCGGGTTAAGCATAGCACAATAGGCCACAATACAATAAACACTTGTTGGGGCATATGGAAAATATTGGTGGAATGATGCGAGCATCTGAATCTTGCCTTGGGGATGTCAAGACCTGTCGAAAGTCTCTCGTTGTGCCATATATACAGGCATTGCAATTTGTTCAAATAAAATGCATGGATTCCTCATCAGTATTAACAGCTGTGTCTCCAGTCGGTAACCTGTAACCACAAGGATCTGTCCATGAAGGTGTATGAATGATTGGGCCTGCTGTGAAGCCTTAGGTTGTTGAAGTATGTAGACATCATGTCAGCAACTAAGGAATCGGAAATGTACTTACAGGGTTCTTTTATGATGCTTACAAACCAGTTCAACATTGATGGAACAGACTCCCTCCTTGTTTATGATGTCCACTGGCTGGTCATGTGGAGTCACTTGAAGACACACGTGTAATCATTGAATCTGGGGTAATCCTACAATGGTGCCAAGGCTGGTGGACCTCTCTGTCTGTCATGATTGTTCTAGTAGTGCATAATCGCCAGCTGTCTTAAACCAGGCATTGGTCACCTCCTAGAAACAACAAGGAACTTCTGCCTTGGAGACCCCATATGGATACCCTGCAAGAGTCAGAAGTATATAAATCCGGTATAATGTTATCTTCAGGGCCAATGCCTAGACCCATGGTTTACAGCTCATCCTCCAGTATGGTTAGTGACGGCATCTCTTGATAGCAGCATCCTTTATTGTTACTTTTGCTCTGTGGGTAATTTATTTGAGAATGTTACATTCTCCACCATGGTTCACCCTCCCTGGTGTGGGGATCTGCTGCCACCTCTATACATCCCCCTCCCATTTCTGTAGCCAGAGGCTGGCAATCTTGCTGCTACTGCACCTGCAGCAGTGTCTCTGGAGCCTGGTCATCCCCCTCTCTGTGATTCTCCTCCTCCACAAGTGGGTTATAGAATGGCTGGGCCTCATGGCCATTACCCCTGACTTCTCTTGTGTGTTGCCTTTAGATGTTATCTCTGCTGATATGGTCTCCTTGTTGCCCTGTTGAGCTAGTGCTATTGTTTCTCTGTGACCTCTGCCAAGAGCTCACCACCACGATGATGCCCCACCCTTAGAAGGCCTATTTCAGAAGCTGGATTCTGTTCCCCTCTCTTCCACTCCAGATTCACCAGGAATTATACAGACATCTTAATATGTCGTACCTCAATGATTACAGTTTGAACTTTATTTCTTCATTTTTCTGCCTAATATTCTATGTTTTGGTTTATTTTTCCTTTTTTCAAGATGGTCCAGGAGAGTAGCGGCACTATGCAACACATTTCACTGTATTTTGTAGCAAGGCACGTGTGACAATAAATATATCAATAAATCAAATTGACTGGACCAGGTATCTGAAGTACCCTGATCACCATGTGCTGAATCTGCATAAAATCCCAGTCAGTTATCAGAAAGTTCATGCAATGTACCCGTTTCAAAGCAACCTCTGCAGTCCTGCATGTTATCACATCAATGAAACTAGAAAGCTCCCATCAAGCATAAAATGGGGAACTGACAACACAATATTGAGTTTCTGGATAAGTGCATTTTCTTCTGAAAACCTTCTAAAAATTCAGTCTGGTTCTTGGCCTTAATTTGAATCAATCACATTTCTAAGTCAACTGGTTAAGCAATTCAAATAAATCCAACATGTTGATATATTTGTGAGACAATTTTGAGTTTTATAAATGTAATCATATGTATAAAATGCCAGCTGTGGTCAACTATAATGTAATAACGAACTCTACTGCACAGAGAAATCCAAGCATGATGTAGCCACGCAGGCTTTTCATAATTTCCCTACTTTTCGGATCAATGGTTCTAGAAATGAAATCTAGAATATAGTTTGCAATGTTTAGGGCTTTGCTAACTTGTGGTGCAACTTTTAGTGATTGATGTATTTGTTCACCAAGATCCCTTTCTTCCTCGACCCCCATACAGGCACGCATCCATCAAGTCATGTGACTTTATTCTTTCCACCAAAACATACGGAAAGCGAGGGAAGAGATTGCTGCGCCTTTAGCAATGATCTTTGGATCCTCACTGTCCACTGGAGTAGTATCAGACGATTGGAAGGTGGTAAATGTTATTCCATTGTTCAAGAAAGGGAATAGGGGTAATCCTGGGAATTACAGACCAGTCAGTCTTACTTCTGCGGTGGGCAAATTATTGGAGTGTATTCTGAGAGATAGAATATGATTATTTGGAAAAGCATAGTTTGATTAGAAATAGTCAGCATGGCTTTGTGAGGGACAGGTCATGCCTCACAAGCCTTTTTGAATTCTTTGGGGATGTGACAAAACACATCGATGAAGGTCGAGCAGTGGATGTGGTGTGTATGGATTTTAGCAAGGTATTTGATAATATTCCACATGGAGGGCTCATTCAGATAGTAAGGAGGCATGGGATCAGGGAAATTTGGCTGTTTGGATACAGAATTGGCTGTCCATTAGAAAAAAGAGGGTGGTAGTAGATGGAAAGTATTCAGCCTGGAGCTCGGTGACCAGTGGTGTTCCACAGGGATCTATTCTGGGACCTCTGCTGTTTGTGATGTTTATAAATGACTTGGATGAGGAAGTGGAAGGGTGGGTTAGTAAATTTACTGATGACACAAAGGTTGGTGGAGTTGTGGATAGTGTGGAGGGCTGTTGTAGGTTGCAACGGGACATTGACAGGATGTAGCGCTGGGCAAAGAAGTGGCAGATGGAATTCAACGCAGAAAAGTGTGAAGTGATTCATTTTGGAAGGTCAAATTCGAATGCAGAATATAGGGTTAATGGCAGGATTCTCGGCAGTATGGAGGAACAGTGGGATCTTGGGGTCCACGTCCATAGATCCCTCAAAGTTGCTACCCAAGTTGATAGGGTTGTAAGGAAGGTGTATGGTGTGTTGGCTTTCATTGTCAGGGGAATTGAGTTTAAGAGCCGTGAGCTCTATAAAACTCTGGTTAGACCACGCTTGGAATATTGTGTTGAGTTGTGGTCACCTCATTATAGGAAAGATGGGAAACTTTAGAGAGGGTGCAGAGGAGATTTACCAGGATGCTGCATGGACTGGAGTGCAGGTCTTATGAGTAAAGATTGAGGGAGCTAGGGCTTTTTTCATTGGACCAAAGAAGGTTGCGAGGCATAGATAGAGTGGATAGTCAGAGACTTTTTCCCAGGGCAGAAATGAGTATTACGAGGGGGCATAATTTAACGGTGATTGGAGGAAGATATAGGGGAGATGTCACAGGTAGGTTCTTTACACAGAGAGTGATGGGTGCGTGGAATGCGCTGCCGGCAGTGGTAGTGGAGTCAGATACATTAGGGACATTTAAGCGAATCTTGGATAGGCACGTGGATGATAGTAAAATGTAAGGTATGCAGGGTAGTTTGATCTTAGAGTAGGATAATAGGTCAGCACAACATCATGGGCCGAAGGGCCCACACTGTGCTGTACTGTTCTATGTTCTTTTATATTCTTATATGGCCTCACATCATATTCCTAATTACTTTTCTATTCTCTAAGATCAGTAAGGTCCTTCTGACATAGCTGCAGAACTCCTCAGTAAGTTGACCAATTTGGTGTCATTCACAAACTTAGAAATCATGGCTAGAAATGTATGGAACAAGTGTCAAGAGGCAGGAAGGCTGGCAAAATGGTGTGGAAAGTTGTGTGTGAGGTAGCTGATGCTTAGCAGTGGCACTGCTGGCATATGGGAATGTGTTGGTGATGCTGAGTTGCTGAATCTCCGATTGGGCTGACAGCTACTGGGGATGGGCTACCATTCTTAGGAGGATAGTAACTGCAGCAGCAGCCATTTAATTGACTGTCACCAGTGAAATGTAGCCTCTTCACACTGGCACTAGTGTTGGAATCCCTGCCACCTCAGCAAAATTCTCTGCTGAGTTTTTGATTCGAAAGTGCAAATCGTTAATGTATGTTATGAATAGGCACGTGGTTCCAGCATTTATCCTTGTAGACTACTTCCCACCTTTCACCACTCTGAATAACTACTCTTTAATCTGCCGCTCTGCTTTCTGTTGTTCAGCTGGCGAACAATCCATGTTTCTACCTACCCTATGCTCTGCATTCTCTGTCCTCATTCATTAGCTTATTATAGGACATATAATTAAAGCCTTTGAAAATCCCATAAATTGCATTTGCTGCATTTCCATTGTCTAAAAATTCAATACAGTTAGCTGAGTAAGGTTTTCCTTTTTGAAGTCCGGACTGATTGTTCTTTCCTTTCTTTTGTTTCTTTTCTAGATGTTCTTCGATTCAGTCCTTCAATAGGGATTGCATTAATTTTCTTTCCACACTTGACTGGTCTATCATTCCTGGGCATGTGCTGTCCCCCTTGTTAAATGTAGGAATTTGTTAATTTTCTACTTTGGATCCTGCTTGCATTCTAAGCCATCTTCAGTCTATTAAACAATACCCTATGGAGGCTGCCATGTTGAAATGCTTCTCTATAATTGTAACATTCTACACAAAAGCCTACCAAAATTATGAGGGAAATGACTGACAAGTACGCCATGTTCACTGCTAAATATCCTGTCTTTTAGATTTGAAAATTAGGAGTAAGCTTGATTCATATTCGACAACAGTCTAGTCAACAGCAGTCAGCAAAGATTCATATTTGAAGGCTTTGAAAGCTGTCGCACCAATTGCCTTGAATGTTTTGCAAAGTGTCAATCCTGGGGGACTCTGATGAGACCATAGACATGCTGTGCTTGAACTTTCAAAAGGCTTTTGAGAAAGTTTCAGATTGAAAGCTAATATAAACTTAAAGCTCCTGGCATTCAGGTAAACTCTTAGAATGGATTAGAAACTGACAGAAGGGTAGGAAACAATAAGTGCTTGTCAGTGGTGTAATGTCATTGCAGGGTAGGTAATGAAAGTGTATCTCAAGATTCACTGTTCTTATGGAACAGTGACATGAGAATGACCGATTGAATAAAGAATTGAGGAGATTACTGTGGATTTTCAGGTTTTTAGCATTAAAACTATTGCTTTATCTTCCCTTGGGGATAGTTGATGTCGCTAATTCTCTTGCATCAAAAATAATGGCATAGATTGAGCAAATGGGTCAAATTTCGGTGGAGGTTTGTGTGAACTTCTGGCATACCTTCTTCAGGAAACCAGGAGGAAAATGGTAAAGAGTGCAGTTAATGCTTAGGAACTGAAAATCCACAGTATGTTGTTTCGTCACATTTTCCATGAGACAGATTAGGAAACATCTGCACTGCACATCTTAGTTGAAAATTATGGCATTAAGTAGGAAATACAAAAATGAGCAGCTGCATATGAAATTGTGCAACAGTTCCTAATGCTCCATCAGATGTTTTTTTTGAAAAAAGGATAAGTTATACTAAATGTCATCTTTGCAATGTTGCTTTCGCATCTTTTGAAGTGAAAATATATTTCTAAGAGGTGTCCAGGGCATGCTGTCTGGAATTCTTCTTGACATTGTTGATGTAGATTTTAGCATTGTGAAATATACAGTGATTAAACCCTTTTTTCTGGGCTTTGATTTGTAATATAAATTCCTGATTTTCAGCCACTGAAATTCACCCAATTGTGCACTTGTACGACATTTTGCTCATGTATAACTGTATCATTGCATTTCATTGATCCATGAACCAAGATGTAGGACTCAAATTAATTAACCCAAAACATTCAACATAATCTGAAATGTCCATAGCTGAGATAAACTAAAATATGTTGCATGCTGTCGAGGGAAAATTCAACCAAATAAAGTGTACACTGTTGCCAGTATACTCTGTTATTTGACCAAGCTGTGGAATCAAAACATCTGGAAATGATGGTTCACAGTGTAACTAATATTTCACTGATGCTGGAGAACTAATTTAAACATTCTTTATGCCCCATGTTTGGCTGGAAAGAAAATGATAATTTATTTAGGTTTGTAATTGTGAAATGATTAAGGTGAATAAAACCTGAAACACAGAAAAATCCTTTGGGCTGAATCTCACTTTATTTGGATCAATTTCAGTTGCATTAAATTTCTTGGAGGTGTTTTTTCACTGGGAAGGCCCAGTGAGATTTCTTACCCTATCTTACCAAGCTCTTCTCATTAACTAACCACCCCACCCTTATGGCTTATCTTATGGCTGGTTCTAGCCCCATCTTCCCACACACTGTTGGTACCACAATTGGCCACTGTTTTTTTCCCCATAGAATCCCTACTGTGTGGAAAGAGCCCCTTTGGCCCAACAAATCCACACTGACCCTCAGAACATCCCACCCAGACCCATTCCCCTATAACCCACATAATCTACATATCCCTGAAAACTACAGGCAATTTAGCATGGCCAATCCAGCTAGCCTGTACATCTTTGGACTGCGGTGGGGAAACCGGAGCACCTGGAGGAAACCCACACAGAGGCGGGGAGAATGTGCAAACTCCACACAGATAGTCGCCCAAGGGTGAAATCGAACCCGGGTTTCCTGGCGCTGTGAGGCAGCGGTGCTGATCACAGAGCCACCGTGCCACTTTGTGGCTGTCTTTCAAAAAGCAATCATCCTTAGTGCTCATGCTATTTTTAAAAGGCCATTGTGCACCCAGATTAGTAATTGCAATCTGGCAATTCCCCTGCCCAGCAGTGTAATGGCACAGCAACCAAAAGGCCACACTGCTCACAACACAGACCGAGCATGGCTGACACTGCCTCACACATACAACCCCATTCTCTCACCCTCGTCATTGCTGAAACACCAGTGTCCCTGTCCTTAACTTCCCATCTGCACGCCTGCTCTAGGTTACTGGGCACCGCATCTTATCATTGTCCAGTAGGGAAAAGTCACGCACACAGGCAAGCAACTAGGCAATTCCAAGCATGAACTTTTATTTACAGCTAGCAAAAGCAAACCTAAACAAAAATCGAGGCTGTTTCAGAGATAGTAGGAACTGCAGATGCTGAGAATCTGAGATAACAAGGTGTAGAGGTGCATGAACACAGCAGGCCAAGCAACATCAGAGGAGCAGGAAGGCTGACGTTTCGGGCTGAGACCCTTCTTCAGAAAAGGGTCTAGGCTTTCTGAAGAAGGGTCTAGGCCCTAAACGTCAGCTTTCCTGCTCCTCTGACGCTGCTTGGCCTGCTGTGTTCATCCAGCTCTACACCTTGTTATCTCAAAAATAGAGACTGCAGTTCAGCCCCACGATACAAACCAAATGCGGGCATAATGAGCAACAATTAGATGATGCTCCACGATGATTTGCCACATGCAGCTCTTGTCTATTTGAAGCAATGTCAGTCAGGTCCTGTCTGATTTGTTGCAGCCAACATAGCGCAAAGAGAACTCTCTCTTCCCCGTGTTCTTATCTTCCTCTTCAAAGACTGCACTCATTCCCCAGTTCTATAGCATCCAACACATTGCCACTTTGCCTGATCTAATTGTGCAGTGTACAGCAGAATGATGTGCAGTGCCAGAATGATGAAGCATCTTCTGTCTAGACTAAACTAGAGAAAACTTCCCAGATTGGTGTGAGCAGTGGAAGCAGGCCAACAGTCTGATCCACGACTGTCCCAGTCACAGCCTGTGCGTCAGCTTGCTGAAGGTACCATGACAGCTGAGTGAGCAATACATTGAAAAGGGAGGACATGCTGCGCTCGATCACCTTCTCATCCCAGATCCACATCAATCTTTCAACTTTTCATTTCATTCAGTGGAGCCCATCATCATTCTTACACGACAGATGATGAGGCAATTACATCCCCCTCCCACAGCACTGTTGGAAGTTTCACAAGTGATGAGGCGCTTTTCATAGAATCATAAAATCTCTACAGTGTGGAAGCAGGCCATTTGGCCCATCGCTTCTACACTGATCCTCCAAAGAGCACTCCTCCCAGACCCATGCCCCTCCCTCATCCCTGTAACCATACATTTCCCATGCCAATCCACCTAAACTGCATAGCTTTGGAGTGTGGGAGAAAAATCAGAGCACCCAGAGGAAACTCATGCAGACACAGACAGTTCCACAAAGCTGGAATTGAACCTGGGACCCTGCCGCTGGAGGCAGTGGTGCTAATCACTGAGCCACAGTGCCATCCCAATGGCATGAAGCAATCTGTCTTTGACCGGTAATCAACATGTTCACTGTGCAGGCATTCCACATGGGCAAAGAAATAATTGCAACTGAAATGTAGCTGGAATTTGCAAAAAAAATGTATCATGTATTAGCCCTTCAATGTCTCAGTGCCCAGCAGGCATGGATTTTGTCCATCAAGCTGACACTGACTTTGCCCATCCTGGGTATTGTCACATTCATTTTCTAGTTGCATTTTGGATGTAGGCAACAGTAAGTGATGGAAGAGGAAGCTGCTTGTGGGGGACATTGTCAGCATTGGGTTCCTGCTGGTTACCAGCTCCCCAAACGCCTGACCCAGATGATTTCTGTACCCTTTACCTCTCTCTATGCCAACAGCCCATTTTCATCCATTCCCACCATATAGATTCCATTGCATTTGCCTCAAACTGTGTCATCCCCGCTCCCTGAATGTTGACATTACATCTTCATGGTGCTTATCCTGGTCCTCTACTCTCCTCTGGGGAAGCTATGGTGGTGCTCGCTGGCAACAAGCTACCCTCTTATAGCCAACTATGCTCTGTGCTGCTGTTCCACCTACCTCCAATGCAACTTCAGACGTACCCCCATCTCCATCCTTGTTTCAATCTATAAAATGCCTCTGCTTCCAACTCACTCCCTTGAAAAATCTTGACTCTCCAACCTCTCCAACCCTCTCCAACAGGGTGGTTACTGTTGAAATTCAGTGCTTGGTCAGTGTGTGTGGCTTTTCTTTTCTTTGTCAGAAATTCCCCATTAGCCCTGCGTTCTACCATGATGTCCAGGAATGGGAGCTGTTCGTTCTTTTCTTCTTCCCTGGTGAATTTGATGCCAGTGAGAGTGTTGTTTATACGTTGGTCTGTCTCCTCTAGTTTGGTCTGTTTGATGATGACGAAAGTGTCATCCATGTATCGGATCCATGATTTCGGTTGAATTAGTGGAAGGGCCATGTTTTTGAGTTTCAGTATCACTGCTTCTGCTATTAGTCCAGAGATAGGTGATCCCATGGGTGTCCCGTTGATCTGTTAGTAGATTTGGCCATTAAAGGTAAAGTGGGTTGTGAGGCATAGGTCCAGTTGTTTCAACATGTTGTCTGTGGAGATGGTGTCACTGGGGTCTTGTTCTTGTTTTAGTAGTGTTGCTCGTGTTTCTCTTGCTAGTGGTATGTCGATTGATGTGAATAGATCAGTAACGTCAAGTGACACCATGATCTTGTCATCGTCTATTCTTATGTCCTTGAGGGATTTGAGGAACTCCCAGGCTGAGTGGATTGAGTGGGGTGACTTGCTGACGAGGTGCTTTAGTCTTTGTTGTAGCTCCTTGGGTAATCTATGTGTTGGTGTGCCTGGGAGAGAGACTTTGGGCTTGAGGGGTACTTCCAGTTTGTGTACTTTTGGGAGGCCGTAGAATCGGGGGGTGTTAGTTCCTTCTGGTTTCATTTTAGGTAGTCCGTTTTGTTGATTTGTCCGGTCTGTTTGAGTCCCTTTAGTGTGTTGATTATTTTATTATCCAGTTGTGGTGTCGGGTCTGTATGCACTTACCGGTGTCTATCTGTGTCTGCTAGTAGTGTCTGTGCTTTGGGAGAGGTAGTCCCACTTGTTTAGTATTACTATCATGCGCTCTTTGTCTGTTGGTCGTATTATGATGTTTCTGTCTTTTTTCAGTCCTTCTAGGGCTTTCCTTTCTGATGTGTTGAAAGTGTCAAGTTGGCTCCTTCTGGTCAGTGTCGGCACCATTCTCCGAGTTATGGCTTGTTGTGTTTCTTCATTGATGCTGTTGGTCTTCGGTGTGGATTCTACTGTGGCTAGAAATTCTGTCTTGTTAAAGTCTCTGAGGTTGTAGTTGAGTCCACAGCAGCTTTCTCAGTGTCTGTTAGTTTCCTGTCTGAAAAGTTTCTTACCCAGGTGTCTGACCTATGGTGGGTCTTTTTGGTGGGTTAGTTTGGCCAGTTTTTCTTGTAGGATCTGTCTTTTCTTGGATCTTGTTATCGGTTGACTGACGTTAATGGCTTATTCTAAGTCTGTTGTCCAGTCGAGGTTGGTAGCGTCTAGGAATAGAGTCTTTTGGCATGCAATTTCTCTGCCATATCTATGGAGTTGGTTTTGTGTGTCATTGATCATTACCTTCACCATCCTGCTGCCATTGTGTTCTGCTGTCCTATGTGCATGTGGGTTGTGAATGAGGGGTCTGTATCTCACACTGCACTGTAATATCTGGCTCCTGAGGTATCCATGCAGGAAGTCAAGTTGCTCGCGGGTAACGCTTCATCATTTGGCATAGGTTTCCCATTTACGGGCCAAGTTGAGCGTACTTCGCCCGTAGGTCTCTAAGGTTCTTGAGTAGATTCGCAGCTTGGGTTGTGGATGCTGTGGTTGGTTCGCTCGACAAGCTGGTGCGTTAGTTCGCAGACGTTTCATTACCCTGCTGGATAACATTATCAGTGCAGCCTCAGATGAAGTGCTGTTGTGTTTTCCTGCCTGGGTTTTAAATTCTGGGGTCCTTTGGATTTGATTACCTCATTACCTGTTTTCCTCCGCATTAAGATTCTGCCCTATAACTTAATGTACTACATATTGCCTGCTAGTTCAAAGGAACAACGTTTAACAATGCAAACTGCAAGGAGAAATGACCAAATATAAATCACAAGGCCAAACCACCATTCAGAGACCTTACTGTTATCTCTTACATTGACATTGATTAAAGTTCAGTCAGTGGCTCTGACAACATAATAAGTTAGCTTCAGCACACAGAATGAGCTCGCTTATGAAATAATGGGTACAGGCTAAAGGCTTATGCGAAGATATAAATGTTCCGTTTGCAGGATCTGTTTCTAGGAGGGAGGTGCAAGGCTGAGGGCAACCTGAACTGTAACTCATTCTATTCAACCGCATTGACAGAATATACAGGAACTCTGCCATCCCTACTCCCCATAGAATCTGTGGGCCACAGTATCAGATAGTGCTCTGTTGATCTTGTAGACTCAGTCTTCGTTATTTGAGACTTGCAACTCAAATTGGTGAGCATCATCCCTGATTAGATTGAGGCAGCAGGTTGATTTGTAACTTCTTCTAGTTGCACACAATAAAATTGCCTTCTGCTGGCACACTGTAAAATTATCGGTATAACCATGCAGGGGGCCAGAATTACTATTTTCCTTGGCAATTTGTACTCCGTATGAGTTGCGAACCAGCAATTCACAAGCCCACAGAACAATAACACAAAATTGTGGCGGCAAACGAGCTACCTCTGATGGAAACTGATGACATATTTTATCTTCTGTTCATGTTCAATATCAATAAATCTGCAGAATGTTTGGTCCCATGCTGTTTTGATCCTGCCAAGTTTGGCCAGGATATAAGAACTTAAAAACCAAAGAGTTTGTCATTTATATAAATGATTTGGATGTGAATATACAAGCAATGCTTCGTAAGTCTGCAGATGACACCAAAATTGATGCTATAGTTGACAGTAGAGAATGTTATCTCAGACTACAGCAGGACATTGATCAGGTGGGGGCTGATAGGCTGCAGAATGACAAATGGAGTTTAATTTAGATAAATTGCATTTTGGTAAGACAAATCAGGGCAGGACTTATACATTAAAAGTAAGGTCATGGGGAGCGTTGCCACATAAAGACCTTGGGGTACAGGTTCATATTTCCTGGAAGGTGGAGTCGCAGGTAGACAGTGTAGTGAAGAAGATGTTTGGTACTCTTGCCATTATTGGTCAGTGCTTTGGGCATAGGAGCTGGGAGGTCATGTTGCAGCTGTACAGGACAGTGGTTAGGTCACTTTTGGAATACTGTGTTCAATTCTAGTCTTCCTGCTATTGGAAAGATATTGTTAAACTTGAAAGGGTGCAGAAAAGATTTACAAGGTTTTGCTGGGGTTGGAGGGTTTCAGCTATAGGGAGAGGCTAAATAGCCTGGAGCCTTCTTTTCCCTGGAGCATTGGAGATTGACAGGTGACCTTATAGAGGGTTTATAAAATCATGCAGGGCATGGATAGGGTGAATAGCCTGATAGGCGACTCCAAAACTAGAGGGCAAACATTTAAGGTGAGAAGGACAAGATATAAAAGGGACCAAAGGAGCAACATTTTCATGCAGAGGGTGGTGCATGCTTGGAATGCACTGCCAGAGAAAGTGGTGGAGACTGGTACAATTGCAACATTTAAAAGGCACCTCGATGGGTATATGAATAGGAAGGGTTTAGAGGGATATGGGCCAACTGCTGGCAAATAGGAGTAGATTAATTAAGGTATCTGGTTGGCATGGACGAGTTGGATCGAAGAGCCTGTTTCCATGCGGTACATCTCTATGACTCTATGATCCTAAATAGGAGCAGAAGTAGGCATTCAGCTCCTCAAGTTTGCCCCACGATTAAATAAGAGTGTGGATGAACTGTCCCAGGTTTCAATTCCTCCTTCATACCAGGTCATCACAGCCTCAATTCTCCAATATTTCAACAATGTATCTACCTCTTTAATGTGTCAGTGATTTGACTTCTGCAACTCTCTGGGGTAGTGAATTCTTGACATTCAGTACTCTCTGGGAGAAAAAAATTCTTTTGCATCTCAGTTTTAAATAAATATCCCCGTATTCTGTATTTATGTCCTCTCGTTCAAGATTTCTCCACAAGTGTAAACATCCATTAAATATCTACTCTGTCAAGGTTCCTCAGAACATTATATGTTTCAATAAGTTTACCCAACATTCTCTAAACTAACGATTGAAGGCGTAACTGGTTTAGCCATTCTTGATAAGTCATTCATTCCATGAATCAGCCTATGCATCTTATTTGAACTGCCTGCAATGCCAACACAGTCTTTTCTTAAATGCAGGAACAAAAACTGTGCATAGTACTTCAGATTCAGCCTCACCATGACCCTATACCATGGTAAGAAGACTTCGCTCTTTTTAAACTCCAATCTCTTAGTGATAAAAGCCAAATCCATTTGTCTTCTTGATTACTTGCTGAACCTGCATGATAACCTTTTAGAAGTTTTATTTATTTTATTCACTCACGGGTTATGAAGTCCCTGACTGGGCCATCATTTATTGTCCCTTCCTTGTTGCTATTGAGAAGATGGCACTGAGCTGCCTTTTTCAACCATTGCAATTCATTTGGTGTAGGTGCTTCTCGTGTTTCATGTGCAAGAACTTCAGATTGCTGTGTGTGGCATTTTGCTTGGAGTCCCTCTCCATTTAAATTATAGGTTGCCTTTTGATTCTTCCTACCAAAGTGTGTGATATCACACTTTCATACATCAAACTCTACCTGCCTAGCTTTTGTTCCCACTCACTGAACCTATCTATATCTCTGTGCAAATTGTTGATGTCTTCTCAAAACATGCTCTCCCACCTATCTTGTACCGCCAGCAAATTTGGATATGTTACATTCTACCCATTCCTCCAAATCATTATGATAGATAGTAGATAACCTAATTCCTAAAACTTGTGGCCACTCGTTAAGACTTTCCAAACTGAAAAATTAGTTATTAACCCCAACTCTCTGTTTTCTGTGTTTTAACCAATCCTCAATCTATACTAATACACACCCCAATTCCATTAACTCCTAATTTGTGCAATAATCTATTATATCGCAGTTTTTCGAATGCCTTCTGGAAATCCAAAGACATTATGTCTAGCAGCTCTCTTTCATTATCTCTGCTTGTTGTGTCATTAAAGAACTCTCGCAATTTTGCCCAACATAATTTCCCTTTCACAAAATGCATTTAATGGTGAGGTCCTGGGGCGTGTTGCTGAACAAAGAGACCTTGCTGTGCAGGTTCGTAGTTCCTTGAAAGTGGTGTTGCAGGTAGACAGGATAGTAAAGAAGCATTTGGTATGCTTGCCTTTATTCATCAATGCATTGAGTGTAGGAGTTGGGAGCTCATGTTGCAGCTGTGCAGGACATGAGTTAGGCCACTTTTGGAATACTGCATGCAATTCTGATCACCCTGCCATAGGAAAGTTGTCATTAAACTTGAAAAGGTTCAGAAAATGTTTACAAGGATGTTGCCGGGGTTGGAAGGTTTAACCAAAGGGAGAGGCTAAATAGGCTGGGCCAATTTTCCCTGGAGCATCGGAGGCTGAGGGCTGACTTTATAGAGGTTTGTAAATTCATGAGGTGCATCGATAGGGCGAATATTCAAGGTCTTTTCCCTGGGGTAGGGGAGTCCAAAACTAGAGGACATGAGTTTAAAGTGAGAGAGGAGAGATTTAAAAGGGATCTCAGGGGCAACCTTTTCATGCAGAGGGTGATGTGTGTATGGAATGGACTGCCAGAGGAAGTGGTGGAGGCTGGTACAATTAAACATTTAAGAGGCATCTGGATGGGTACATGAATAGCAGGGGTTTAGAGTGATATGGGCCAAGTGCTGGCAAATGGGACTACATTAACTTCAGATATCTGGTCAGCATGGATGAGTTGGACCAAAAGGCCTGTTTCCTTGCTGCACGTCTCTATGACTCTATGACTCTATGTTGACTCTAACTATGATTATGCTAAGCTTTTCTACAAGTCCTCTTATTTTTTTTAAATGGACTCTAGCATTTTCCCAAAGACAGAACCAACTGTGGTTTCCTGCTATCTGTCTCATTGAAGCAAACAGTGGTCCACAGCCACACTGAGATATGAGGGAGGATACTGGTCCACAAACAGGCTGAGAGTGAGGGGGTACATTGGTCCACAGCTGGGCTGAGAAGTCAGTAGAGCGGTGTATTCAGCTCTTAACTATAAATGAGGAGATGTTAATGGACATAGCTAGAGAAAGGCTTGACTGTTCATGTGGGGACAAGGGGATGACAATGATCAACCAAGCATTATGCCAATTCTGTTCTCTCTCATTACCATCGGCAAAAGCTCATGCTTAATCTACATAAGTGTTTATCCTTCTTGCCAAACTAACTCCCTCTCCTCTGTTATGCAGACTATAAACAGCACCCGATATGCCTCTGCTAAGAAAACACCAGTGCTAGAGAACCTTAGCTTTACTTTCACCTCAGAGGAGGAAGCCACTCAATCCTCTGAGGAAGCATGTGAAGGTTTACAGCTACATGCATGTCTATCCCTGCACGCAAAGCACTCTGGAAGAAACATGTATGCCCCCAGGTGTCCCTAAGCTCCAAAGTACAGTGCTCAGGAGAGAAAGTGGCCTGTGAGTTGGCCTAAGATCACTTGTGATGTTGTAGTGAGGTTGCTGGCTTGCTGAAGCTGGCTTGCATGGACAAAGGATTGAGGAGGATGATAGCCATGGAACGTGTGGAGACGTTGTTGTGAAGAAATAGTTAGATGATGGCAGTGGCAAGCATTCGATGAGTTGCAGCCAACAGGTGCCTGCCTACTCTGATTTAGATGTTGGGAATTTACGGTGTTGTACTTATTAGGTCAGGAGAGGAAAATTGGTTGTGATTTGTAAAATAAGGAAAGTTGATATTTTAATGAGATGCAAATACATGGAATCAAGTAAATCACCAAACAAAGACAAGATTCTGAAATCACCATTTAGGCTTGAGGAGAAAATCACAAAAAAAATTTCTTGATGTCAAAACTCTGATTTCTTTATTCACTCGATATTTTCTCAACCTTCTCACCATTGCTGACTCCACGCTAGGGAGGGGAAAATTTCACCAATTGATTCAAGGCAGCTTCTCCCCCTTCCTGGATTGAAATGCAAAGTTTCACATGATGGGAATGTAAATCATGAAATTCTGCGCTGAGAGTGCGAGGCATAACATTTTACCCTGTAGTGTAAAGGAATTATTTCCTGTTGATGTTTTGTTTCATAAATCAAATGAGATAAAACACTAAACCTAATAACAGCAGCTCAAGTATAGGTAAGCCTATCTAAATTGCTTAGGTCGTAGAGGAACGGAGCTGATTTGGATCCTACTCATTTCTTTTCACTGATAAAATAAGTAGAAGGAGCAACTGTTATGGATGAGACCAGGCCCCCAACACTCCCAAAAGATTTAGGAGATAGCCTCGACCCTAACTATAATATTTATGAAAACACACTTTATTCTTACAATATAGTTAAAATTCAAAGAAAAAAGAACAATTGGTGTAGCTTTAACTCTATTGAAATACTAAACAAGATAATATATGACTTAACCATTAACCATCAATTGTTCCAATACAGGCAGCATCCCATAAACACGATCTTGGCAAGGCAATTTAGTAAAACAGTTAATGTTTCCAAAACGTCAGCTTTCCTGCTCCTCTGATGCTGCTTGGCCTGCTGTGTTCATCCAGCTCTACACTTTGTTATCTCTAATGTTCTCACGTGCTGTCTTTCTCCAGTCCAGCAGGATGGAATACTGAAAGAAACAAACTGCTTCTTTTTTATTTCAAAGAGAAAGCCTCTTGTTTATGACTGTGCAGCAGGGAACGCAAGCTGTTAACTCAGCAGCAGCAAAAACTTACTCACCAACTGTGACAAAATCAAAACCTTCCTGGGTCTGTGCAAGCTGTGACCCTGCCTACCCATGCTACCTTTGTCTAATTTAAAAAAAAAACACCCTGGGATACCTCCAAACTGTTTACAAACTCCCTGTGTTTGAAGCAGATACCCAGTACCATAGTGGCAATCACTGTCTGCAAAAGAAACAGCACAGAATGCATCTCTCTTAAAGGCACAGTACCATCACACAGCACTCTTACTGTGAAATGCCAACCAGATTGAAGAGAATAAAACCGATTCGTTTGAAACTCAATAGTGCAAGGACAGAAAGACTGTGAGAAAATATGTGTTCAAAGTGCCATCTAATGAGAAATCAGAAACAGAAGAAAGTAAGGAATGAGAAAAAAGTCACTTGCTTACACAAAATAATTTTACATGCACTATTTAATTTGTCCTTCCATTACTCATGGACGTTGCTCCATACATTCAATGCCCTGGGTTAGATAACTAGTAAAGGGCAAATGTTTAAGATAATGGCCTGTGAAACTCTCCTTGATGTCCAGCGTATATTGGCATTACATTTCTACATGGTCCTATTCCACTATTGCAGCTGTTGCTGACTAGTACTATGTGAGTTCAGGTTTTATAGATGTGTTTGCACAGAGTCAGTATCTGTGGGGCACGATACCATCATAATATTTCATTAAATTTAATGTACATAACATCTTGCAGATAATGCCATAGACCAAATTCAAATTTCTGATGATTCATTCAAAAATGTACTGTTCTGCATTGCAAACACACATTTGCAAGACCTAACCCTACAGTTTGTAGTTTCAAACAACATCAGAATCCATCCATTTTTGAGTAATCTGTTACAGTACACTGAGCAACACACAATGCATGGTCATCATTGTCAACATTGATGGGCACTGTAGCACCTTTAAAATAACTGAACCATGAAATAGTCTTGAAGGAAGAAATTGCGCTATCTTCATATTGAAAAGGATCAGAGTTAGCCCCAGAAATCAATGCACAAGAGACTGAAATTCATTTAGCAATCATTGGAGTTGGAAATTCCTATTATAAAGTATTTGAATATGCTTTGTTTTCTTATTGAAATACAAAGAGTATTTCTGAACAACTGGAAATCACTGATTATTTTAAAGCTTCAAAGACCATATAAAATGCCTTCAAATCGACTCGTCAGGATTTCTGCAAGACTACAGTTCCTCACAGTTAAGCTGCTGTAAGGATGATAGTGTTCTCTATTTCAGACAAAAATATAAAACTATAAATATGTCAAGTACCATTGTGCAATCCCCAATTGTCAAGTGCTTCTGATGCTTTATTGGCTGGAAATGTCTGTTTGGGATAAACATTGGTGCTTCTTGCACTCACATGGTCATTCTTTTATTCGTTCATAGTGTCATGGTGTCACTGGCAAGCCCAGCAGTGACTATTCAACTCTGAATGTCCTTGAAAATGTGGTAATGAGCTGCGTGAATACAAATGAGTATCCTACTAAACAATTTCAGAGGACTGGTAAGAGTTAATCTCATTGGTGTTGGCCTTTATAATGTAAGGTGAAATTGGCAGCCATGATGTAAAGGTGCCAGTGTTGGACTGGGGAGGGCAAAGTCACAAATGACACGACACCAGGTTTTAGTCCAACAGAGTATTTGAAATCACAAGCTTTCAGAACACCACCACTTCATAAAGTGCAGTGAGAGGAGAGCTCATAGACACAGAGTTTATAGGCATTTTCTCTCTCTCACACACACACAGACACACACACACACTTTCTCTCTCACAGACACACAGACACACATGCACACACATGCTCTCTCTCTCTCTCTCACACGCACACTCACTCACACAAATACACACACACACACATACACACAGACACACACATCTCTCTCTCTCTCACACACGCACACATAAACTATTTCATCCAAGTTGTTTGTTTATTTGCAGATACATTCTATTTTGTTCAAGAAGCACACAATTTGTAGTCACAGTCAGTCAGTGTGACATTTTATAAATTCCTACTTTCAGAATAAAACCAGCCTGATTCCAGATTAAAACTCTGAGACAGATACTGGAAAGGCCTTACACCTAAAATTCAGTGTCTGACCTGATATGTCACCTTTTGTATACTTCTATCACTCTGCCTGTTTGAAGTTTGGAAAGTTAGGCAGACACTGATGAAACCTTTAATTATCTCAGCACAGTGACTTGAAACAGATTCTGGAATTTGCATCTTAATCAATTGAAACTTGCATTCCTTTCTAACAGAATTCTCCATACCCTGTTTCTGCAATTTCTAGAAGCAGAAATGTATGAATGATTAAAGATTCAACAGGAGGTAGGCAGTCAGTCAGCCATTTTAGGTTTGTTCACTCCAGTCACACCAGATATATGATCCTTTGATCTCTCTGCCCTTCATCTCTCTGCCTGTAAACTCTGTGTCTGTGAGCTCTCCTCTCACTGCACCTGATGAAGAGGCTGCACTCCAAAAGCTTGTGATTTCAAATAAATCTGTTAGGCTATAAATTGGTGTCATGTCATTTTTGACTAAGATCAATTTAAGTAAGGATACCTTCCCCCAAGTACATTGGTGAAGCGGATGGAATTTTTATGACAATCATATACATTCCATGGTCAGTATTACTGTTATGAGCTTTTATTCCAAATTTTTGTACAATTAACTGATTTCAAATTCCCCAGTTGCTGTGGTGAAATTCGAACTCATGGCTCCGTATCACCAGTTCAGATGTTTGGATCCTTAGTCTAATTGCAAACTAATGTGATGTCAAAACGCTTATGTTTCCAACACTGTAGAGGAATGTACTACCTTTAAAGTAAATGCACGATGAAGAATTAAATGGAGTTCTCATCACATTGAAAATTTCCAGAGTTAGCATTAGAAACAAACAGCATAAAAGACTGATTTTAATCTACTAAAGACTGTGCACAATTATTAGGGACTTCAACATGCTTAACGTTCTTTTTCAAACATGTTTGTCAAGTGTGGGTGACCGTTGGTCAGAGAAGAGAACAAACCTTGTTTCTCCAGTTATGAGCTCTGCTTTATAAGCTAAGTGGTTATTCATGTTCCCGTATACCTAAGCAGGAGCTGTTAGCAAGGTTGATGTTTTTTTTTGTAATGGGCTTGTGGTGCCAGAAGAAGCAGGAGTGCATCTCCCAGCTCCATAGCCCTTGTGATGACCATGGTGAGCCTGTGTGCAGATTCCCCTACTCTCCAAAACTTAGAATTCACCTTAACGTCACCAACAGTTAATCTGGCTTGAAATTGAAGGTCTAAAATGAGTGAGCTGTCTCTGAAAGCTAAACACTGTCAACATCCATAATCTGTTCCAATGAGTCTTGTGGAACAAATTCATGAGAGCCTTCAGTGTCTCAGTTGGTTAATGCTTTATTGGTTATGTGCTAGTAAATGGACTGTAGCCAGTCTCAGCTCTGCTATCGACTAATTTTGCATTTTCACTGAACTATGTGATCTGTCTCTCTATGCTTAACTTAACACCCTGCGAGAGAAATTTCAAAACAGACAGGTATTCATTAGTATAACAGCAACCCTTGATTGAGAATTACTAGCTTTCAAATTAATTACATGAAGAAAATTACATGCTTTAGTTTAAAGATACATTACAATGAATTCTGTCCGGGAATGGGAGCAAAAACTATGTAATGAGTCTAACAGACATTTCAGAAAGGAAAACATTTCCAGAAAAAAAAACAATTAATTGTAGGCTGCTTTGACTCTGATTTTTATGTAGGACAGACTTGATGAAGCTTAAAGATCTAAATTGTAAATATACTATGTACAAAATGTAAAGAGTTTTAAGGAAAAGAATTATTTCTGTTAGAAGTGTTCAAAATAGTGTAAAGTGGTGAAAATAATGCTTCCTTTGGTAGATGTGATGGAGAATAGTGGCAATAGATTTAAAGGTTATTAACAAAGCACCAGAAGTGACATGAGGAAAGATTTTTCTAAGCAATGAGTTGTGATGCACTGGAATGCAGTAACAAAAGAAGAGCAGAAACAGATTCTGTTATGACATTGAAAAAGGAGTTGAACAAATACTTGAAAGGAAAAAAAAATGCAGAGTTCTGGAGAAAGTACAGGAAACGGGATTCATCGGATATCTGTTCAAAAATTTGACTGAGGTACAATGAACCAAAAAACTTACTTCTACATCACATTGTTTGATTTTTATTTATGACTCTTTAACCTTTTCATGTTCCGGTCACTCTCCCTAGGCCTAAAGATAAAATATTTCTGCAATTGATATCAGTCTCCAAGATATTTAACCAAAAAGATTCCTTGGTATAGTTTATTAGGGGTCAGATTTTGAGGTGATTTGTTCACCATCAGGAATATTTTCCTTCTCTTGATGACAAAAGCTTAGCTGCCAAAGCACTTCTTTTGGAATGCAGCCTGAGAATGTCAGTTCCCTCTCAAAGGCTACTCAGAAAGTAACAGCAATGCAAGTTTCTCTTTTACAGCCTCTGTTTGGTTAGCTTAACAGGAATAGTTATTCTTCAGGCTCCCAGTTATATCACTAAATGTACTTTTTCCTTGCAGTCATGGGTAATCATTTCTCAGAAGACCTAAGACACTACTTGTATGCCTTTATATTTTCCTGTGTTTATTGATAGCTATTGAAAGAGTGCCATGTATTTAGATTGCATCTTTTTCAAATGTTTTCTTACCCTATTCTATAGCCATTCTAACATTTTTCTTTATGCAGGCATTTTTTTCTGCTATTAAATTACTTACTACTAAGGTCCTTTTCAATATACTAGAGATCAAAACACAATTTAATCTTCATGCTGTCTTGAATACTCATTTAATAACAGCAGAAAAGTCTTACCCCTACCAAAGCTGCATATAAACCGGTTTTGGATTTACCTTCGGTGACTTCAACTAATACCCAATTGATGGTGCAGTCATGCTTTTGACAGTCGCTCTATAAATTTGTAAAACTACCCACTCGTGATATGAATGTCTGGATCAGCAGGATGAAGGAGCAACAGCTAAAGATCATTACAGACGTCAACCTGACTGGGTCCAGGTGCCTGAGTCGTTGCTGAAATCGTTCTATTTATCAGTGTGCATCTTCCTTCAGAATTGGCAAAACTGTACCACCATACCTGTTGAAACTACACATTAGTAAGCAAGCAGTGTTTCTGTTTTTTTTTGTGGAGTATAAAAATCACAAAAATAATTCAATACCTAAAACTCTTTATGTTTTGTACTTGGTATATTTGCAATTTAAATTTTTGAGCTTCATCAAGTCTTTTCAACATAGAAATCAGATCAACACCATACACAAAGGAACATGAATATACCACCTCCTGAGCTACAAACAAATACAAATATCTGTGCCCAAAATCAGGTGAGAAGCAGGACCAAAACAAAAAGAGGATTGGAAGTGAAAATTGAATTCTGTTTTCAATCCATTGTAATTTCTGACCAAATAAAAACCGAAAGAACTGTGGATACTGCAAATCAAAAGCAAAAACAAAGTTGCTGGCAAAGCTCAGCAGGTCTGGCAGCATCTGTCAAGGAAAAAACAGAGTTAACATTTCATATCTGGTGACCACTCCTCAGTTCTGAGGAAGGGTCACCGGACCCGAAACGTTAACTCTGTTTTTCCTTCACAGATGCTGTCAGACCTGCTGAGCTTTTCCAGCAACTTTGTAATTTCTGTCCAAATCTTGAGTTAAGGGTCAGATCTCCTATTGAAAATCGGAGGGTCCCAATGCATAGGTACAAGTTGAAGTCTGATGACGTTATCTGTATTTTTGATGGACCATACAGTCATTCAGCACAGAACAGACCCTTTGGTCTAACCAATCCATGCTGACCATAATTCCAAACTAAAATAGTTCTACCTGCCTGCGCTTGGCCCATATCCCTCCAAACATTTCTTATTCATGTATTTATCCAAATGTCTTTTAAATGTTATAACTCTATCCACAACAACCACTTCTTCTGGATGTCCATTCCACGCATGACCGACTGCCTGTGTAAAAAAATTGTCTCTCGCGTCTTTTTTAAATCTTTCTCTTCTCACCTTAAAAATATGCCCCCTAATCTTGAAACACCACAACCTAGGGAAAAGACACCTGTCATTCAACTTATCTATACCCTTCATTATTTTATAAACCTCTATAAGGTCACTCTTCAGCCTACTATGCTCCAGTGAAAAAAGTCCTGGCCTGTCCAGCCTCTCATTATAATGCAAACCCTCCATTCCCGGCAACTTCCTGCTAAATCTTTTTGAACCCTTTTTATCATAATAATATCCTTCCTATAACAGGGAGACCAGAATTGGACACAGTACTCCAGAAGAGGCCTCACCAACATGCTGTCCAACCTTAACATGACATCCCCAACAAGACCACTTTGTGAAACAATCAATAAGCATGGTCGTACAATTCCGGTTAATTCTCATTTTGATTCTATGCACCATTTCCACTCTGATTTGTTTGTCGTCAGGCTCCTCTCTATTTCAATGACACTCAAAACTAAAATTGAGAAATGGTACTTGATCTTCTGGTGAAGAACTTCACAGCCTGCTGGACCCCACATTGAGGCCCCTATTTTAATTCACAGGTTGGGTATGCTGAGGTGGGAGAGTTTCTGGCTTCGTAAACCTGACTTCTGAAAATGTTCGCCTGCTCTCCCTATCCTTGGTCACGGGGATAGGTCGAATAGGAAATCGGGTCAGCTGATCCAGGAAAAGCTGAGGAAGCTGCCTGTTCCTGAAGCTGACTGGGTGGAAAGCCTGTCTCTGGCTTCCAGCATTAAAATTAAAAACTAAGATATAAACCATTCCTACAGCTCTCACCACTCTCACCAGCCACACATCTTCTCACTATCATACATTCCCCGCCTCCCATCCATGCTAAGCCCCTACAATATCATGCTCTCTACCCATTCCTCTGACCCTTCACCCTGTCTATATCCGACCCATCCCCAAGGCCCACATACTTTGTCATGTCCCTCTACCTGTATCCCATGATTCCTATGTCAATTTAGTGCCCATTTCCACCGAGTACCCTTTCCCCCTTTTCATAAAATGCCAACGTACTTAATATTTACAACTACCACAGTATATAGGAGAAACTACAAAGTTCAATCACTGAAAGGTTGTATTTTCAGAGTACATCAAATTGGGGACAAAAACAACACAAATTCATAAAAGCATAATTTGACAAATCTTAATGATATTGAGACTTCTTGATTAGTCTTGATAGGTTAGGCACTTCTTGTCAGATTTAGAAACAAACAGTTCTTGACAGTTTTGACACTTTCTGACAGAAATTGATAGGTCTTTTGCAGGGTTAACAGTATTAACTTAACTGTAGAGAAGATTGTGTGTTCAAAGATTCATCGTTTATGCACAATCTCCTCCACAGTTAACAATTCCACAGAATTCCTGATTATCCCTTCCCTTAAGATATCTGTCACCTCACTATTCTGTTCCTGAACACCCTCCAAAAAATTGACATGGCCATCTGCTTCTGGAATATGTACAAGTGTATAACCTAAGCCAAAGCCACCCCCTCTCTTGCAGAAATGGGCAATGTCATGTTCAGTAGCAGGATTTGTGATTTTGTGCCACTTTCACCATACATTCCAGTTTTCAGAGGCTTTACAATGCGGCAAATACATCTGGATCTGAGTTCAATCAGTTCAGATTAGAAACTCAGTTTCCATTTTATCAGTCAGCTACTGGTGGTGATGATTCCTTTTTAGACATCATCTGGACTTATCGTTTGTTTCTTTACTTGTCACATTCCCATCTCCTTTTCCCTCATATCTCTATCCTGTTGATCATTCAATTTTCCCTGCCATGTTCCCTATCACATGCCTTCCTTTCATGCCTTACCTACTCCCCCTTTCACTGCCTCTGAAGTTGCTTAAAATTTGTTACATCATTAACTTTTTCCAGTTTATGTGTTGATTGACCTGCTGAGTATTTCTAGCACTTTCTGTTTATATTTCAGATTTCCAATATCCATTTTGCTTAAGTACCTTGTCAAGCCTGGTGATTTTGTACAATACAATCCACAACAAGAATATAACACGATCGTGGTTTGCTGTTTACTGTATAGTTTTGCCCTGGAATGGAAACAACTGTAAAGCCTAATTGGATAAGGATCCTTGTCATGATATGGGTAAGAGCACACATGGCAATGGGACATGGGAGGTGTAACAGTTGTAGACAATTTAATTATTTTTTAAAAAGTTCACTCATGGATGTGGGTGTCACTGGCTGGGCCAGTACTTATTGTCCATCCCTAATTGCCCTTGAAAAGGCGGTGGTAAACTGCCTCAGGAATGATACTTTTACCCCGAACTGTCATGTTCAGCCATTCGTCCAGTCCTTCCATCCATCATTAAGTACGTTTGCCCAAAGATCAACATTGATATTCATGCCACCTTAAATTGCAAGTTACCAGCTTTTGTAGGAACTCTCTGCACACAAAGATTTCAAGAAAGATTACAATTTTATACCTTATACCTGTCACTCATAATGAACCCCTATTACTGATCTTAAATGCTTTCTTGCTCACTCCTGCAAAGTCATTGCCCAGTGGCCACAATCAGGAGGTGCTGGAAGGGAAAAGGCTCTGGAGAGGTTTATTGGCAGCAATCTCTATAAGATCAGGCTTTGTCCAAATCCAATCTTGTCGATTTCATATTTAGGCCTTAGAACGATGATTCAAATGTCTGAAACTATTCCCCTTCAAATGGTTATTTTTAACATTGTTTTACCAACTTTCAAAATGTCAGCACCAGAAATATCAAGATGTGACTCCAATGAAACAATTGTATCAGTTAATTGAATTGAGGAAATAAGTAAGGGTGAATTTCCAGAAATCTATAAAGATGCATGTTTTAATAGATTCACCTCATTAGTTCGGGAAAACACTCAATAAAATTCAAAGAAACATCTTCACAGTGTTGCAACAGAATCATTCCAATTCTGTAGCCCTTCATTAATTGTGTGGTTCTCATACAAATTAATAAAATTGATTGTTTTGTTTCATGCAGTGTGACCCATTTAATTAGAACTGGGCATATTTTGGAAACCATTGAATTTATTGAAACTTGGGGAGTTTGACTGATTTTGAATTGTTAGTTAAGTTTCTCAAGCACTTAGCTGAAAAGACTGAAAACAACGAAGGAAACAGCTCTGTACAGAGTCTCTGGGTGAAGACATTCCCAACTTCTTTTAAACACATGAAAACTGAAATTTTCTGGTGAAACTCAAAAGGTCTGGCAGTGTCTGTCTGACTGGACATGAAACTTTAACTCTGCTTTCTCTTCACAGATGCTGCCAGATGTGCTGAGTTTCTCTAGCAATATGCTTTTGTGTCTTTCAGATCTCCAACACCTGCAGTTCCTTGTTTTATTTCAACTTCTCTGAACTACTGTTAAAGATAAGATATGCTGAATATTAAAATTTCTATATAAGTGACGGCCTTTAACCCAACTGATAAAAGACTGCATAATCCAGCCACCTGAGTCTTGCTTGAACATTGTGTGATGTGCAACATGAATCATCAAGAGATAGATAGGTTCTTGATCTGTAAGGGAATCAAGGTTTGGGGAGAAGGCAGGAGGATGGAATTGAGAAATATATTAGCCATGGTTGAAAGGCAGAGCAGAGTCGTTAGGTCAAATGGATAATTCTCCTCCTATATCTTATAGTCTCATGGTCTAATTCTAGTTAGAATCACCATTGATGCTGCATGCCTGGAGCAGTTTTCACACATGGCTTTAAAGGCCAAGCAGCTCTCCCATATCAAGCAGGGGTTGTAGAATAAAGTCACAATATTTGACTCGAACTGGGCAAAGTGGCTGTGGACACAATTCACCCAATTCTCCAAGAATCTGCATGGTCAAACCAGAGTTCTATAAGGTGATTATTGGACGTTGTTGAGAAAAAGGCACTTTCCATTTGTTTTGTGGCTTCATCGAAATTGTAAAATAGACGACTGCTACTGATCAGTTCAACATTATCCTGCAACTGCCTTGTTCCTCCAAGCCCAACATGGAGCCCAGCTGAGTGTGAGAGCCAGCCAATCTTACAAATTCCCATCATTGGTGAATTACCACCACAGATCATGGTGATCCTGACATGAATGGGTGGGTGTGGCATGCTTGTTCCAGCAAAGTAATTATGGACAATCCTCAAACATCTCCCACTGGACCTCATTGGTAGGAATTGAGAAATGTTACAACACGCATTACAGGTGGTGAACAGAATAAAACAAGAACAGAAATTGTTAGAGATTCACAGCAGATCTGGCAGCATCTGTGGAGGGAAAGCAGATTTAATGTTTTGGGTCCGGTGACCTTTCATCGGTACTGGCGAGCTATGTTTCAAACACTTACCCACTTTCAAGTTATGAGATTTAATATTGCATTGAGTGATATGAGACAGTTTAATGGGTTCTTATCAGATTCCATGTGTTGCTATTTTATCAGAGGTGACAATCCATTTGACATTAACATATTAATATTGACATTGACCAAGTGAATGCAGGAACTTGAACCAAGCATACTTCAGTGTTGTCATGTAGCACAGTATTGTCCCTTTCTTATACACATTTTCTTTTAAGATTGTATATTTTTGACTTTCCATCCACCTTTCTGCAGTACCATGCAGAGCTCCTGGCAAAGAGGAAGAGCAAGCAACCTGCTCCCAACCCTTTGCCAGTGCTGACTTAAGCCAATCAGGAAGTGGTGTACAGAAGCATTGGACCAGCTTGTTGTTTATTTCTCTTTCCTGTTCTGAAGAAGTGGTTCACATTGAATAGGCATCTTTCCCAAACTGCCCAGCTCAAACGGACAACTATGTGCGTGACTGATGTTTCAAGCAAACCCACTCGGTGAGTTGAGCCAGTTTTGCTTTGTTAATGGGCAGCCTGTTCAAACTTGGACTTTGACCGACTAGGGTCTGTTGTAAAAATAAGTGTGGCCAAATTCTGAGTTATTCGGATTCAGAATTCAACATCAATGATTGACTTCTGACATCACAACACTGGATTGTGAGAAATCTCACAAAAATTAACGTCACAAATGTATAACTCAAATGTTACATGTTTTATAACAAAAGCTCATGTTGTCTTTAAGCTGGCACAAGAGGTTGGTATGTTATAAGGGTAAGAGCAAGGTGGGCCATGGTGAGATGTCTTGCAGAATTGGACAAGAAATCCACATCAGTATCAAATTCATTTCATTCCACTTTTATGTTGTTTGCAAGTAGCGATAGTATGATTATTGTTAGGCGGTGGCGAGGTGCAAATTGACAGGGAATAACACGTATTAAATGCCACAACTTGTCTCATTAATATTTATCCTCCTATCTCACCGAATTCTCTGGACATACTAGTTACCCAGTAAGGAAACCAAAGTGGGTACCAGACCAATTCTACATGCTGTTTGCTCCAATAAAGATTTATGTCAGCCACAACAACTCTGCAGTCCAGGACATGGTCAATTGACACTGGGCACACACTCACCATCTCCATGGACATTAGCATCTGAAATCAGCCAACTCATCAAACCATGCTGGCACGTGTAGCATTCACTGGCATTGCAGGGCACTCCAGCAACTGGCACTGAAAGCAGCAAGGGAACTTTGCACACAGGATCAGGCGCCCAGCTCACAGACAGAACCAGGCTGCATCTCAGGGATACTTGCTTCCTGTCTTAGTACTTGACCACTTTAGTACTTGCCTGTATGCTAGCAGCAGCCATGCTTTGCCATGCAGTGCCAGTTGGTACAGTGACAGGAACAGGCAGCTTGCCTCGCTGGTCAGCATGCCTCAGACTAGAGGGTGAAAATCTTGCAATATGGCAGTGCCGTACATCAATCTCACATCTGAACAACGTGCCAGCAGCTTACGTTACAGGCACTCTGAGAGTTCAGCAAGCAAGAAGCTGAGTCTTAAAGTTTGAGGGGAGTAGTCATTACTGCAGTCCATGGAGGCACCTATTGGTCAGGGGTCCCAGCACAGTATGTCAAGGGAATTGGCCACGTTCAGGCATCTGGTTGGTGTTTTAATCAGTCAAGAAGTCCATGCTTCTGCTGTTCAGGGAGTGAACCATAGTAAATCTATTGGCTCTGTAACACAAAATCCAAGAGGTAGGGCTAATGTAGTTGAGGAAATATATATACCAGTCAGGGGTCTGGATATGTCTTGTATAGGGCTGTGCAGTCATGTTGGTTGACGGGTTGAGCCATGGTCCATCTGTGAGCTCTGTCAACAGAAACTGATAGGGAAGGTTGCACCATCTCAGCTGCTGCCATGGGACTAACTCTCAGCAGGTTAGTCTTTGACTCTTGGGGGCTATGGGCAAGGCACAGTATAATTGTAAAGGGAAAGGTAGAATTTGCAAGGGAGGGAGACATTTAAACACTGTTGGGAAGGGGATATCGTGGGAGGGGAGTTTGTCAATGGTCAGCAGCACCTGGTTTTAAAGGAGGAGGGCATGGACAGGTTAGTAAATGACCGCACGAGGTATGACCACCTCATATGCCAAGGGCTTAGTGGGAAAGGTGGACAAGTTTCGGCACTTGTAGACCAATTGGGTAGGGACTTGAGGAAGTGGGAACCTTGTAGGGGTTGACAGAATGGGCTACTAGGAAGAGAATGTTGATATCTGGGAGTTCACTGGTATGTCCAGGCTGAGGCTAGAAGCTACTGACAGAGGAGCGCTTACTTTCACCTTCTATGGTCACATCTACATTCAGAGTGGGCAGGGTGAGCAAGTTGTGAGACAGTAGACTGCAGCACACGCTGACCATAGGCCTTTTAAGGGTTAAGAACATTGGCCACAGGCCCATGCAATGTACAGCACATTGACACATGGGCTTCAGACTGCCTGGGCATCCGACAGCGTTGACCCGCTCTGTATGTGGCACCTCCTTGGCAAAGCCACTGCTGGACAACTCATTGACGGCCACCCCCTTGTGCACAGAGGGATCCAAGTACTAGAGATGTTGAACAAGAAGGGATAAATCTGACATTATGACCCAATGACATGTGTATACATTGCTCCCCTGCTTTCAGAAGGTGAAATAAGCTCTCAGATCAGACCTCCCTCCAATGAACATCGTCTAGGGCCATGAAGTGCCGCTTCATGGTTCACAACCTCGCGACAGTTAACACCAGCAACATTTATGCAAAAAACAATAGTCAAATACAAGCTTTATCCACCCGTATCATCAAAGTGGCTCAATATGTTTTCCTCTTTCTCTCCCTCCCACTGCATATTAGTGTACTCCCTGGTTCCACAGCTGGGTTGGAGGGAGCCAGCTCAACAGTGGAGCTCATTGACCCTGTACGTTTGGTAGGGAGACCCCAGCAGTGTATGTGTCAGGATGTGCCGGACATGCTGAGGGTCTTCTGGCTACAGGCAAGCCAACCCTCCTCAGCTTAAACTACCAAGGGCCAGAGGGGTCAGGCAGGATGGAGATGGAGGGCGTGGCCACATAAGCAGTGTCCTGAATGGAAAGTGTGGAAGAGTCTGTGTGAGATTCTATGTCCAACTGGTGGCTCCTGGCACTGCCCTGTCTCCTCGTGAAGGGGTTCAGCTGTACTGGTGTCAAGATTTCCTTCCACCATGTCTTTGGTCCTGAGGTCAAATGGATGGGGTCTTGGAGTGCAGGTGTGTGCCTGTCTCCAACAGGTCCTAAGTGCACTGGACCTGACTCTCCATGGCAGCCGCTAACCTGTCCATGGAGACTGCCAGACAGTCACAGGATTTGCTGCGCTGCTACAGCCTCTACTTAATGAGGACTATTGCCTCCCACATACTGAGGTGCCTGCATCTGAGCTGGTGAGGTGTGTGGAATTTCAGCCTTGTCAATGTTTCCTTCGAGGCCTCCAAGCTACCATACTCAGAGGTCGGGGTTGAGGATATTGGAGCTGGGTGTTTCTCTACAGAGACCGAGAGCAGACTAATGGAAACCGCAAGTCCAAAGAGGAAAAGCCTCACAGCCAATGGTTAGAAATGGTGTGCAATTATTAAGAGTGACAACACAGTTAATGAGAGAATTGCAGTGGAATAAAATGTGGTTGTTTGGTGGGACATGGACTCTTCGGCATCCCCATGGGAATGATCCTGGTCTTCTCATTGGGACCAGAATTCCTTTCTTATTGACGGTGAGGAAATAGACGTTGGGAACTCTTCAATCCATTTGGATTCTCTCTGCCCTGTTATCGGCTGTGTTCTGCTACAATGAGCAAAAGGTGGGGAATTGCATGAGTTTCCAGTGGGTGGCACAATTGTTAGTGCTAGCATATACTGGGGGAAGCATTAAGATACATTGAAAGATTGAGGAAGCTGCTGTGTTAATAACACACATTCAGTGGTGAGCATCGCAGTGCATGCGTCTTGGTGGGAGATGGATACCATAGCAGAGATGCTGTTAGAATGGAGGACCACAGAGAAGAGTGTGGTTCTTATCTCGGCAGAATGGAGCAGTTTATTGACTTTCTATCTGCATTGCTGACCATTGCTCTGAATAGCATATCCTGGTGCACTCATTGTTCTGAACAGTGTTTCAATAACTTTGTAAGCAAAGCAATTTTTAAGTAGAAGGGTGCACAGGAAAGTTTAATTAACCAAACATGTTGCATGATGCTGGAGGGAATTCAATCCCGTTGCTGTGATGCATTGTCATAATAGAAAAAGGTGACACATTTTAGAATTGCAATTTTTTTAATTGACTTTTTTGTCTTTCTGAAATTTTCAGTACGTTTATTTTGGAATATGAGATACATTTAATAGCTTGCATTCCAATCAGGAGTTGCACATGAATGAAGGTTGCCAGAGACTAGAAGCTGAATCTTACATATTTTTGGCTAAGTGTGAGTTACATTAACGCTTTTGGGTGGGGATGCCTGCCATGAGGCCCAGCGGGATTATTCATCACATCTTACTAAATGTGTCTCATTAACTACCTACCTAACCCTTATGGTGTACCTCCTGTCCAGTTTGATCTCACTGCAAAACTCTTAAAGGTTAGTGCAAACACTTGTGAGCACTGTTAAGCCTTAAATAAAAACATATGAGACCATCTGTGACCATTTGAAAACAATTTAAACCATATTACAGGGGGGATGTTCCAAGTGCAAGAAGCTCAAAAAAGATGAATGCATATTGTCAACCATGCTTGTTTCCACTTCTATTGTTGACTGGAAGATCTGTGTAATATAACATTACAAATATGAGGTTTACAAGATGGCTGTGCTTGCAATATAAGACAAAAAATTTCAAAAATTGTACAAGGCATCTACCTAACAAATGGACTGGGTATTGTAGCCATTAAAGATTAAAAGAAGGTACAGATTATTTGCTGGGAAGACAATGTAGGTTGTTTACACATAGAGAAAATGGCAGCGCTCACATTGAGAGACAGTTCTCAGGTTAAAAGCTATGAGAATGGAAGCAGAAAATAATGGAAGTACTCCCCCAAGAGCTAATAATCACTTTCAACTGGGTCCATGAAAACTTTAATGACTACAGTACTTAAAGGATAATATGAAATATTTCCATGAAATGGGTTTATCAGTTGAGTGAAAAGTCAAAGAAAATGTCTGTTCTGCAGTTTAGAGTATAGTTTACTTACAACAAATTTGTTTTGTAAACTGTGCTTTTGTCTGTTTGTTACAGTAAAAGTGTTAAAACATGAATTATTGTGTCATTTTCTCTGCAATCAACTGGAAGTTTCATTATCTTTTAATCTACTGTAGCAGGCAATTGTGGGAGAATCTCTGCAGCAATCTGCGTAAGCAATTTTTAAAAATCTTTAGCTATGAAATAAATGTAACAGGAGGAGGTGGAGGAGGAGGAGAAGTGAGAAGAAGGAAAGGAAGAAGAACTAAAGTCTTATTCCACTTTAAACACAGTTAATGGAATATTTGTCATGGTAGTGTTGACTGTGGAACTTGTTCCCACAAGTCAGCCACATGGGCTTTTCCAAAGAAAAGAATTATTTAGATATTCTACTCTTACGTTTTTATTAGGCTTGGTTTGTAGCACCAATTTATTTGCATGACAACATATTTTAGCTTATCTGCCCCCTCTGCTTGTCATGATGCATCTTACTCGCAAAGCACTGTGGAGGAAGAGTTACACGCTCAATTAATGTCATGCTAAGGTAAGGCTGCAGTCATTTATTTCAAATTAACATGCTTGCTGCATCCGCCAACTGCATAATGCTTCATTGTGCTATTGCCTGGTAATTGTTCTAAATTCAATGACAGAGAGCTAAGTATCTTAAACAAAGAATATATATATATAAGTGGGTCAATTTTATACTGTGGTGAGCATTGGTTTCCAATGGATAGAGTAATCACTCCACCCACCCAATGACATTTGAGAGGCTGAAGGTGTATTCATGCTACACTGAGCTTCAAAAAGCTCACTGTTGCCAGAGTTTTAAACATACTTGTCACTGTGTAATTGGGCACCAATACAAACATGTAAGCAAGGCTCCCTCCTGCTTCAGGTTGGAGTACCAACTGCCCATCCTGGGGTCTAATGGAAAATGGAGTCAGGGAACCAAAAGGTGACCAATGATCACGTTTCTTATCCATACTGCCTTGTTTTATTTGCATGACATCTTTACTTGGAGAATGGAAACACCATATAGTAATTCAAATAAAAAAACAAGAAGTTATTGTGTTTATCAAAAGTACATGCAATTGGATGAATTGATATATTTCTTTATATCCATTACTTCGGAACAATTATTATCAGAAGAACTGCCATAAATGATTGCTCTAAGGGAATGATCACAACAAATGAATTATTCATGTTATGTAAGAACTGTAACATATTTTAATGTTCGAGTGAAGTATGAATTCAACTGACATCTTAAAATTGTTGTAAAAAATGAAATTAGGACAGTTGTTCAGATCCAGGTTCCTTTCAACTGAGTTGAGGGTTCATGCTTCAACCTCCAAACTGGACAGTGAATCCCAGATGTCCATCACTCTCTGAGTAAAAAAGGTTTTTCCTCTAATCTTTCTAGCAATCATCACAAACCTGCACCTCTCCAGTAATTGACCACTCTGCTAGGGGAAGCAAGTCTTATCATCCTTATTCTCAAGTAAGGCTCTCTCATTCTTCTCAGTCCTGTAAGTTTCTTTGATTTTCAAACAAATTGAAGGTCCTTGCAGCCTGTATACTGATGACAACATCCATCTAGTTTGAATGCTAGATGTATTCAGGGATCGAATCTTTAATTCTGTCTGTTCACCATTTTTGAAATCTCTAGCCTTATCTGCTGGAGCACTTTTAAGTCTGTACATTCTGCATCTCGCAGTCACACTCTGGTTTCCATTTCCCAACTTACTATCCTGTTCTATTACCTCATTGTTTTCCTTTGAATTATCACATCACCTCTTATATGACCCCTTTGTTTCACAAAATTTAATTTAAAATCCTCTCAATTACTTAGTTATAAGATTCACAAGAATGCTGGTCCTAGCTAGCATAGTTCAAATGAAGTACATCTCAACAGTAGAGCTCCCACTTTCCCCAGTGCACGGTGAACTGATACTCATTTCTCCCACTCCACTCTCTGAGCCATACATTCAGCTCTCTAATCTAATTGTAGCAATTTGCTCATGACTCCGATAATAATTCAGAAATTGCTACCTTTGAAGTTCAGCATTTTAATTTAGCCCTGAACCTCTTACACTTCATTATCAGAACCTCTTTCTTAGTCCAAGCTTCATCATTGGTACATACAAGGAATAAAAGAACTGGATTGTCCCCCCTCCCCCCACCCCCACTTCCATTTCATGTTCCTCTCCATCCTTGGGCAAATGACCTGATCATGGAACTGGGAAGGCAACAGCTTTCTGGACTCATGCCCTCTTCAGAAAGCTGTGTCGATTTCCCTAACAATGCTATCTCCTACTACCACTGCATTCAGATGAGTCCCTTTTCCTCATTTAAATGGCTTCCTGTACAATAGTGTTATGGTCAGTTTGCTCATCCACCTTAGCTTCCTGTTTTCATGTATACACTGGTTGTAAGAAGCTTGAACCTGTTGGAAAGTTGCAAGTGTTCAGTCTCCTACACTTCTACATTCTGATTGTCATTGCTTTCAAAACTAGCACACATGAGTTATAACCTCCTGTCTATGATCACAGACAAAATCAGAAGACCTTATCCTAATAAGTGACTGCCTGCTAGAACAAAATGTCCAGATAATATCCTCCTCCTTGATGTGTTGCAGCAACTACAACTCAGCCTCCAACTCAATAACAATGAGTTAAAGTTCCTCTGGTTACAAACATTTCCCACAGATGTGTTTGTTTTGGTTTAAAAAAATGTCCAGGTGTTCCCACATTCTACAGTCGCAACACTTCAGCTGTGCTGCCCTCTTTATAATTACTAAGGAATTCTTTTACAGATTACATTTTGTTTAAAGTCTCTGGTTATGCCTGTGATTATATTTTATTATTTAATTATTCTACTCAACCAATTGAAATTCCTTGGTTATGGCATTTCGGAAAACTCACCAGCCAATCTAATGAGTTTTTATTACAACCACTGCTTAAGCCTTCTTCTGCTAATGAATCCTTACGATTGCTAAAGTTGCATGAGTTTTGAAACATAAATGAGAAAAATGCACACTTACCAAACAACTATCCTTATTTATACATTGATATTCTTCACTACCGCACAATCCAAATTCATATGAGGCACTAGGATACATTTGCACTTTCCCCCAAATACCTACTATTCCAGTTCAGGAAGGCACTGGATTTCACTGAGGCTCACCTTGTCTATGCAGCTGAAAGGTTAGAAGAAGTGAACAGCACTCAATTGCCTCTATGCCGCTAGTGGCTGAGGATAGAAGCTCCCACACTTGCAGAGAGTCAACTGCAACTTACATCCATCAGCAAGGACAATATGCATCAATAATCCCATGGTTTAAGCTGAACCTCTGCAAACTCACCTTGAGGTTGTCAAGCACTCTTCTTAAGGGATGGTAAGAGGGGATATTCCCACCTGACAATGAAATTCAGGATTGGGTTGGTAGAGTTGGTCTGCAGCCAAGGGATAATGCATAGGACCTGGCTACATTGCAGGGAAAGGGTGAAGGACCACCTACATTCTGCAAGGGAGGGTATGGCTTGTGGTGGTTGGTGTGATGACTTTTAAGTCCATGGCAAAGCATGAGCCTGGGTCTACAGATTACTGGTCACATGGCAATGCCACTATGCTACCACTTCCTTCTCCCCACCATATCCACCTTTCAGTGTATTGGGTCAACCTTTTCATGAGCGTGTTCCTGTCCTGTTGCCCATTTTATGCCAGTTTTACATGCTACACCAGCTGTTGCCACTCAGTCTGAAACATTGACAGTCCATGCAATGAATGGATGATTTGTACAAATGCAATAATTTTCTATATTCTTTCATCTTTGTTGCTAGAATTTTATTTGACAGATTTTTTTTAACATTCAAGCTCCCAACTCTATCTCCAGAATTTAATTGTCTCAGTTATCCGCTGAAACACAGATAATATATTGTTTGGGGAACCATTGCAATGTCAGGGAGTCAGTGAACACAATACTGAAAGATCTCAAGAAGAGATTAACAAGGCACAAAGTTAATGTAAGCTTTGTCACTCATACCTGACAACTCAATTACTAGCCTCAGTTCTTTACTGCTCACCTAATCTAATAGCAGCCTGACTACCAACAATCTACTTGTCTACCTGTTTGACATACAACTACTCAACCACCAGATGACTCACCTAGAATCTCAGCTACCTCCAATTCATGAGGTTAACTAACCAAACACTCAGCTTAGCACAAGGACTCAACTATCAAAAGACCTCCAATTACCCACCAACCCTGACCAAAAATGCAACCACCCAACCAGACCACCCATTCGACCATCCAGATACCAGCCCGACCACATGACTACTCGGCCAGGTACCAACATAATCATCCATCCAGTCATCCACCCACCCACACAAACCTCTGACTACTCACTGAACCATTTGACTAGTCAGCCAATATCCAACAATTCAACCATTCACCCACCTCCCACTATACTTGGAAAGGAATTGACAAATTTACGAAAAGTGTTAATTAAATTCATGCAAGTTATTGAAACTGAAATGCATTATGCAACATTCAAGTAAATGCCAAGAAACTAATGAGAACACATTGCAGAAAAGTCTAGGAGCTTTAGGGATGCTGGAGGTATTACTATTGAAAAGTCGCCAAGCATTTATTCATACACAGTCAGGACAAGAGGAAATAGGACTGCAGAATACAGTTGGTTTTTAAAAATTAGGGAAGGAACACTCTTCTGGATCAGGAATCCAACCTAACAGTGTAGATTGTGTTGACTTTTCAAAGTTCTTTCTGTTCTTTGTCAATGAGATCAAGTTGCTATTGCTTACAAAGCAATGGAAGATATACAGATATAATATACCATCAGATATATTCTGCCCTGAGATAATTTTGCTGGTTTGAAAACTCCTAGCGGGGAGGAATTTTTATTACTGGATGCAGTCAATAGCTGGTAAAGATTACTAAATTCCTTTAATGATCTGAACTTTCTTCTGAGTTGTCAAAGACTGAAGGTTGTAGAACTACTAACACACTCACCCATTCACTCACTGACTAACACACTCCCTAATCCACTGAAAGACTTGGGTGATTAAAATCATAACTGAAAATAGTAGCCACTGTCCCGAAAGAGGGTCACAACCTTTCCTCATCTGTCTTTTCTTCTACCCACTATTCTTGTCTGGTAATAGCTTGTCCTACCCTTTGATGCATCAGTGGGATCAAAGATCCCAGCTGAAAAATCATAGGGATGTTATCTTGCAAGAAATGTGAATGCACACAGAATCAACACTGACTGGGAGATCTGGGCCAATATGTTACGAATGCCGGTCTGCCATCGAAAACTTCTTAGATTCTATTATTTTTGTGCCTTCCATTAGTGGACTGGCATCTTATTTTTACGAGAATTGACTTTTACTAATCCCTCATTATTTGTCTTTGAACATAATGGTATCCCCTTCTGATCTGGGAATTTCAGAATTTCGTCAGTTTCTGAAG
Source organism: Rhincodon typus (assembly GCF_021869965.1). NCBI lineage: Eukaryota > Metazoa > Chordata > Chondrichthyes > Orectolobiformes > Rhincodontidae > Rhincodon > Rhincodon typus. The sequence goes on along the minus strand of NC_063340.1, from coordinate 45,849,671 downwards.
ATGACTCAGGATTTTATTTTGATTTGTTTTAGCAAATAGACAAAGGCTGCTCTCCTGTCCAGCTGTCAATAATGAATGAAAATCATTTGAAGATTTTGTACAAGTTAAATGAAACCTACATATAAAATTAACACTTGTATATTGCCACCAGAGATGAATAGTTTAAATTACAGGCAGTCAGGGTCAAATTATTTCCTTTAATTTCTTCTCTCCTCTAGTTTGGATCTCACCTCATCTGTACTTTTCTACATTGCACCAATCTATGGACCTCAGCAACAAAAAATCTAAGCCCATATTTTCAGTATCAGTCTTTATCTTGACAGAGCAGACCTGAAAAAGATTTGAACCAATTACATCTTATAGATTGAATTGTAGAGAAAATAGCAGTACATTTGCAAAATAACAAGATTTGAAAAGACTCATGCTACAAAACCAACAATATTGAGGCTCTAAATGAAGCAGGCTTTAAAGGAGAGACTTTCTTTTTTAATTTTTACACAGATGAACTCATTCTCTGAGCAAGGCCCACCAATTTTCTGTTAAAAAATGTTACTACTCTTACAGCCTTCTGATTTCTTTGTGCCTGTATTTTTGGCGGCATTTCCCTCCTAAAATGGAATAAAATGAAGTTCAGTCATGCAGCAGCACGGTGGGTGTGCCGTAGAAGAGGATAGTACCAGCATCTGGCATGGCACACACTAGTTCAAAATGCCGTCTGTATGGGCATCCTGCAAAGCAGTATATCCTGATGACATACAGAGTAGGGTCAGAATGTGACAAATTCCCTGACAGAAGAATGGCCTATTGCTAAGACAGAGGTAAAGGATAGTTTGAAACAAACACAGAGAATGCTGAAGAAACACAACAGGTCTGGCAGCATCTGAGGAGAGGGAAACAGGATTAATATTTACAATCTGGTCTGACTCTTCTTCAGAATCTATGATGTGGTACTGCATTCATGTCTCAGATTCCTAACATTTATTCTCAATATGTTCAGTTTCCATTTTCCAGCCCTGTGTCTTGCTGGTCTCCTTGCTCTTACGACCATCAAACAAAATTCTTCCTCTTCACCTCCTGCACCACAGTGTCTTGCACAATATTCAAAGATGTCTAACAGCCACTTTCTCTTAAGATATACTACTCTTCAATGCTTACCAAATCAGAAATACTTCTTGCATGACTACCAGAAACTGCTCCAGCCACAATGTACTTCCTTTTTATGGAGGTGAAAACTAGTTTTCTGCAGTTTAGGCTCTGGGTTTAATTGGTGCAGACCATTCACAATATGGCAGGAGTGGCATAGCAGTAATACCACTGGCCTAGTAACCCAGAGCCCGAGGCTAACGGTATGGAAACATGAATTCAATAACATCTGCAATTTAAAAAAAGGCTAGTCTAATGATGGTTATGAACAATTATCAATTGTCATAAAGGTTTAACTGGTTTACTGCTATCTTTAGGGAAGGAAATTGCTATCCTATAGCTATTCTGGCTTATACAAGCCTCCAGGTTCATAGCAGTGTGATTGACTGTTAAATTGGGCAACTAGGGATAGGCAATGAATGGCCAATCATGTTCACATTCCGTGAATCTTTTTTTAAATGTATTAGCCCCATTTAGATGTCCCCAGCCAACATGTTTAGTGCTGGCTGGATACCAAAATCAATAAAATAAGAGGTGGCACTATATTGTCATTCTGTGTGCATCATATCCAATGAACACAATGTAAGCAACAACTGTGAACTCTATGTACATTCTTTTGGGAGAAACAAATCTAGCTCCATCAATGTTCCATTGTTCATAAATTTAAAATAAATCATGTTAATCATTCTGAGACCAGCCCTGAAATGTTTTGATGAGATAATTATACATTAGTTATTATTGTTTTCAGCACAATTCTCCATGAAACAGCCAAATCAGTGCAACAGATTGTTGAAATTCAAATGCAAATTACAGTCAGCAAAACTATGTTTCTGGACACTTTCACACTAATTTAAAAACATGTCACCTGAAGTCACACACACACACCTCAGATTTGTTCCCATTCAAAAGGTTTCCAAATTGACCCCATTTGTGAGGCTATGTATTTAAGCTGGTTCCTTTAGGATGCAAGAATGCTATATTTTAAAATCTTTTTCAGATAGTTAATGTTCACAGGTCCATCTTATGGGAAGAAAGTTGGAACCTTGGCCATCACTATCTGTCACTGCAGACTACAATCTGCAGGAAAAGTGCATGTTGATACAATAATGTGGATCTCCTGAGTGATCTGAAAAATATCACCATCACTCACAGGTTACAGATCTGACATCCTGTTTTTTAAATAAAAACTCCTTTTTGTGATAAGCTCATTTCAAGTTGCACTAATAGAATTCAGCAGGTTACCACTCATATCAAGTAATATTTTCCAAAGCAAAATATTATTTGAAAGTGCTTTTGAAAATGCTATTCAATTGTACTTATTCATAATATATTTTACATTCGACAATTTGCAAATTAGTTCGAACAGAAACCTGAGGTAAAAAAGGTGTTTTGAAAACGAGTATAATTTTGTTGCAACTCACAATTGAAGTACTGATCACAGCCAAATTGGAATATTGGTGAATTCTTAAGAAAACGTTTGTGCTGAATGCTATTTTGATTTCGTTCAACTGGTTTTATTATAATCTTGGGCATTGTCTATTTTTACAGGCAATTAAAGAGTCGATGTTCTGATTGGAGGATCCATATAGCCTGTGCAGAATGAAGTTTGAGAAGGCCAGGAAATTGGGCAGGAATTCTTTGTGACAAATTCTGATCTGATTGTACTGCAAGCAATCATATAGCCACCTTCCAAACATTCTTGCACCTGAATGTGCGAGAGTTTTATTTAAACCTAAATACTGTGTAAATGGAAAAAAAAATTAATCATAGAATCCCTACAGTGTGGAAACAGGCCATTTGGCCCAACAAGCCCACACCACCCCTCTGAAGAGCATCCCACCCAGACCCATTCCCATATCCCTGCATTTCCCATGACTAACCCAAACATCCCTGGGCATTATAGCATGGCCAATCCACCTACCCTGCACATCTTTGGGATGTGGGAGGAAACCCGAGTACCCAGAGGAAATCCACGCAGACACGAGGAGAACGTGCAAACTCCACACAGACAGTCGCTCAAGGCTAGAATCGAACGTGGGTCTCTGGCGCTGCAAAGCAGCAGTGCTAACAACTGAGCCACCGTACCTCTTCTGTGCTGAGTCTCCCCATGTAAAATAGATGGAAAAGAGCAAATAGGTTGTACTGCTTCAGGAAATTAATACTTAAACCATGCGTTTTTGTATTTTTCACTTCTGCAATATTCCTCAATTATACACTGGGGGATTTGAACCTTTGCAGGTCAAGAGCAGATATAAAGAATCAAGCTCATTTATACTGTAAGTGAATGAAGTATTCTGTGTAGTCATTTTACAAATTCAGGAATGTCTAATAAGAAAGTCCAAAATCAACTAATTTTACTGTGTCCATTTTATCAGGGTGGCAAGGACTGAGGTCTGATATATGCAGAAATATGGCCAATCGATGAGGGAAAATGCTGTGAGGGGGTTAACTACAAAGCAGATCATTTATATTGTCACCTCCTTCTCTGTTGCCTCAGAGAACATTTACTAATGTCAGTAGAGAATGGACACATTATTATTCACCGGTGCAAACATTATTAGTTTTGCTCTGGTGGCTGGGAAACCCTAAAGGAATATTTCATTGCCATCTTGATGACATCAGTTATGAACTTGAGAGTTCAAGTATCCACTTGACAGGGTGCACCATAAGAAGGCTGTCATTGTTGGAGAAACAATGGTGAGTCTTTACCTCTGCCATATGACTTTACCAAGTAGATTAGACACTGGCTTAAACCTCAAAACAAAATACCTGGGAATAGTGGCATCTCATTGGACCTGCTGCACCATCTTGATCCAGTGGCACAATAATTCCTGTTTGCATGTTTCTCAATTATGATCGAGAATGGTCATTTGCCCAAATCTTGTGTGAATCAATGGAAATAGCTCAAAACCAGGAAACTTGGCATCTGTCCCTGGGACCATAGCCCCACTGCTCTATTCTGGAGTAACTCATTCTTTTAAGAATGAGACCCATCAGTACCTCATCCCTGCCCCAAGAGTAGTCAGACTTCAGACCACAACATGGTTGCTGTGAAAAAGTCCCTACTATCATCATGAACTACAAGGCTAACTTTCATCGCAATCTTGAGATTGGAGCTGATTTCATATGATTTTTCTCAGTCTATGATACTGTGTAGAAATGATAACTGATTCTTAGTAGTAAAGAACGTAAATGTTGCTAATTGAACATGAGAAACTGAAGCATTTTGTCTTGCACACTTTGTCTACCACACAAACGAGTTATGTAATATATGAATTCCCATGCTGGTGATGCCAGATATGCAGATTGCACATGACAAGTCAGGCAGACCATATCAAACAACCATTCACAGCTGGCAGCATACTGATCGTGTTCAATGAGGTCTGGATTGCAAACCTCAGAAAAGAATATCCACTATCGTGATTCTGCCATTGGAAATCCTTCGTCAAATAATCAGGATTGTGCTAAGAATTACACCAGAAACCAATTTAAGATAATCAGCCAGGCCCGCAATGTGATGCAGTTGCAGGTGCTAGAAGCTACATGTAAAAATACTTGAGACCGTATAATGTACATATTATACTGCACCTTCTTCTTCCTGACCAACAGAATCGAAATGCCTAATCAGAGAACTAAGATTGACAGTTAACTGCTCTTGTTGCATTTCCATGCTATTTGTCGCTGAACTAATGGACATCTTTCCTCATTTTGTATAACACGGTGTCTCTTTCATGAAATAACAAGGTGTAGAGCTGGATGAACACAGCAGGCCAAGCAGCATCAGAGGAGCAGGAAGGCTGACATTTTGGGCCTAGACCCTTCTTCTGAAGAAGGGTCTAGGCCAGAAACATCAGCCTTCCTGCTCGTCTGATCCTGCTTGGCCTGCTGTGTTCATCCAGCTCTACACCTTGTTATCTCAGATTCTCCAGCATCTGCAGTTCCTACTGTCTCTTTCATGAAGTTTGTTTCTTGCATTCTTGCTCTGATTATTGTAAGACAAAAAAAAAGTAAACCTCTAGTCTCCTTTTAGCAATGATCAATGGATTCTCAGTGTCCCCACTGCTCCAACTACTTGGATATTTCTGATTAACAAAACAATGAAGGTCTAAACAATGAAGGTCTACCTATAAGACACACTAAACAACCCACAAATACTCAATGGTCTCCAATAAGCCAGTACCTTGGCACTGACTCTTTTTAACATTTGCATAAGCATCATGCCTACCATATTGGGAAAATGTATTTATATCAGCAATATTAGAACATAGAACGTAGAACAGTACAGCACAGTACAGGCCATTCGGCCCACGATGTTGTGCTGACCTATTATCCTACTAAGATCAATCTACCCTGCATACCCCACATTTTACTGTCCTCCATGTGCCTATCCGAGAGTCACTTAAAAGTCTCTAAAGTATCTGACTCCACTACCACTGCCAGCAGTGCATTCCACACGCCCACCATTCTGAGTAAAGAACCTACCTCTGACATCTCCCCTATACCTTCCTCCAATTACCTTAAAATTATGTCCCCTCGTAATAGTCATTTCTGCCCTGGGACAATGTCCCTGACTATCCATTCTATCTATACCATCATCTTGTACATCTCTATCAAGTCACCTCTCATCCGTCTTTGCTCCAGTGAGAAAAGCCCTAGCTCCATCAACCTTTCATCATAAGACCTGCCCTTTGGTCCAGGCAGCATCCTGGTAAATCTCCTCTGCACGCTTTCTAAAGCTTCCACATCTTTCCTATAATGAGGTGACCAGAACTGAATACAACATTCCAAGTGTGGTCTAACCAGGGTCTTATCGAGCTGCACTACTACTTTGACAACTCAGGCAAAATCTTTCCAGCATACAGACGCTATGATAAATTGTCAAAAATGACTGATATTTCCACAAGTGGAGACCACAACCAAACCCAGCCAAGTCTATTTTGTCAGTATTCTGAGTTGAAAATTGCAAGGCACACATACTCTAAATGTCACCTTCTGTAGAGCAGAAGCCTGGTATAACACACTTGCTACCTATCTTGGAGTTTTCCTTGACTACTCCTTAATCACCACCTCTGAAAGAAAGACTGCTGAAAAGTTACAAGTGCAGGCTCCAAGGGCTCAACAACAAAAAATAAGTTCCATAAATCTTTTGTTACTCTGGCCTTCTCAACAAATGAGTACTGTACACCCATATGGGCCTCACGTTGTCACAGTAAACCAACTGACACACAACTGTTGTAATCTGTTATGACCCAGGGATAACAAGAAAACCAAATCAACCTTACTATCACTAGATTCATAACACAGTGAAATTAAAATATTCAATGACACTCAAAATTGCCCAGTTGTTCTTAACTGGACTTTATGAATGATGTATCTTAGACACCAAGCTGATAACTTTTAAAAAAAATTAATACTGTAACTTTGGCAAGACAAAGCTAAACAATAAGGTCATCAGTTTAATATCTATGATTTAAACGCAATCTTCTTTGATCATAACTCCCACTTATACACAGGCAGACCATCAGACAGACACAGTTAAGGTATCAGTTTAAAAGAAATTAAAAATTGAAATTTGCTAGTTCATTTAAACAGTTTCAAATGATGGATGCTAAGTCTTCATACAATCCTTGGATAATGAATTATTTTCAGGTGCATTACTGTATATCTAATTCTGAAGTTGCTGGTGAGCCAAACAGTTTCAGTAGACTTCCAGAAGCATTTACTCACTTCTTACAGACTGGGATACTTTTTTCTCAGAACATACAACAATTCAATAACTGGATATGAAACTAAAGAGAGTAATACACAGGCTAGCCAGTCACACAGCTTCCAAAACCACTCTGCACCTCTGAAAACCTGTCAGAATTGATTTTCTTCCTCTTTTCTTTTTATCAACCTTTTCTACAGCTGGCTGGTTAGCATCATTTCTCCCTTAGTTGATCAACTGAACATTTAACCAGCTATTGGCACTGAGTATGGCAACAGTTGATGTTGAATCACCTGAAATATTCTTTAGATCAGTAATTAAGTTGCAATCTTATCTTCAAGCTGTTCTTTTCTGGGCTGTTTCCCAACAACAAAAATCTTTGTTTATTTTCTTCTATTTTAAAACACGCAGCTATTCAAATTTTAAGTAATTCTAAACTCAGCTTATATTTCAAACAAAAAAGAAGAAAAATAGTGACAAAACGGTGACAAAATAAAAGTTCAAATGACCATTTTGTGGAAGTAAATTGGAGTCTAGGCCACGTTAAGGTAGATTTTCAGCCACAGTCCTCTTTTTAGATTGGGATCTACAGAGCGTGCTCTGTCTACCGTGGTAGAAGAAAACCATTAGGTCATCTAGTAAGCAGAGGTGCTTGTCCTAAAAAAGAGTAGCTTGCTGCATGATAGTTATCAGATATAAGTTACATTGGTATGATAAACATTGTAACAAAGATTAGTAGTAGTCTGAGATAATCGGACTGCTTATTTGAAGATCCAGAGCTGTTCTTTCCTTTCCCCATCTCAGTTCTTAGAACTCAACAAATAGTGTAGACCTTGCTGCATTTTTCAGCCCTAATCTTTTCAGAACTGCTGCTTACACACTCACAACTTCACTTGGTAGTAAGGATCATCTCAGGAATTCCAAGATCAACTCCTTTTAATGGTTTTCCCGACCTCTCAAATTTTGTCCCTTGCCCTGTCTGATACTATGCAGCAATATGCAGAGAAATAACTCCTTTCAGCAGCAAATTGGATTACCAGGAAGCTTGACAAGCCCTACAACTCACCACGTGCTCTGCAACAACCACTTTGTACACCAATCAAGAATCTGAAACTCTATAAAGGTGATGAAACCTGGAGGGAAGAAACACTCTCTCAAATAAACACTGCCTCTGGCCCAAAATCTCAGCTACCAGGCTTAAACCTCCCTTGAAACATATAGATAACACTCTATAGCATATGGATGGGTGTATTATTGTGGCCATCTGATGTACAAGTCGCATCTCAACTCCTCATCTGGCTTTGAGTGCAGAAACACTGACAACAGAGCACAAATTAACATCTTGCCCCCAACTGAAGTTTAAAGGTAACATCTTGGAGTTACCTTTGCTCTTCAGTAGGTCATTGGGCTGGTTGCATTTGGATTGGGTTAACATTATAACTGTGAGAACAAATTTTTCACATAAAGACATATAAAAAAGAAAGAAGTGTAGGCATCGTTATCATTTCCTTCAAAGTGAGGTTTCAAAAAAGACTTTGACTTTTCTGTGTGCTTTTTCATATCAGTGACTGATAATGACTATTGGGTCATTTGGTCTCCTCTAAGAGTAATTCATGAACTGGCATGGATTCTACTCCATCTTTGTCCAGCTACGCAGTGACCAGTGAAGCAAGATCATGAGGTGAAATTCCCATTTCATAGGTGGTAGTCAATTGTACCTAGATAATCTAAAGGGAGAGATCAATTGGAAGGATTTTTTTTTGTAATTTAATTGAGTGGTGAAGAAGGCACAAAGGACTGAATGATTTACTCCTATTCTTATTTTCTCAGAGACTTCATAAATTTGAGCTCATCCAAAATTCTGTTGGCCAAATCTCAGCTCTCATTAATTACTGTTGCCATCATCCCTATGTTCACTGACCAACTACTCTGGTTCCCAGTTTTGCAACACTGCAATTTGAAAGTTCTCATTTTTGTTTTTAATTCCTCTATGGGCATTAGTCCGACCTGAACATGACCTATTTTCAGCAAAACATATCTTCGTGAAGATATCACACTCTGGATGCATCATCCAGGTTTGTGGCATTTATTGGATAGAAGGATGGTTTCAATGTTCATCTTGCCTTCCCTAGGTCTAAGGATGTATTTGAGTTACAACCATAGATTTACAATCAGTAGTGAAGCTTAACAAGAGGAATATCTTGTCTTACAAACATTTTTAGAGTTCCATGCACTCAACTGCAGAGTCGACCTTTTTGGTAGGATAGGGAGTTGAATCTTCAGTTGCCTACTCATTAGTAATTCTGGTGGAGACAAGCCACACTGGAATTGGGTGGACCAGCAATTTATCAAGGCTATATTAAAGGCAACATTTTTTCTTCAAAAAGGAATTATCTGTACAGACCTCACATTCAGCTTTCCCATTTAACTATGAGTATCTCAGCATATAACTTCATTATATGTTCAAGTCCAGGACTGACTACAAACTGGCTGAAAGAGATGTAAGAAAACTGTGGTCCTATTACCTGACATTACATCATCATGGATCTAATGAGTGGTGAGTATTTGATGCAAGACCCTAATAACTGCCTCTATATATTTGTTTATCACCTCCGTCCACTTTGAAATATAGTGGACGTCAATAAGGTAAAATTGTCCATCAAGCATAAGTTAGTCTATTCCTTCACATTTTGGTGAATCTGGTGGGGAAAATGAATGTCAGTGGTTCTTTCTACTCAAGCTTGTGAATCGCACAAATGTCGGTCAGTTATAAGATCCTCAATCTCCTTTTGAGATCCCTTGCAACCATACCAGCAACCATGCTCTAGATCAGCAGATGGTGATCCCTAAGTGTTCTTGGTATATCTTATCTAAGAGACCTTGCCACAACAAAACTGGAATGACTCGTGTTATATCAAAAATCAGCAAGTTGTCTATAATTGTGAAATGCTGTTGATACTCAAAATAAGATTTCATGGGCAACCTTTGACACAATAGCAATGAATAGCAACATGGGTATGCTTCCATACCTAGCACATTTGATTGAGCTGGTTGCAGGTTGCTATATGATTGTTGACTATGTATATCATGTAACCTTGCCACCTTGTTATGCTTTGTAAGATTGTCAAGTTGCCATTCTCGAAAGTGTGTCCACCATCATTTAAAGCTTTCCCTGTTTCATCTAAAGGACAAATCTCATAAAGTGGAGTCAGAATCTTTATACCTGTGGAGGCATGCATGTCAACCCCCTCTAATCCAACAGGGCAACCAATATCTCTATGAACATTTTTAGGCAAGGAGAAAGTCTGTTAATCTCTTGCACACCAACATGACTGAGATAGCCTCCCTCTCAATAACTGAATAAGGTACCTCTAGGCCTGACAATGCTGGAAAAATTATATACCAGTTTGTGATATCCATTGGTTGCCCTTGAAAGAATACTACACCTATGCCTGTTGTTGAAGTATCCACAGCTATGACAATTGGGAGTGATGACAGAGTTGCACATAGCATATCTTTAATCCTGATAGTTATATTACCTGGACCACGTAGTTTTGCCTCTGGAGGCTGCAACTTGCATTTCTTCTGATATTTTTGACACTCGCCCCTGTATCAAGCTTAAAATTAATTAGATGCCTATTGGTATAAACATTTTCCATCAAACGTTTGAGTCTTTTGGATCACCAAATTCCCCAAGGAATTATTTGAGTATATTAGCTAATGCTCGTGGTTCTATCACAGTGATATCTTTGTCTAAGTAATCATTTATATTTGGCTGTTCTTAAACTAATTCTGTACATCCTCTGGAAGTGATGATCATTTTATAGATAGAGAATTCTCTTATAATACCATACTGCTATATTTGTGAAGATTTCTGTTCCAAAGCACTGAAACTGGCTCTAGGTAACCATTGCTTGTTTGTCTTAGCTTTTTGTTGGCTTGTAATGTGTCTTGTTCAAGTATTTATACCTTATGAAGTGGATTGGTCCTGTTGCTCTCCTGTGATAACATCCCTATCCTCTCAGGCTTTTTCAGTGATGTTTCCTAATTTTTGCTTCAAACATAATCTGATTAGCTTTCTCCAAAATCAAGTCTTCCTTGATCAGTAATAAATCTGACAAAGATTCATCCATAATTTCAACAAGGATTCTGTCTCTTATGATTTCTGATTTCAAAACTCCACAATCATAGCTTTCTACTAGTAGGTACAGATCATTAATGAAATTATATGTGGTTATCCCTGGAAACTCAATTCTGCTGTTAAATCTTGTGCTTTCAAGAATCTTGTTTGTTTTCAAATTAAAGTAATTATCTAATACTTGTAGAACTTCAAATGTTTTCTTCAATATTTTAAATATTTACAATGGCTTCAGTTGTAGATCTCATTGATTAACAGTGTATGTATTTGTTCTGTTTCTGATTTAGCAATTAATTTTATAGCAATTCTGTATCTTAAGAATTGTTTTGACCAAGTTGTCCAATTCTGTGTTCTATTTGGCCCTTCTCCAAAAGTAAATCTTGCAGATAGTATAATTTCCTCCACCTGTCTTTCGAATGTGATTGCTTATTCTTCATACTTTAACACTTTTGACTTCTGCAGTTTTTCAATGTTGCTATGATCTCTTTCTTTTGAGGACTTCTACTTCTGTAAAGAGCAATGCTATTTTATTCTCCTTGTCTTAGAGCTTTAAACTGTATAGCATAGTAATTTTGTATTCTTTCCCTTCTGATAAAAAATTTATTCTGTTAAGTACTAATACTTTTAAACTGTACTGCTTACCAGGGATTTTCCTTTTTTTTAATTCAAAATAAAGGTTTGAAGGTTCCTGCAAAATGAATGACATCCCACTTTTCACAGATAATACATAACACGTCACATCCTATGGCTCTCCCAAGAAAAGTCTTGCATTTGCCTGTGTAAGAAAAAGACTCCCACCAGGATTGCACTTTAAGTTGTGGATAACCCACTCTTATTGTGCCCTGAAAATTCTTATATCTACTTCTGTTAAACTTCTGTATAAATTTTACAATATCTATGTTGTCACATTAATTTCATTTTGTGATCCCTTTAGTGCTGAGGTCTTGATATAAAGTATTTCTGTGGCCATTGATTTGCTGACCATAACTGTTTCTCTTGGTTTCTAATCACTGTGACTGTCAGCTGTAAGTACATTTTTCACCTTTTCGCCTTCTTAGCCTGTTGTTTGTACCATTCATATAAAGTTATTCCCCTTGACCAACAAGGATTTGTAACTTTACTCATGGGGTCTGGAATGTTCTCTTCCTTGTTGAACATCTAACCATGAACAACTTCACAAATTCTCGCTTCTCGATTCAATTTTTAACTGCCAGGAATGACTAATCTTTAAGCTCATTTTTGTCAAACTACTTCTTCTGTGCTTCATCCTAGGCCTAAATTAAGGGGTTTAGCCTGGAGTCCTGAATCTCCCTTGTTGGTCTTTCCACAAGTTTCTGCTGACTGCTTGCTTGCTCAAATGGTTGCAGCTGCTGGTTGCTTGAGTAAGTTGTTTTTAAAGTGGATAAGTCTTTAAAACTACAGATCCTCTTAGTTTTCTTAATATTCCTTTACTTAGGGCTGTGACTTATTTTTTCGCTGGTACACCTTATGATCTTAAGCAATGATACCCACTGCTGATCGTCATGTGGTATTTTTAATAAAAGATTTCTGCCACCATTCCTCTTATCTTGACTAAGGGTCTGTTTGGTTGATAGTGTTCGAGGGAGAACTACTAATGAACCTTAAGAAGAAGAGGCCTTTGTCTTAACGATATGCATGATTATTGTGTGGTAGCAATGAAGGACAAGTTACACTGGGATTGTTGATAATACTGTTGGGAGTCATAGATGACATATCATTCCTCTTCAAGATTCACAGTGACTCTCATGATATCTCCAACCAAGAATATATGCATCTTCAGATTGGATGGACATTAATACAGTCTCCAGCATCAGCCCTTTCAAAGCTGTTACCTTATACAACAAGGTCATACACACAGTTTCTACAATTTTCCTTCTGCATCTTTTGCTTCTTTAAACACTTCTGTCTGACAAGTAACACCCTTCAGAAATGCAACATTTATGTTGATTGAGTTATACTCCTATGAATGCAACCAAAAGAGATAAAAAGATTTTCAAGGTGACTTTCCAGCTGTGGGAAAGTCCAATCGAATACTTGTTTTGTTCAGTTGGTCTTCAAATTTCAATTAACAACCAGCCTCTCTTCAGCCTTGGAAGTCCCAGCTGCAAGAATTTTTTGAGTATAAATCCATCATTATGACAATGCTGGCTGCCCTTTATCTGGTACTTCAAAATAATATCCCAACACTCTCCAAATCTTTAATTACCTCTGGTTTGAGTCTCTTATTAGGTGCTCTCAAGTTTATTCACTACCGCCAAAAATTAACTGTTGTGAGGGCATTGAGTTCCATCCGTGCGTTTATCACAATGGTAACCAATTCAACCTGCAGCATTTACAAGTACTTATTTATCTGATGGGACTATGACAGTGAGATCTCCCCCTTGCACTATGGGAACATCATTCTCTAGTATGTTATCATTTTCTAATGCTAAGTTGAGGTGAGATGATTGCTTCCACTGGAATAACCAGACAGAAAACTATTGATGCTGAAGTTTAATTCCAGCCACAAACTGGATAGATTGATTATCTCTTAATAGAACAAAAAAAATCCACAATTATACAATGTTTCTCCCATAATCAAGATGGCCTGCAGCTCTTCACAGCCAGTTAAAAACTTTTGAAGCGCATTGTTTTCACATACACAAATGCGAAAGACAATTTGTGCACAGCAAATCACATTGGAGTCTCATAGTTAGCAGACTTTTGATGGTTTCCCCTGTGTATGTCAGAGAAATGACCAAATCATCTGGATTTTGTTTCTGTTGAGGGATAAGTGTTACTGCCATTCTTCTTTGAGCAATGTGGTGATATTTTTCACCTTCACATACGGTGCCTTGGCTCAACATTTCATCTAAAACTTTCAGCAGTGCAACCTCCTCCATTACTCAACTGAACTGACGGCCTAGATTATGTGCTCGAGTGCCCAGAGTGGGACATGAACCCTCGTGCATCAGACTAGAAGATGAGTGTGTTACCAATAAACCAATGTTATTGACAAAACGCCTGATATTAATGTACGATGTAAATATAATGTGCCGCATCTGAAACAAATGCAGGTGCTGCTGAAAAGATTGGTGAAGTAGCAATTTTTATTCACTGTGTAAGTTAATTCCCAGATCGGGCCTCTGCACAAATACATCTGACAAATTACAGACCTCAGTGCAAACACGAAGCAATTGCTGGAAAAGCTGAGCGGGTCTGGCAGCGTCTGTGAAGAGAAATCAGAGTTAACGTTTCAGGTCCGGTGACCCTTCCTCAGAAAGGGTTATCCATATAATCGGAAGAGATGTCCATATCTCTTCACAGATGCTGCCAGACATGTTGAGCTTTTCCAGCAATTTCTGTGTTTGTTTCTGATTCACAGCATCCACAGTTCTTCCAGTTTTTACAGGCCTCAGTGCATTCATTGCCAACATGCCATGCATTCTCTTTGACTAGAGCCCCACTGCAATGCTCATAAGATGCAAGATAATTATACATTTCGAAGGTCATTTGACCATAATAGTTGATTGAACCAAAAGATTCAAAAAGGCCTAAAAATGACTCAATATTTTCTCAGTCTTTCCATATCTGCTACCTCCACTAGTCTATCTGAGAGTTTGTTCAGTGCACTGCATGAAGCACTAATCCAAAGCAATATATTCCTGATGCTTGAAATACTACCTGTACTTATTATTTGTTTGTATGGAACAAGCCTTGCAAACGGAGGGCTAAAAGGCAAAGTTTTTGAGCTAATGGTCCCTGCAGCTTTATGAATAAGAATGGTGCTGCCAACCATATGTATCCTTCCTCCAGAGCCCTTTCACCTACGCCACGACAATAAATCCCGACATAAGTAAGCTCACCACATCAAAATGTGGAGCAAAGATTCTTCATCGAAAATGGCAGGTTTGGTTGTATTGAGTTATTCCTTAATGTTTTCAAGGCAAATGTGGTCCATTGCCTATTATTTGCACATTTTCAGAAGCTCTTGGCTTCAGAAAGTGTCTGACAGATTGTCCATGATTATAATTCTGACAGCACTCTTAAATTTCTTATTCACACAAATAGTGTAATATTTTTTGGTCGCAATTCCTCATTTGAGGAGGAAGAGATGAGCTGGAGGGAAAGAAAGCCAGCTTTCTTGGAGCATGAACAACTTGCCCACCAGCTAGAAGGAGCTGCAAACAGTAAAGGGGTTTAAGGCCAGCAGGAGCTGCATTAGAGAAGAGTCGGTGGAGGCACCACTCCCATGCTTAGAGAAAATATATAGAGAAGATTCCAACAACTTGGGGATGAGCGAGGTGCAATGTACAAGAAAGCATCACCTTTCTAGGTAATCACCATTTGCAAAATGATTGGCACACAGGTATCCTCAAACTCTATAAAGGGTCGCCAAGTGCCTCCTCCCTTCAAAAGTGACTTTTGGCCTTCATTTTTATGCCTGTGGACCATTCCAGAGGATCTATGTGGAGCATCACAATCTGTTTCCCACCATTTGTTAAATGTTGTGACCAATGCAGTATTCAGGAGGGTAAATGTCTTCATAAAGTTAATTACCAAAGAGGACAGCCAAGTGGGAGGTTTAAGGGAACTCACTGGTCTTCCAGAGATACGGTGAGGTGCCACTTATTTCACCCTGTGATAGTCAAGGCTCCACTGGGCCAACCAGGGCTTATTTTTAAATTAGAAAGATTATCGGTCATTGAATGTCCAGATTGTGTACCACCACCAACTGTAGACTCTCCAGGTCTCTGCACAATATTCTGGGAGTTCCCATGGAGCCCACATTCCCCAGACTCCCAGGTACTGTGGCTTTTCAATTTCCAGCCCTGAAATCACTGGGTAACTGGCTGCTCAGACAGAAAAACTGTTAATTCTTGGACCTGAGCATATAGATCACACTGGAGCTCCATTTTGAGTGACGCAAGATGAACTGGACAAGATTACGTCACACACAAATTTTCCCTTCTGGCTGGTGGGTGTTAAAGGGTATACCCTGAAGAGCTGAAACCAATTGGCAGAGGAGAGGTACATCAGCAGCCAGGCCTACACAAGGGCTACCATCGAAACATCTTCTAAAGATGAAACTCCAGTATGTAGACCACTCTCTACAGACTCTACCATATCTACCATCAAGGACCCCGATAGCTATCAGCTCTTACTCTGCACAATTTTGGTCCTCACCACTTTTTGGGGTGATTTAGAGGAGAATGACTTAGAAAGACTGATGAGATGTGTGATGATGCAATGGCTTCAAGAGGTTATTTTGTCCTTTTTTTTTTGAAGAGAGATTTTAAGGCAGAAGTGGTAAGCAGTCTACCAGAATCACTAGAGTAAACAGCTTGTGAGGCCTTGATTTTTTTTTCAAATGTTGGAATAAAAGAAGTAGCTTGCAGAGCCTGAAGAACTCCCACAGAATCAGGATCTTTAGTTTAGCTTTCAGCAGTTTCTGTTGGGATCTTGAAGAAGTGGAAGCTATCTTTTTCTCCCTCTCAATTACAAACGTAAACTGGGGTTCCTCTGTCTGCTATGGGAGTTGCATGTGAGACAATCTCTTTCTGAATTTGCTTTTTTGCCAGGAGATGTGTTTATGGGATGTTACGAAACTGGAACAGTTAATTAGTAATAGTCACTGTATCTATTATTCTGTTAAGTTTTCTTCTTTCTTTTGTTGTATTTTAACTATAGGGGATGAATAAAGTTTGTTTTGCTTTAAATCCAGTAGTTTGACTAATCGAATTACATCTGGAATGCAACACCTTAGATTTAACTTTAAAATAAGAAAACATTAGGGTGTGGACTATCTTTTAAATATTTTGAGGGGTTTAGTCTAGTCCATAACAGATGTCCGAGTAGAAATCTAATGACAATTCCAACAATGAACCTGAGGATGACAGGACAGTTAAGCAGAGACAGCACGATAAGAACATTTTGAAACCAGGGAGACCAAGAAAGTACTGATGAAGAGATGTTTTCAATAGAATAGCTACCTAATGAGCCAGATCAAGATCATTGGTAAACGCCTCAGAAGCCCTTCATTATATTTTGTGGAATCTTTACCATCTTACCATCATAATTATTCAGAAGCACAGGAAGAAAAGGCCATTAAATTATAGGTTGACACCCTTCATTCCACTCATAAGCATGATATCAACGTTCGGGGGGGGCTTTTGTTTAATAGGCGCCATTTGAACAATGCCGTATTTAATTAAGTTAACTATACATCACCTCTGATGGGCTTCAGTCATTAAAATTACATTAACATTGCTTGCCACACCACTATCAGATGGCCTGAGGGCAGGCTGCTAACTCTGTTGTCATCTTGTCCTGGGTGATACCTGACAGACATCTTCTGGCCACATGAGACCCCGACAGTGCAAGAGACTTCTGCAGAGTAACAGGAACCTCCTCTGTAGCCAAAGCCTCTTGATGTGCTAGTGTTACTGGACAGAGAGACAGAGGAGCTGCTGTCACTGTTGGGGTGTCCGGGAAGGACATACAGACATCACTCACTTGCTAATGTGGAATTTATGTGAACTTCCCTGCTCTCAGAGGCCCTGTGACCCTGAAGTGTTTTGCCGAGAACATTGACAGTGGTGCAAGGTAATGGCTCTGAAAGAATTAACATTGGAGATTGTATTAAACTCCATCAAATCTAAGGATGTCATACTGACATAGATGGAGATTGGGCAGAACAGCTGAAGATCTTGGGGAGTGAAGACCTGTGTCCTAGATGTCCTCATAGTCTGAGTAACAATGAGTAGTTAGTACACCAGAAACAAGAGGGATAATACTTGCATTTTCTTCCACACTAATATGGCACACATCACAAGTGTCAGAATTCCAGACCTACCAAGATTGCAATCCCTTCCCCTGTTCCCAACAAATTTCCACTCCCCAACTGCTGAAAATGGGTCGCCTTCAGTCTTACCAACCCATCAAAAACCCTATCCCTCCTCTGCCAGTCGATGTGATTCTTTATGTGTGACTATACAGCACAGTGCTACATCAACATCACACCTACAGCATGTGCCAGCTGCTTATGCAGCAAATATACAACCAAGTGGTTGTATCTGAAAGTCAAAGGGGAGCAGTCCCTAGTGGGATCAAGAGAGAATGTTAGTCAGTTGGGTGCATTGGTATTAGTATTGCCTCACCAAAGTCTTAACATACGATAGAGCTGCTTTCTCATTAGAGGGAGATGACTGATGGTGGTTTAACCTGACGGCCATCATACCTCAGGCAAGGGGAGAGGTTGAGAAAGAGAGTTCTTTACGGTAACGTCAGCCAGAGTGGGAATTGAACCCATGCTGTTGACATCACGCTGTTTCCATCCAACTGAGCTAAACTGACCTCTTCAGTCAGATGTACTGCCATAGTCAGTCACTTGGCTCTTTGAACAACACTTTTAAGGGTTGGGTAGTCAGGCAAGCACTTGGTCTGATCCATATCTTAGTAACCTAGGGATTGGGCCATAGTTACTCCTGCAGGTCAAGTGTAACCATTTCGAGGGTCACAAGTTGATGAGTTGGAGTGTTGTGTGGACATTAGCCAAGAGGTGGACCATGTTCAATCAGGGCTGTCCTGACAATTCATAAACATGAAGAAACATGGAAAATAGGAGTAAGCCATTCAGCCATTTGAGCCCGCTCTGCCATTCAATATGATCATGGCTGATCATCAAACTCAGGTTTCTATTCCCACTTTCTCCTCATAGCCTTTGGTCCTTTTAACTCTCAGAAATATGTCTAACTCCTTCATTAAAGTATTCAAAATTTGGCCTCAACCACTGTCTGCGGCAAAGAATCCCACAGGCTCACGGCTCTCTGGGAGAAGAGGTTTCCCTTCATGTCAATTCGAAATGGCCTACCCTGTATCATTAAACAAGTGATCCCTGGTTCTGGACTCCCTAGTCACCAGGAACACCCTTCCTGCATTACACCTCTCGAGTCCTGTAGAATTATGTATGTGTTCATGAGATCTCCCTCATTCTTCTAAACTCCAGTGAATGCAGTCCTAAGTGATACAGTATCCTTTCATATGTCAGACCTGCGAAACAGGAACCAATCAGGTAAACCTTTGCTGTACTGTCTCCAAAAACCAGAGCTTGCTTCCTTAGGTAAGGAGACCAAAACTGCACACAGCACTTCCAGGGGTTGTTTTATTAAGGCCCCGTGTGATTGCAACAAGACATCCTGGCTCCATTACTCAAATCCTCTCATTATGAAGGCCAAAATACCATTCACCTTCTTCATCGCCTGGTGCAAATGCATGCTTACTTTCAGTGACTGGTGAACAAGGAGCCCAAGTCTCATTTATCTCCTGTCTTTCCCAATCTATCACCATCCAGGTAATAATCTGCCTTCCTGTTTTTGCCATCTTATACTTCTTCTGTCATGCATTTGCCCACTCACTCAACTTGTCCAAATCATGCTGAAGTTTCTCAATTCACAGTTCACTTTCTCACCCAGCACTGTGTCACCTGCAAACTTGAAGATATAACAATTAGTTGCCTTATCTAAATTATTATATATTATGAATAGCTGGGGTCCAAACAGTGAGTCCTGCAGTACCCTGTCCGCAACTTGTTTATTCCGACTTTATTTTCTGTCTGTTAACCAATTTTGTCCCAATGCCACTGCACTAAGCCATTCCCATACAGTTTAATTTTACATGCTAATTTCTCAGGTGGGACATTATAGAAATCCTTCTGAAAGGACAAGTAAACCATATGCACTTGGTCCCCTTTATCTACTCTACTAGTTACTTCCTTGAAAAACTCCAAAAGATTTGTCAGGCATGATTTTGTTTCTGTGAATCTAGGCTGACTCTGTCTGACCATGTCTTGTTTTCTCAGTGGTCTGCTGTTAATTTTTTTTATAATAGACTCTAGCATTTTCCCCACTATCAATATTCAGGCTAACCAGCTTATGTTTTCTCTCTATCTCCCTTTTTTCAAATAATAAGGTTAAATTATCTCTCCTCCAATCCAAAGGAATTGTTTCAGAGTCTGTACAATTTTGTAAGGTGACCATCAATGCAAGTAATATTTCTAGGCCATGAAGTGCTGTAGGATGTAGATTATCGGGTCCTGTGCTTCCCAGCATTTTCAGGATGTTTTTAGTGTCCTCTTTGTAAAGACAGAACCAAAATACGTGTTTAATTGATCTGCCATTTCTTTGTTCCCCATTATAACTTCCCATTTCTGATTGTAAGGGCTCTACATTTGTCTTTGCTAATCTTTCTCTCTCCACAGAGAAGGTTATACAATCAGTTTGTACGTTCCCCACTGGCGTACTTGCAGAAACCATTTTCCCCTCACAATCAACTCCTCTGCCAACTTTTGCCGAATTCTCAGCTGCCCCAATCCTCAAAACTGCTACTTTTTTGGACCAGTTATATGTCCCTTCCTTGGATCTAATACTGTCCTTAATTTCCCTGGTCAGCCCTGATCAGGCCATATTTCCCCTTTTATTTATTCGCTCGACAGGAATGAACAATTATTACAGCTCCCTCATGCTATTTTTGCATGATTGCCTATCCACCATCATAATTTATCATAGCCAGCTCTCATCTCATACCATCATAGTATTCTTTATTAGGATTCAGGTTTAGCCTCAGATTTAGCTATGTTACTCTCTAGTTTACTGAATAATTGTTTCATATTATGGTCACTTTTCTCCAAAGGGGCCTCTCACAGCTAGATTGTCAACTATTACTTTGTAACTACAAAATATCAAGTCTGGGCTGGACTGTTCAGTACAGGAGGTGGGGTTAGTCCTGAGTGCTTGGCCAGTAAAATGGTCAGAGTCTTATCATGGGTCGGTTCATGGAGTCCTTGGGAAAGCAGACAACTGAAGTCTAGGATAAGTTTAATTTTACAGGGTCACTGAGGTAATAATGACAGTAATGGGGGCAATTGGAGATTGTAGGGTGCGACAACATAGTGAATGGACAGGGATATCTAAGACCTCTGGAAGTGAGGAGGGGTTCAAAAAGGTTAAGGTAACTACATGTGGAGGGTGTAGGTCTAATAAATGCATGAGAATTTCTAAAGTCATGAGTTCTGTGGGCAAAGTGGGGATATGAAGAGTTATTTAAAGGGGCTCAACAAAACCTGTGGGAGGATGCAAAGACATCAAGTCCACAGAAGCAGCAACACAAAAGAGAATATGAATGATGTGGGACAATTCATGCATCACAGGAAGAATCTGTAATTCAATTACATTGAAACAAAGCTGGAACCCTGCACATTCGCTTGAAATTGACAGCCACCATGTACAAATTGGGTCGAGTAAATTCTTGCTATTTTCCTTTGGGAATGAAATTAAAATTTTGGAGTTTGAGATCTTGTTAGGGGGCTTTACAGTAATCATGCCTCCTCCAATTCAGTAATTCCATCCATCATTCATTATCTAAAAATGTGCATTCTCTTTATTCAGAATGTGTGTGTGCTGCTGGCTAGGCCAATATTTATTGCTCATCCCTAATTGTCCAGGGGCAGTTAAGTGTTAACTACATTACTGAGAGTTTGGAGTCTTGTGACCCTTCTTCAGAAATTTCCAAAAAGGGTCCCGACCCGATACGTCAGCTTTCCTGCTCCTCTGATGCTGCCTGGCCTGCTGTGTTCCTCCAGCTCCACATTGTGTTATCTCAGATTTCCTTCCCTAATGGACATCAACGAACCAAATGGGTCTTTGCAACAACTGACAGTTGTTAAATGGTTACCATTAGCCTGGAGTTCTGGATTATTAGTTCAGTAACATTATCACTACCCACTACCAACTCCAATTAAAAATTATGGCACCCAGAAATCAGGAGCATTACCTTGTGTACAAGTTGTCTTCTGGTCATGTCAAATAAGCAATTATAATCAGATAAAGGCACTTGAAAGAAGAATCTAAAGTTTCCATTTCTGAGGAATATTCCACAATTCACATTGGAAGGCAAAACATCATAAAATACTGCCACATTCACACACTGAAGTGTAAGCACTTTTAGACAAATTCTGTGATGTGGAAGGGAGTCCTTTTTTTTTCAGGATGGCTATCATATTAACTTTCTGGCAGAATTCTACTCTCTCAGTGTAACACAAATATTCAAAATACATTTGGATGAAGCTGCACACTTCACAGCTCCATATAGAGAAATGGCATAGAGTACCTTGAGTAGCCTCTAATGGCATATTGTGTGACAGTATAGCTTCAGGCTGTATTGCGATTGATATCGGGGCTCAGGAGTTCCATCCATGAAATTGTGTCATCTTACTGACATTCCCCACAGTTTATCTGTTCATACATTTGACTGTAACATGGCCCTGGTTGGAGGCCTTGTAGCCTTGATCTCATTCTGAAGACACCATGGAATGAAACAGCAATTACAATATTGTCAACGATTCCTGTAAGAACAGCAATGTCCAAAGGCTGCTGAACAGCCTACAGAGGGAGAAGTAGCAGGAAAAGATCCAGCAAAAGAAATGGAGAAGAATGATGAGACATTGGGTCTACACGTCTCACTGCTATTCTCTTCAACTCTCTGAGAGATAGTACAAGGCCAAAGAAAAATGTCCTGGTCGGTCAGTTCCAAACTCTGTAATCTGCTGCAGGAGATGTTGCACTTATAAGAATTGGATTGTAATCCCGTGCAACTGGAGACATGTGGTACCTCCCAATTCTTGGCCCACAAATGGATTTGGGATGTAACATTTTCTCCAGAGCACCCTTCAGATCCTTCCCCTATACCAAGGAGAGCCAACCAGACTGGGCAGTGGTACCCTCCACCATCACTGGTGCCTCCAGGTGCAGGATACTATTGACTGAACCCACTTTTCTTTGAGAGCATCTGCTGTCAATGTACAGGTTCATCAACTGAAGTAGTTTATACTCAATCAATGCTCAAATTATACGTAACAATCCCATGCCATATTTTGGAGGTCATTATCAGATTTCCTGGGAGCTGAAAAACTCACAGGTTCTTGCCTGCAGCTGAGGCATTTGAACCATACAGGGATAGTTTCTGGAAGACAAGGGCTATTCCCTCCAAACCATGTGTCATGGCACTCGCTGATTTTTCATTACTTTTACTTTTATTCTTTTATCAATCTTAGTTTTGAGCTTAAGATGACTTGTGGACTTTGTGAAACAGCTTGTGGGAAAGGAAGAGAACAGACCAAGTAATCTTCTAAAAACTGAAAGAACTGCAGATGTTATAAATCAGGAACAAAAACAGGAATTGCTGGAAAAGTTCAGCAGGTCTGGCAGCATCTGTGAAGAAAAATCAGAGTTAACGTTTCGGGTCCGGTGATCCTTCCTCAGAACTTTCCCAGTTCTGAGAAAGGGTCACCGGACCCGAAACATTAACACTAATTTCTCTTCACAGATGCTGCCAGACCTGTTGAATTTTTCCAGCAACTTCTGTTTTTGCTCCAAGTAAGCTTTTGTTGGCCTGTGAAGCCAGGACTGGAGGCTAATTGCAGGCTGAGTCTTGATCAAAAGGGTTCCTATAGGCCCAGTGAACCCAGGAGGAGCATTGTGTTAAATAGGTAGCAGAAGTTGGCTATTTACAAGGTCAGCACCTGGAAATTCATTCTGGCAAGTCTGGACGAGGCCCTTTATTCAAACAGATGGCAGTTGATGAGTGGTGATTGGGAAAAGATGGTCAGTCTATCAGGGCACAAGCCCTGTTATTTTTGAACTGTGCCTTCTGGAGGAGATGGGCGTGGCTGCTGACAACACAGCTTGAAGATTTAAAAAGATCCCTCCCTAACCTGCCACATCAGCTTTTAGATGCTCAAAGATAGAAAGACGAGTTAGAAATATTGGTACCTATGCCTGAGTGAAGTGAAAAGGTGACCTTAATCAATGGTTCAGGAAAGGAAAGCTATTTAAGTACTGTGGACAGCTTTGTTATTTTCTTTTAATTGCCCCTTCACTGTGTTTATTTGTCTGTCTCTTGTGTGAATGTGGTTTTGAAAACAAACGTTTTGGGTTTTAAGCAAAAACTGTTAATCAGTTCACCTTATTTTTTTTTTCTCCACTAAAGATATAGTTAAGTTTTTGTTTGAAATACAAAACCAGTATCTGAATTTAACTATTCACAAAGTCTGAAGGCTGGTTACAAACTGTTGGATAACAATTGCAGGTCCTTGACAGTTTAATTTTATTATCTTATGAATACAGAGGTAGGAAGACTTAAGCTGTCTGCCTCTATGTCATAACAACACATTTCGAAACCCTCAGACTGATGTAGAATTAAATTACAATGTTGCTGTTGCTTTCTCCTGGACCAGAGTAGAATGGATCATAAGCCTCCTCAACATAAGGTCTTGATATAAGGATTTCTCCAGTGGAGTGTTGCCATGTAACCCATAAAGGAGGGCTGCATCATTGTGATATGCAGGCCCCTTCACAACTGGAGCTGAGATAAGAAGGATGTTCTGGATGCTGACATAATTAATGATGAACAGCAATATTCTCAAGATGATGATAAGGATGAAAACATTGACTGAAAGGGCCATCTGAAACAAAATGACACAGCAACACATCATTGAGGCTCAGAAGCCAGAGAGACCTTAATAGAAAGTTGCTTCCACTATGAAAGAGCTAAGTTTGGACATTATTTAATCAGTTAACGTTCTATTAATCTGACATAAAGCCCCTGCTCAGAGTAAATTTCATGTGCTGCACCTTGCTACTTTTGCAATTCTTGAACTTCTGTGTTGTTAAATAAATGTATTGTTATCGATCTGATTGTACTCTTGATATCATCCCACTTTCAGTTATGTCCCCATTATATCCTGACCATTAGGGAAAAAGCAGCGTGCAGTGAGACAATGCACTAACACTGCATCGTGTTAAGGTTATTTGCTACGAGGGGAACTGGGTAAATGAGCTGCCCATTGTGCATCTCACAGTCTTGCATGGCAGTGTGCTGCTTCAAAAAGCTGATAGTTAGAATGAACATTTGTCTCCCATACATGTGTGTAATTTTCACTGATTCCATCATCTCATTCAAAAGGTGGGTATAAGTATGGATTGATGTGTGCAGGCCAGGTCCTAGTGCTACGTCTGCATACTGTGGTTAGGTGGTGGTGGTGCTGAAGGTCTCTGTACTGGCTTCTTTGAGGCACAAGATGCTGATAGTGCCTTTGTGAGAGAAGTGAGGGAATTAGTTGCCTAGGAGGAATAAGAGCTTGTGTGAATTAAGAATCCATCTGCATTGCTGGCAATGGAAGAGCAGTGTAGCACAATGAAGCTTACTGAGCTGACTGGACATTGAAATCTCCCCATCTCCATATCAGCTCTTCTCCGGCTGGATAAAGATTCTTCTCTTTGTCTGGAGTGAGGAGCCTAATGTCCACCAACCCTCTCCATCCTACTTCCTGCCAGACATGGCCAACTTGGTCAGGCTGTGGGTCTATGTTTCTTTTCCTGCAATAAAACAAAGGGAGGGATTGAATATGAAAGAAGTGGATGAAAAAAAATCATTTTCTTCAGAAGAAGGAGCACCAGATTCAAAACATTAACTCTATTTTCTCTCCACAGATGCTGCCAGTCCTGCTGAGTTTCTCCAGCAATGTCTGTTTCTGCTTGTTTCATTTAACTTATCCTTCAATAGGAAGAATTAATGTTCCAACCATCTTCATTTACTTAATTTGTGCAATAGTGGACAATACAATGACTGGCTGTCACAATGCAATTCATGAGTATTTGTAATGTCTGTCAGACATAAAAGGTTGACGACTGTTGCTGTGATGCAATTGGTTGATATTTCCTGAAAATCTTCATTGCATCCCTGTTAAGTCTAATGCTCATCATGCACTGTTGCCATGAGGCTAAAAAAAAGTCCCTTGCATTTTTCCTTGATATTACTGCTGTTGATAATTTCAAATTTTGTATTGCATTTGTACAATTAACCTCTATCCTGAATGAAAGTTAAACATTTGCTTTTTGTTGGCACGATCTGCTGGACAGCCTGTTGAGTCCTTCTCAACTTCCTTTTTACAATTATTCCTTAATTTATTTACACTTATTATAAATTCTATTTTATATTCAGAGAAGTAGTATGAATGTATGAAAGCTAGTTACTGCTAGCGTTAAAAATATCTGGTAAGGTACATCTAACAATTATTCATCAGTTTTATTCAACTGCTTACAGATACACATCTTTATTCTTATTAGCGCCCAGAGAAAAATATATCTCCAAATACATGTTTGATGTTTATTTATCTTTGATGAAAGACTTGTCACAAACTCTATTAAGTAATGATAATATTATGAAATAATTTACGACCTTCCAATCCTACAAGCCTACATTAAATATTGTGATCAATTCAGTAGGAAATGCAAATAATATTTGTAAATCCTGTTAACACAAAATAGACTCCATATATTCAAAACAAAATAGAGCAAATTTGAGAAATTATAGAGCACTTTCTTTCTTCAATGGTAGGAAAAATTGTAGTTGCTTTATCCAATGATTCAACTTTTAAAAATTTGGAACTAAAGACATAATATTACATAAATTTTAAAAGTGAAAGTCATGCTTGACCAAGTTGTTGAATTCTTTGAAGAAAAAAATAAAAAGTAGACAAGGGTAATGCAGTTGGTGTGATATATTTGGATATTTATTAAGCCTTGGATAAAGTATCACACTATACACACACATGAAGTCAGGGGACATGTGTCGAATCAAATAACAAAATGACTATAAAACTGAAAACTGGGAGTCGGGATTCAGCACTGGAACTCAGGGAGGGAACAAGTGAGAAGTGCTCAGGAGTTTTACACTTCTTTCAGGGGCAGATTAACAGGTCAAGAGGAGCAAATTTTAGAAGCACAGCAGCAGTATCATGCCTGCACCTGTCCAATGCCACCCTGCCCAGTGCTATAGGTAATTTGTTGTGGGAGAACCCTCAGTTATCTGCAAAGATGTCATCATATAAAGAGGGCTGAAGATAGTCAGGAGGGCACATGTTGTGGGGAGCTGTACTGATGTGGCTCCCCACTATTTGCTTCCCATATCCCTACCATTTCCAACATTTCCAACCACTTCTCCAAAGTTCCAGGAGGTGAGCTCATTGTAATTAAATATAAATTAAGATTAATGAAACTGAAGATTTAAAATCACACTGATTTTTTGATGGGCCACCTTTAATGGTGTGACCAAATTATTAGCAGAAATATTGACTTAAATTTACAGCAATGTTTGGAGATGAAGCTCATTAAAAGTTGTAATAATCAAATGAGCGACATGGTTTAATTACACTGATATTAAAATTTGCTTGCACTGTCGTTCAACTGAAGGTATTTCAATAATTTTAAGACCTCAGATTTAGTTTTAATTTTACTGTTGATGCTTATTGAATTGACTGGAATTTTCTTCACTTGACTGTGAGCAGACTTCGCTGCACTAAATCCTGTCAATTCAGCATATTTCAAGGACTATTGCCTGCTCTGAAGTTGTTGCTGATAATGCCATTTATATGACAGCCAGCCCGACCGGTCGTGGCCTAGGTTCTCTGTGTGTAGCTAATTTAGCTTACATGTCACTCACATTAGTGGCAAGAAAGAAAAAGGAAACAGCAGTTGCTCAGCATCTATGCAGTGCTTTAACAGCCCTAGTAAATATGGTAAGAGCACTTGTGAAAAGTGCTGAGTATTAATCATATAATTTTATCCATGAAAATATTTTATTTTTACTCCATGTTCCCTCCTAATTTATGTCAACAAAGTTTACATGTTAAAACAAAAAAAGCTGACATTGGCAATTAATGTAGCAGATATTAATTATTTTCAAAATCGTTAATTTTCAAATTTGCATTTTAAATTTTTCACATTGATATAATACTGCTGTATATTCTCAAACTGTCAATCATAGTGGGTAGAGTGCTGGCTTAAATGTGCACTTTGTAAATTAACAAATAGAAAATGTGTTTAATAATTGAGTTTGTGAGAAGGTGTTGGTTTGTCACCAATATGCTGGTTAGCAGATTGCACAAAAACTAAATCTCATCAACTGTGCATGGGAAGAGGTGAAACAGATCATAAGAGTCATGCTAGAAATAATAAGGAAATCCAAAAGAAACTTGATTATGTTCAGAAAATCACTAAGGTAGGTGACTAAAATACTAACTGCATTGTATAATCTCTGTACTGCACGACACCGTATCTTTTGGCTATTAGTGATATAGAGCCCTGTTGTTAAAGCTAGGTGTGTCTGTAGCCATGACTTACTGTACTTTCTTTTCCCCATCTGAAACTTCCGGGAGGATATTTTCTGGCTGACAGTGCTGAATCATAAAATTACTCCAATTATCCACCCAGTGACAGATATGTAAGTCCTCCTTTTGTGGGCTCAACTTGACCTGATGGACATGTCTGGAACGTCATTCAGGTCAAATATGGTTGCAATGTTGTGAACAACCTTGGGCATTTGCCAGGAAGCGTACTTAAGTTGTTGCTTCCTAATATTGCTTCTCATTATCTACTTGATGATGTCAGCCTGCCATTGTGGAATTGTGGCAGGAGTGGAATTGAGAATGATAGGGGTGGGGTGGAGTTGAGTACAATCAGTATGCAAGCAGAATGTGCACATGGATGTGCAGACAGGGATAATTCAAATTACATTGCCTAGTTGGGCTTATTACTACGTAAATAGCAAATACTGATCTAATAAGGGCAGTTTTCCATCTTGACACTGGTGAAGTGTTTCACCACCAATATAGACAGAAAAGAAAACAAACAGGGTTCACACTCCTAATGAGGGATTACATCAGTATATTAATAAGAAAGAATCTTAGATTGAAGGATCGAGATGTGGAATTGGTTTGGTTGGAGCTGTAAAACAGCAAGGGGGAATAAGCTTTGTTTGGAGTTATTTATAGAATACCAAACTGTGGTACTAATGTGCACATTATAAATCAGGAAATTAGAGACGCATGTAATGTGAGCACTGGAGTAATAATTCAATTATTTCAGTTGGCATTTGCAGTGGGTTAACCAAGTCAGCACTAATGATGTGGAAGATAAATTCTGCTATGTTTGTGAATTAGATTTCTTTAACAGTATGTTGAGGAGCTAATTAGGGATTAGACTATTTTGGAATTAATGTTGTGTCATGAGAAATGGTTAATCAGTAAGCTTGCTCTAAAGGAGGCTTTGGGAAAATGTGGCTGTAATATGACAGAATTTCGCATGATATTTGAATGTGGCAGTTCATTCTGAAACTAGGGTCTTCAACCTGAGCAAAGGAAACTATGAGGGTACAAGGAGCAAGTTTGAAATTGTAGAATGGGCAAATGCACAAAAAGATTTGACTGTAGGCAAGCAGTAGCTAACATTTAAAGAAATTCTACAAGGTTTGCAAACAAATATGCTTTTCTTTAAGGCACAAACACCCATAGGGAAGGATGAATCACCAGACAGTTAATGAAAGAACTTAAATATTGTATTGGATCAAAGGAATTATTTTATAGGAATGTCGGGAATGGGGCAGACCTGAGGATTAAAAGCAATTTGGAATCCAGCAAAAAGGGGAACCAAGACACTGATAAGGAAAAGGAAAGAGACAATGAATACAAACTATCAAAAAACATAAAGCAGGATTATCCAGGCTTCTATTGAAATGTGAAAGCAAAATATTTTGCAAAAATAAATGCAGGCATATCACTTTTGATACAAAAGAATTTTCAGTGGAGAACAGGGAAACTGTGAAGAAACTAAAATTGCTATGTATCTGCCAGCAAGGAAAAAGAAGCAGAAAATCTCCCAGAAATATTAAATGCTCAAGGGTTTTGTGCAACTCAAGAGTTAAAAGAAATTAACAAAGTGTAGTACTTAAAAAGGGTTTGAGAGTTGACATATCTCTTACACAAGATGTACTTCAGTCCAGAGTATTGAAGAAAGATAGAGGTAACAGGTGCATTGGTGGTTATCTTTCATAATTCTGTGGTTTATGAAAAGGTTTCTGCCAACTGGAAAGTGGAAAATGTAACCCCACTATTTAAGAAGAGAGGAAGAGGAAGAATGGAGAACTCGAGATCTATTAGTTTGGCATCAGTATTATGCGAAACATTGGAATTCATTATAAAGGATGTGATAATGGAACGTTTAGAAATGAATGGTAAAATGGAACAGATTCAACAAAGATTTATGAAAGGAAAATCACATTTCATAAATTTTTTGGAGTCTTTTGATGAGGTTCTTTGTAGCATAGACAAAGAAGAACCAGTAGATGTGACTTATTGAATTTTAAGAATGCTTTTTAGAAGGTACCTCACAGGAGGTTAGTATATAAAATTAGAATGCATCAGTTTGGAAAGAATATAGTGGCATAGATTGAAAGTCGGTCAATAGACAGAAAGCAGAGAGTAAGAATTTTCTCTGAATGGCAGGCTGTTACTATTGGGATATCACAAGAGCCTGTGCTAACTCCACAACTGTTCACAATCTGTATCAATGATTTTCCAAAGGGGGAACAACTGCAATATTTCCAAGTATGCTGATAACACCAAATTGCTTAGGAACACAAACAGCATGGATGCCACAAGGACATTTCAAGAGGATTTTCACAGGCTATGTGAGTGGGCTAGAACATGGCAGATGGAATATAACATGAATAAGTGTGAAATTATTCACTTGGATACTAAAAATAAACGGACAGGATATCTCTTAAAATGGTGAGAGGTTGAGATGTGACAATACAACAATCTAATTCAATTCAAGTGTGCATGTCAAAAGGGACCTGGTCCTTGTCCATGAATCACTAAAGACTGGCATTCAGATGCAGCAAGCCATTTGGAAGATAAATAGCTGTTGGCATTCACTTAAAGAGGATTTTAATCCACAAGCAAAAATGTCTTGCTGCAGTTGTAATGAACCTTGGTGAGACCTCTTTTGGTGCATTATGTATAATTTTGGTCTCATTATTGAAGGACAAATGCATTTGTCATAGAACCACATAAGATCAGTGTCCACTAGATTCATCTCTGAGAAAGTAAGATTATTATGTGAGGACAGATTAAGGACCTGCATCAGTATCTCCTAAAGTTTCAATTAGTGAGCAGTGATCTCATTGGAGCTTATAAAATTCTCACACAGTGTGACGAGGTGAATATAGCTGGGATATTTCCCCGGGCTGGTGAATCTAGTACAAGGAGATTTAATCTGAGAATAATGGACAATCCATTTAAGACTGAGATGAGGAGAAATTTACTCGCTCAGTAGGTGGTGAATCGTTGGAATTCTCTATCCCGGAGAGCTGGGGAAGCCAATCATGAGTGGGTCCAAGAGAGAAATCAATAGGTTTCTGCAGACTAATGATATCACGAATACAGAGATAGTACAAGGATTTGGCATTGAGGAAATGATCAGCCATGATCTACAACGGTGGGCAGGTTTGATGAGCTTAATGACCTGCTTTATTCCTAGGGTATCTACAATGTGGGAATGCAGGTTGCCTTACTCATCGCAATCCAAAGACACAGTGCAGATCATGCTCTTCCAATAGAATTTAATCTGAGCACTGGAGTTTTCACCCCCAGCAAAATCCCTGCCTCACCTCTTCTGGGAAAGGACTAGGGGAAGCATTAAGTGCTTACAGTTAGTCACCAAAGTGGCCAGTGTCAGGCCTTCCCCAGAACAGTGAGCATGAACCCTGAAATGCATCTGTTGAACACCTACCCATTCTGCAACCTATTAATATCCTCCTACAAGTGTTTTACAGTAATTGTCATAGTTTCCATTCCCTCATTTAGTGGATGAAAAGTCACACAAAGCAAATCCACTGTTACAATATGAATCCTGACAAATACTGATTACCATCAGTTGGATCAATGTACAAAATTGACACTTTGTGTACAGGTAGGCACCTGAGGCTAATGTCTTTTTATTAAAAGAGGTTAAGTGAGATTTTTCTTAGAACTAACATGCATATCTCAGTCTGATTATTATTGACATCAGATTTTATTATGGTTTAGGAATAATGAAATGCAATAAATTCCTTTAAATATGAAGACTATTACTCTCATTCAGCTTCATATAGGATATACTCAACATTACTGCAGTAATTTCTAATTGCAATACTGAGTCCAGATCAAGGAATTGTATCACTTTTATAATCAGAATGTTTGTTACCTCTTTAAGCATTTAGCATTTGCATTATCCTATTTATACTATGTGCCAAAAGTTTAACTTAAATATCATGCACACGGAATTTGTGAAGATTTATTTAAATTCTGTGGAAGTACATATTTTGAGTATTGTACTAAAAAAATACTAAATTTTAACATATAATGAGGAAAATGGAACATTGTGCTGGGCAGCCTATTATAGTGCAGCCATAGGTTTGCAAATATTATATTTCAGCATTCGCAAAAGTTTACTTTAAATGAGTTTTATTATAGAAAATTGGAGTTATTTTATGTGGTGGTGAGTACTATATGAGAGAAGGTGAAGAAAATGCCAGCTGCCAGTCACCTCTCATGAGCTCCAGTGCAAGCACAAGATTACATATTGCTTTTATTAATAAAATTTATTTTTCAACGACAGTTCTTTTGTTGAATACTTACCAGGCAGTTTAGAAATTGACACCATAACTCTAATAAGAATATGTGCTGAGTAAACATGAACCATTTACAGAAAGCAGCAAAATGTCAAGTGTATATAATTTCTCCTCCTCTCATCCTTGTGTTTCAAAATCAACTTTAAGACAGCAAAACACAACATTCCCAAAAGCAAACTTTCATTGGATTCATTTGACTGATTCCAGAAATTAAGATTAAAGTATGTTTCCAAATAAAGTGGCTTAAAAATTATATTCATTTAAAACAGTTCACATTAACTTGAATTTAGTGTCCAACATAAATTTTCATTCCATTTTACTGTCACTTGTAAACAAATAGAATTAAAATTATGATGGACAATGTTTCATGTGCCATAGGAGTTTTGTGAAACTGTAAATATAAAAGGTGTCATTCCCTACTGTCAAAAATGAGTGCATTTTGTTACAATCAGATGAGTTATTTTGTTTAAAGAAAGGATATTCTTGCCAATTTTGCGAGTGATGAACAGTTTATGTGCTCACTAAAAGAGTAACAGATAACTTCCCTTGAGTTTTTCAAGAAGAAAAATGTCATGTTTGTTGACTTCAGCCAGTCTCAGAAAAATAATAAAATGCTCAAATTTTCACACACACACATATTCAGGTTCAAACATACAGAAATGGAGGTCAAAGTGGGAGGACAGATTAAGGGATAATTTAAAAGCCCAATAAAAGATTAAAGTTTTACAGTTCTCAAAGGTTGATATGGTCCAGCTGGGCTTGGTCGTCCCCTGGTTTTTGCTTTAAATTATTTAAAATGTAAACAGACAATGTATCTGTGCTCTTGGAGACATCAGCTGCTGAACTGCATACTGCAAAAATTTCTCTTTCCACAACATGTGAATAGCCCGCAACGCAGACAGAATTCAAAATTTATAGAAATAGGCAGAGAAAAAAAGAGACACCCACACAGGGATCTTGTCTCTTGAACATCTCTTCAGCTTCCAATCTATTTTCTGAGGAAAAGAAATAGATTCTTAAACATAAAGTATTAGCTAGTTTGTCTCATGACACTGCCTCTCCAGTTGACCAGTTACTGTAAATATTGTTGAGGCGAATGAATTTTAATGCCCCTCTAATGATACCTTCAAGGAGTTCCCGATGAGAAAGAAAGCCATTAAAATGGAGCCAGGCTTCAGAAGATATGGATATGCAATTTTTTAACTGCAATTAGTAGAAACTTTGATTCCAAGTCATTGGAATATGGCTTCAGTCTTTTTATAAATCAATCCTTGATGTCCGGTAAATGCACAGTCCTTTTTTTTGCGTAAAGCATGGTTTCTTAAAAATATGTAATGAGATATACATAATCATATAAAATGTATAATGAAATTTGAAACAAAAGCAGAAATGATGGAAATACAATACTAGAATATCGAAAAGGAAGAGGCTGACTGCTTATTATGTATAGACCCTTTATTAAGAAAAGTTAAATTGTTTTTTCTAACATCATAACTGGAACTGTGTCCCATTCCCTATGAGATTTCAATTGAAATTCTAAATGTCAGCATATAAAATATGGGCAATTGGGCAGTGGGGAAAGCTTTCCATTGGTAAAATCTACAGTCAGCAAACAATGCAGCGGGTACAGGTAAACAATACAAGTGACTCCTGGTCAAACAACAAAACTCTACATCATAGCCACAACTCTTTCCTAGATTCATTGCCATTGACATAAAGCTCAAAGGTGACAAGGTGTGTTTATATTTAAATTTAATTTTTAAAAATTATTTTAAGACTTTAGTTTCACTTTATTCATGTGTACATCATCATTATTTGTTGTAATGAGGTAAGTCAGAGAGCTAAATGTACTGGCCCACCTCATGGTTAACAAACCATTTTCATTGATGGTTACACAGGAGTGATGAACATTTCCTTTATGGGATGAGAAACAATGTTATGTTCTTTTTATTGACACATTATTGAATTAGTATGATAACATCTACTGCTGTACTCACTATTGTGTAGGACATGGCTGAGCTTACAGATTTAGAAAGTCCTCACTATTATGTACTGTAAAGGAATTTGTCTGTGATCACTCTCATGAGGAATAACTAAAATATTGTAGACCAACTTGAAATCCTGGATGCTGGCAGCCAACACCCAGAGATGGACTCACATTTGGACAGTACTGACACCATCCTGTAGGCTCTGATTTTCTTCCCTGGGCTCACTGTTCCAATCATTGCCACCAGGCCCAGGATGCCAGATGCTTCCTACTTCACTCCTCCATTAAGTAAATTAAGACAAATTTCAAGCTAATGGAAATTCATGGCATACAAGTGTATTTCAAGTACAAACCCACCGTAAAGCGCTGTATTGCTTGCTGTGTTATAAACCCGCTGCTGACTTTACCTCTTTATCGCAACCAACCATCATGTTATGTGGATTGGCCATTCTAAATTGCCCACAGTGTCCAGGGATGTGCAGGATTGATGGATGACCATGGTAAATGCAGGGTACAGGGTTAGGATTAGGGGTTGGGTCTGGGAGGGATGCTGTTTGGAGGGTCGGTGTGGACTCTGTGAGCAAAATAGCCTGCTTCCACACTGTAGGGGTTTTATGATTTTATGATTCTATCAATCAAAACTTTGCATCCTCATAATCAAGTCAACCCAGAAGCCATGTTTTCTGTGGTCCACAGAATCTACCTCACACAACTGTGTGAGTTGAGCATTTTCTAAGTTTACTCCAGCTTTCCTGCATTACCAGTCTGTTTTTTATTTCTTTTTTCAAGTAAGTCGTCTTCTGTAGAGATGCCAACACATGCAGGTCAGTTCATTACAGTTCCTGATGTAGCACTCACTGATGTTGGCGCTAACCCAAAGGACAAACATCAGAAACTGTGCTGGCTGTGACAATTATTGCTGCCAATAGAAACTCAATTACTCAGTAGCTGCATACCAGCAAACTTTATTTTGGGGGCTGTTTTCTAATTTGACACTGCAAATTGCAACCAGATTGTTATACCATTGGTTCCTCACATGCTGTATCGGTGCATGTCCACTTAACTGTGTAGTCAATATTTGCCTTCACCTTGAATTGGAACCTTAAATTACAGGCGGTCAATAAATATTGCAGACTTCACGAAGTTAACAACATGGTCAGTATTTACATTTAATCAATGGAAAATGAAGAGGGAGGTGATGGAGGCCTCATGGTATTATTGTTAAACTATTAATCTAGAAACTCAGGAAATGTTCTTGGACAAAAACAAAGTTGCTGGAAAAGCTCAGCAGGTCTGAGAGCATCTGTGAAGGAAAAGAACAGAGTTAACATTTCGGGTCCAGTGACCCTTTCTCAAAATGTTCTTGGAACCCGTGATTGAATTCAACATTTCAAAAAACCTGGAATTAAGAATCTACTGTTCACCATGAGACCACTGTCAATTACTGGGAAAACCAATCTGGCTCATTAATGACTTTCAGGG
Source organism: Rhincodon typus (assembly GCF_021869965.1). NCBI lineage: Eukaryota > Metazoa > Chordata > Chondrichthyes > Orectolobiformes > Rhincodontidae > Rhincodon > Rhincodon typus. Next base: position 45,813,650 of record NC_063340.1, on the reverse strand, counting down.
AAGGAAATCTGCCATCTTCACCTGGTCTGGTTTACATGTGACTCTAGACTCACGGCAATGTAGTTGATTATTAACTGTCCTCTGAAATGGTCTAGCAAGCTATTCAGTTGTATCAATCACTACAAAGTCTCAAAGAAATGAAACCAGGCAGCCCACCTGGCATCAACCTAAGCACTGGAAAAGACAAAGGCAGCAACAGCCCTGTTGACCCTGCAAAGTTCTCCTTACTAACATCTGGGGGCTCGTGCCAAAACTGGGAGAGTTGCCTCAAACAATAATTGAGCACAGTCTGAGTTAGTCATACTCACAGAATCTTTCTTTACAGACAATAGCCTAGACACCACCATCACCACCCCTGGATATGTTCTGTCTCACTGGTAGGACAGACCCAGCTGAGGTGATAGTGCAGGGGTATACAGTCAGGAGGAAGCTGCCCTGGGAGTCCTCAACATTGATTCTGGACCCCATGAAGTCTCATGGCTTCAGATCAAATATGGGCAAGGAAACCTTCTGCTGATTACTATGTAGCATCCTGCTTGGCTAATGAATTAGTACTCCTCCATGTTGAACAACACTTGGGGGAAACCCTGAGACTGCCAAGGGCACAAAATGTACTCTGGGTGGGTGTTTACAGTGCCCAACACCAGAAGTGGCTCAGCAGCAGCACTATTGGCTGAGTTGGTTGAGTCCTAAAGATTATAGCTACTCGAGTGAGGCTGTGGCAGCTAGTGAAGGAAACAACAAGAGGGAAAAAAACATACTTGACCTCATTCTTACCATTCTGGCAGCTGCGGATGCATCCATCCATAATAGTATCAGTAAGACTGACTACTGCACAATCCTTGTGGAGATGAAGTCCCACACTCATATTGAGAATACCCTGTGATTTGTTGTGAGGCACTGTTGCTGTGCTAAATGGTACAGACTTCAAACAGATCTAGCAACTCAAGAGTGGGCATCCATGAAGCGCTGTGGGCTATTGGCAGCAGTAGAATTGTACTCCAGCGCAATCTGTAACCTCATGGCCCGGCATATTCCCTAATCAACCATTACCGTTAGGCCAGGGGATTAATCATGGTTCAACAGAGAGTGCAGGAGGGCATGCCAGGAGCAGCACCAGGCATACCTGAAAATGAGCTGTCAGCCTGGTGAAGCTACCAAACTAAATTAAATGTCAAACAGCATAAGCAACAAGTGATAGGCAGAGCTAAGCAAGCTCACAACTAATGGATCAGATCTAAGCTCTGCAGTCCTGCAACATCCAGTTGTGAATGGTGTTTGACAATTAAACAACTCACTGAAGGAGGAGGTTCCACAAATATCCCCATCCTCAATGATAGAAGAGCCCAGCACATCAGTATAAAAGTTCAGGCTAAAGAATTCACAGCACTTTTCGGCCAAAAGTGCCGAGTGGATGATCCAGCTCAGCCTCATCCAGTTGTCCCCAGTATGAAAGCTACTGGTCTTCAGCCAATTCGATTCATTCAATGTAGTGTCAAGAAATGGTTGGAGTTACTGGATAATGCAAAGACTGTGGGCCCTAACAACATTCCATCAATAACACTGAAGTGTTCCAGAACTTGCCGTTCCCCTAGCTAAGCTGTTCCAGTTCAGTTAAAATACTGACATCTACCCGACAATGTGGAAAGTTGCCCAGGTATGTCCTGTACATAAAAACAGGACAAATCCAACCCAGCCAATTATCACCTGATCAATCTACTCTCAATCATCAGTAAAGTGATGGAAGGTCAATACAGTGAAGAGCTGGAAGAACACAGCAGGTCAGACAGGATCAGAGGAGCAGTAGAGTTGATGTTTTGGGCCTAGACCCTTCATCAGGACTCATGACTCGTGATGGAAGGTGTCATCAACAGGGCTATCAAGCAGCATCTGCTCATCAATAACCTGCTCAGTGACGCCCAGTTTGGGCTCTGCCATGTCCACTCAGCTCCTGACCTCATTACAGCCTTGGTCCAAACATGGACAAAGCAGCTGAATTCCAAAGGTGAGGTGAGAGTGACAGCCTTTGACAACAAGGCTGAATTCCACCAACTGTGGCATCAGTGAGCCCAAGCAAAACTGGAATCAATGGGTATCAGGGGTTGGAGTCATACTTGGCACGTAGGAAAATGGCTTTGGTTGTTGGAGGTCAGTCATCTCAGCTCCTGGACATCTGTGCAAAAATTTCTAAGGGTAGTATCCTAGGCAAAACCATCTTCAGCTGCTTCATCAGTCATCTTCCCTCCATCATAAGGTCAAAAGTGGGGATGTTTGCCAGTGATTCCACAACATTCAGCACCATTCACAACACCTCAGATACTGAAGCAATCCATGTTCAAATGCTGTAGGATCTGGACAATATTCAGGCTTGGGCTGATAAGTGGCAAGTAACATTCATGCCACACCTATGCCAGTGAAAGACCATCAATAAGAGACAATCTGAATACTGCTCCTTGACATTTGATGGTCCTACCATCAGTGAATTCCCCAGTATTAACATCCTTGGGGTTACCATTGACCAGAAACTTGATAGAGCAGGTCAGAGACTAGGAATACTACAGCAAGTAACTCACCTGCTGACTGCCCAAAGCCTAACCACCATCCACAAGGCTGAAGTCAGGAGAGAGATGGAAACCGCCCCCCCCCTTGAATGGGTGAAACTCCAAACACACCCAAGAAGCTTGACTCCATCCAGGATAAGGCAATACACTTGATCGGCACCATAACCACAAACATCCACTCTCTCCACCACTGATGCTCAGTAGAAGCAGCGTGTACTATCTACAAGATTCTCCTCAGAAATTCACCAAAGCTACTTAGACAGCACCTTCCAAACCTTCAACCACTTCCATCTAGAATGGCAAGGGCAGCTGACACATAAGAGCACCACCTGTAAGCTCCCCTCCCACCCACTTACCATGCTGACTGGGAGATATATCGCTGCTCCTTCACAGTCGCTTGGTCAAAATCCTAGAATTCCCTCCCTCAGGGTATTGTGGGTCAACCTACAGCATGTAGACTGCAGCGATTCAAAAAGGCAGTTCGTCACCATCTTCTCAAAGGCAACGAGGGACAATGAATAAATGCTGACCAGTCAGCGACACCCACATTCCATAAGTGAATTTTTAAAAAAAGGGCAGGGAGCTTCAAGGAGTCTTAGGCCCTGAACACATCCTTGAAAACTTCATTACTGAAAGTACAAGCCAATAATAATATGGCTAATTGAGACTCATCTGGGACATCGGCAAACAATGGAACCAAACATGAATCCCTTTATCTGCAGTGAGATAGAAGCTGAGAAAAACAGAGGAATATAAGAGAAGAATAGGGTTAATTAGAGTCACATCAGGTACAGAACATGAAACAAAAAGTGGAAAAGAAATATTGGATTAAGCAAGAATAAGAAAATACTCTGAAAGGAAAAATAATTTTTTTGTAAAATTTAGATCACAAGTTTTAAAAATGTCTAACAATAATTTATTATCTGTAGAAATGAGACTTCACAATTTTAGTTGTCCAATTTCTGAGCTGGAGAGGCAGTGTGGAATTGAAAGGACATCATTTTCATCACTATAAAGGTACTGATGTTATTAAGTTATGTTTATGTAGTCCATTAAATTGCAATTACAAGAAATTCACTAAAAGGTTTGAGGAGAGCCACCATTTTATGAAGGTAACAATTTGTCCATCAATTTGCAGCTACTTGCAAAACACAATATCTGCTCGTTACCACAAGTTGCAGGTTTACCTGATCATTAACAGAAGCATTCAACATGCCATTATTTTGATTGGAAATGCAGGCCTATTATCTTTTCAACTCTGTACTTTGGTTTAAGTGCAGTTCAGAATTCTGCAATTAAAGTCTATACTGATCCTACATGAAACAGTTTGAGCAGCCTCAAACTGTGAAACGTATTAATATCATTAGGATTGATAGATTAGGCACTTGGGAATCACTAGTTACCATTAAGTAGATACTTAAATCGAGTACATTGAATTTAAAGTGGCTTGTTATATATTACGTTATTTATGTAATTGATTAAGAACCAGTGCTGAGAATATTGATGCGAGTAGTGTAAAGCAAGACCATACATGGTACTGGGATCATCATCACTGGTTACTATTTGACAGGATAAACAAGATGGTGAAATCTTCTGAGATCTTAGCTCACTCTGTTCCAGAGCTGGCAATAATTATGGTGGCTAAGCTCATTTTAAAGAAGCAATAATAAGTAAAGATGGCATTGAGCAGTATAAGTATACAGGGCCAATTTTTAAATGGCTGCAAAGATGGGATTAGAGGTGAATGGATTGATATGTCAGCCTCATGTAATGGTGATGCTTTCAAACCACTTTTTTGAGGACAGTCAGCAGGGAGTACCCAAAAGCAGTGGGTAGCCTTTTTTCCCAATTATATGATCTATCAAGACCACTCAACAGAAGCTGACTGGAATTTTCCAATTGACCTGGAGGCCTGTTATTAATGACAAGTGATAAAGTCAGAAACAAGAACAGAAAATGCTGGGGAACCTCAGAAGGTCTGGCAGCATCTGTAGAACCGTGTATGCTAAAATCATTACTTCATTCCCATTGATGAGCTTAGCCACCCTAATTATTGCCAGCTCTGGAACAGAGTGAGCTAAGATCTCAGAAGATTTCACCATCTTGTTTATCCTGTCAAATAGTAACTACTGATGATGATCCCAGTACCATGTATGGTCTTGCTTTACAAGTTAGCTGAGACATTTGATGACTATAAGCTTGATGTGGTGGAAGTTATCCACTTGATGAACCACTTTCATGAATATCTGCAGGTCCGTAGCATTTGTGAGTGATGGGAAATCATTTTGGTTTTTGTTTTCTGTTTACGCATCATGATACACATTACATGCACAAGAGGTGAGGGGAAAGTAACTGCCCTTGACATCAAAGCAGCATTTGTCCAAGTGTAACATCAAGGAACCCAAACAAAACTAAGCTAGGGAAATTCCCCACTGGTTGGAGTCCTACCTGGCAAAGAGAGATGATTGCAGTTGATGTCAATCACCTCATCTCCAGGAAATCTCTGCAGGAGTTACTCAGGGTAGCACCCTAGGCCCAACCATCTTCAGTCATTTTATCAATGACCCACCCTCCATCATAAGGTCAGAAGGGAGATGTTCACTGATGTTTGCACAATTTCCAACACCTATAAAAGTACAAAAGAGAGGCAGAATAAGGCCATTTGTCTCCTCAAGACTGATCCACCATTCAATAAGATTATATCCTAAAAAATATTTCATGACTCTCCTCCACTGTCTTCTGAGGCAGAGAGTTCCAAAGCTGCACAGCCCTATGAGATAAAAGTATTCTCCTCATCTATGTCCTAAAACATCTGGTTTGAAACACAGTGTTCTCTGGTTCTGGGCTGACCCACAAGAGGAAACATCTTTTCCACGTTAATCTTGTCAAGATTAAAAGTCAAAATACAGAAGGGAGACAGAGGGCTTGATGACATGGTGCAATGAGAACAATCTGTCTCTCACTGTTGGCAAAACTAAAAAACTGATCATCGACTTCAGAAAGAAAGGAGGAGAACACACCCCCATCTACATCAATGGAACTGATGTTGAGCAGGTGAAGAGCATCAAGTTCCTCAGAGTGACGATAACCGACAACCTGTCCTGGGCTTTCCATGTAGATCAAGAAGTCACAACAACACCTCTTCTTCCTCAGGCAGCTCAGGAAATTTGGCATATCCTTAAGGTCCTTCACCAACTTCTACAGATGCACCATTGAAAGCGTACTGTCCAGGTGCATAACGGCCTGGTATGGTAACTGCTCAGCTCAGGACTGTAAAAAACTACAGAAGGTGGTGTGTACAGCCCAGACCATCACAAAAGCCAACCTTCCATCCATGGACTCCATTTACACAGCTTGTTGCTGTGGAAAGGCAGCCAATATCATCAATGACCCGTCGCACCCTGGTAATGACCTCTTACAATCCTTCTGTCAGGCAGAAGATACAGAAGCCTGAACACACGCACAAGCAAGTTCAAGAGCAGCTTCTTCCCGGCCGTTATCAGACTGTTGAATGGACTCTAGCCTCAAATAATGTAACCTGCAATGTAACCTGTATGCCTCTACGTCTTTTTGATCTCTACATCCTTTGCTTGCTGTGATCTGCCTGTACTACTCATAAACAAAGCTTTTCACTGTATTTCAGTACGCATGATGATAAAATTAATCATAAAATCATCACGCAGGATCTTATGCACTTCAATCAAGTCATTTTCATTCTTCTAAACTCAAAAGGAACACAGCCAGCCTGTCCAAACTATCCACTGAACTTGCTCATTCCATGTATCAATGTAATAAATTTCTTCTGAACCACTTCCAATGCATTTACATCCTTCCTTTTAGTAAAAAGACAAAAATTGGCTGTAGAATTCAAGATATGGCCTCACCAATTCCCTGTATAACCAAAGCATAACATCCTTGTTTTACATTCAGATGGTCTACCATTAATTATACCCTGTAGCTACACACTAACCTTTTGTGACTCAGGCACCAAAACAGCAGAACCCTCTGCACCCATGAATTCTGCAATTGTTCTCCATTTTGACCTTAAGATATAAGAGCAGAATTAGGCCATTCAGATCATCAAGTCTGCTCCATCATTCGATCATGTCTAATATGTTTCTCATCCCTGTTCTCCTCCCTTCTCACCATAGCCCTTGATTCCCTTACTCTTTAAGAACCTATCTATTACTCCACGTCCAATCTTTCCAGACCTCTCAGTATCCTGTAGTTTTCAATCAGATCCCATCCCCCACCCCCATCCTTCTAAACTCCATCAAGTACAAACTCAGAATCCTCAACCTCTCTATGACAAGCCCTTCCTCTCTGGGACTATTCTTGTAAATTTCCTCTGGACTCCTCCATCCTTCCTTAGATACAGGGCCCAAAATTGCTCAAAATATTTCAAACTTAATTTCAGTTATAAAGTTAAGTAATATTTGGCTTTTTGATGTTTTTTATTAGCCTATTTTTCTAATCAACCTATTCAGAGATATTATTACACACCTCTGGAGTAGATGGAACTTGAACATAGCCCTCCCAGTCCAGGGGCACAGAAAGCACAAGAGGGCCCTTAATTAGTCTTTTATTCATCTTGCCAAAGTGAAAAATGTTACACTTTCAATACCATTTCCAACTGTCTGGTCATATGCTGAACCATGTGTCCAAATAACAAATAATGTCTTCCATTCCTTCCAATATATTTGAGATTGTCCTCTGGGATGATTTTAGTGCAACTGTGATCCTAAACGTTAGACAGTTAAAATAGTGATGTCAAACTCTATAATGAAGGTGGCAGCTTTCAAAATCTATCTGTTTGCAAACAATTTGTGAAGCTGGTACTCTCAGAAACATAGAAGATACGAGCAGAAGTAGGCTATTTGACCCCATGACCTGCTCAGCCATTCATTATGATCATGGCTAATCATCAAGCTCAATACCCTAATCCCGCCCTCTCCACTCACTACACTCCTCCACTGCCGTATCCCTTGATCCTTTAACCACAAGATCTAATTTCTACTTCCTTCTTGAAAACATGTAACATTTTGGCCTCAACCGCTTTCTATGGCAGTGAATTCCACAGGCTCACCACTCTCTGGGTGAAGAAATTTCTTTTTATCTCAGTCCTCGAAGTCCCTTATACCTAAACTATGACCTCTGGTTCTGGACTTACACACCATCCTGAACATCTTTCTTGGTTCTAACCCATCCAATCATAGAGTCATAGAGTCATACTCCATGGAAACAGACCCTTCAGTCCAACTAGCCCATGCCGACCATAATCCCAAACTAAACTAGCTCCACCTGCCTGTTCCTGGCCCATATCCCTCCAAACCTTTCCTATTTATGTATCCATCCAAATGTCTTTTAAACATTATAATTGTGCTCACATCCACCACTTCCTCAGAAGTTCACTCCACACGCGAACCATCCTTTGGGTCAAAAATTTGCTACTCCTGTCTTTTTTAAGCATCTCTCCTCTCACCTTAAAAATGTGCCCCCTAGTCTTGAAATCCCCATCCTAGCGAAAAGGCAACTACCATTGACCCTATCTATACCCCTCATGGTTTTATAAACCACCTCTCAACCTCTCAAGTCACCTCTCAGCCTTCTGTGCTCTAATGAAAAAAATCCCAGTCTATTCAGCCTTTCTTTATAACTCAATTCTTCCATACCCGGCAACATCCTGGTAAATCTCTTCTGAACCCTCTCGAGCTTGATAATATCCTTCCTATCACAAGGTTTTTAGGAGATCCTCGCCATTCTTCTAAACTCCAATGAATTCAATCCTAACTGACTCAATTTCTCATCATACTTCAGTCCTGCCATCCCAGGAATCAATGGTAAACCTTCATTATACTCTCTCTACAGCAAGAATATCCTTCCTCAGATAAGGAGACCAAAACAGCACACAAAATTCCAGGCGTGGCCTCACCAATGCCCTGTGAAATTACAGTAGGCCATCCTTGTTCCTATACTCAAATCCTCTTGCTGTGAAGGCCAATATACAGATTTCGTTGAAAATTCCCCTCTCTCAATTTACAACTATTCAAAAAATCAACTACCTTCCTTTTTTTGCTACAAATTGGATAATCTCACATTTATCCCCATTAAACTGCATCTGCCATGCTTTTGCCCACTCACTCAGCCTGTCCAAATCACACTGCAATATTTCTGCAACCTCCTCATAGCTCACCCTTCCACCCAGTTTGGTGTCATGTGCATGTTTAATCTAAATCTTCATAAGCTTTGCTAAGCTTTCATCTACTGATGTGATACAATATTCTTCATATTCTACAGCATAGTTCAACTGGTAAGGACAACACTAATTCTGATAGAACTTTAAAGTTTAAGTTTTGGAGCAAATGCCATGTGGAAACAATATTTCCTAGATCTCGTTAATTGCCTCTATTTCAGTTTTCACGTTTTTTTTAGAAGTGGGTTTGGAACTTGGCTAGGTATAACTGATAAATGGATTTTGCATTACACTACTGTAATGTGGTACAGATTTTTCAGTCTGCTCAAGCCTTTAAACAATTTCAACAGTTTGGCTTTGGATTTGAAACACAAACAGAAATTGCTAGAGAAACACAGCAGGGCTGGCAGCATCTGTGGACACACAGCAGAACTAACATTTTGAGTCCTATGACTAGGTTTTCTGTTTTTGTTTCAGGTTTCTAGTATCCATTTGTTTTTAATTTTTTTAAAAATTCTGATTTTATTGTTTGGATCATTTTCCTTTTTTAAAAATTCATGTGTGGCATCTGGCCATTTTTGTCTGATCTAGTCATGGTTGCCCATCCTTAGTTTCTCTTGAGAAGGTGGTGATGAGATGCCTTTTTAAATGGTTGCAGTCCATTTGCTGCAGGTACCCCAAAATATTATTAGAAGGGCAGTTCCAGGATGTTGACGCAGTGACACTAAAAGAATGGTGATATATTTCCAAGTCAGGATTATGAGTGGCTTGGAAGGTAACTTGCAAATGTTGATTTTTGCTTGCATCTGCTGCCCTTGTCCTTCTAGGAATTGTAGGTTTGAAGATGCTGTCTAAGGAGTTGGCTTTGTGTGTATAGTATGAAGAGTGGTGTGAGAAGGTTTTCTAAGAAAAGTAACTGCTTCAGTCAGTCTTTATGAAACAGTGACCTAATCCTGTATATATCAGAAAGAAGAGATTGGGGCATTAATGGATTGTTAGTTACTGTGGTGGTTAACTTTTGTGGTTTTTAGAAGATAGATAGAAATTTATTGTTACTTGTATTTATGAAAATACAATAAAATGTGTATAAATTGCCACAAAAACAGCACTATTTAATTACATCAATTATATATTTTTAAAAAAGAGACAAAGTTAAGATAAATATCATTTCTTGTTCATTCCACAGAATAATGGCTTCATGAACCAGGCATTGCCGAAGACTGGGGCCTGCCCAACTGCTGAGCACCAAAGCCTTTTCCAAATTGCTGGGTCCTGTCCAACAGGTGAGGTCCTGTCAAAAGTGTCGAGGATTGTGAGCCTGTTGAAACAGACAAGGACTGGGCCCTGTCAAAACTGCCAGGGATCAGGGTCCTACTGAAACTGCTGAGGACAGGGGGCCTGTCGAAACTGCTGAGAACAAGGGGCTGCCAGAACTGCCGACTACCTGGCGTTGTCCAATTGAATCTGCCGCAACTCAGCTACAGAAAGAAGAAAGGATGAATTTGATACAAAAGGTGAAATTCAGAGAAAATAATATTAAGAAGAAGAAATAATAAAAAAATGGAAGAACCCGGTCAGCCAAAAGGGAGTGGATGAGCCAGGAGCCTCAAACACCACTTAAACTGCCGACTCTGCCATTTTGATATGTTTACAACAGGTAGAATAAATATTGAAGCTATTAGATTTTTATTGCTCAGGATAATCAGGCTTAATTTCAATTTAGAAAACTCAGCATTTCAAAGTTATAAGAGCAGTTTTGGGGTTCAGAAGCAAAAATAATCTCTCTCCCCAGAAGGAGTATAGCAGAGTAGAAGGAAAGAACAATTTCATGGAAAGGGTATATTGTCCTGATTTGAGTCTCTGGAACAGATAGTGTTGGGAAATGGATGGAGACTTTATTTTGCTGTGTGTTTTTAAGATCTTCCAGACTATTTTCTTTATTAGGGTAATTTTTTTTTCATCTTTTGCATTGCAAACTACTGTTCTGTGTTCACAAAACTCAGCAACTTCATGTGACTATTTTAGTGAACGGCAATCACATTAATGACAAAAATACTCACTCGGGTCATATTTAATTCAGGGATCTGATTTGTACCAGTAGCTGCTACCTCAGCAATTGTGAATTAATTTCAGTACATATATGCTTTTCTGCTTAATAACGAACATTCTTGATTTGGGATAATGTATACCTCTCAAAGATTTCTCTGTAAAGTTATTTCAGCATTGCAGTTAGCTACTCTTTTGTTGATAATTTCATCCTTCGTAGATCTAAGACCCAAATTGATAAAGGTTGCAATGCTACTTGATTGGGCTACTCTACATCATCAGAGAGCGTTGGGGAAATATACAGTGACATCTTGAAAAATGTCCATGTTACAGAGGAGGTGGTGATCGATGTCTTAAAATGCATAATGATGGATAAATTCCCAAGGCCTGATCTGGTGTAACCTAAAACTCTGTGGGAAGCTAGGGAGGTGATTACTGGCCCTCTTGCTGAGATATTTGTATCATCAATAGCTACAGATGAAGTGCCGGAAGACTGGAGGTTGGTTATTGTGGTGCCACTATTTAAGAAAGATGGTAAGGAAAAGCCAGGGAACTGTAAACCAGTGAGCCTGACATCAGTGATGGGCAAGTTTTTGGAGAGGATCCTGAGGGACAAGATTTACATGTATATGGAAAGGCAAGGACTGATTAGAGATAGTCAACATGGTTTTGTGCATGGGAAATTGTTTCTCACTAACTCGACTGAGTTTTTTGAAGTAACAAAGAAGATTAATGAAGGTAGAACAGTGGTCATGATCTATATGGACTTCAGTAAGGTGTTCGACAAAGTTCCTCATGGTAGACTGGTGAGCAAGGTTAGATCACATGGAACAGAGAGAGAACTAGCTACTTGGATACAGAACTACCTTGAAGGTAGGATTCAGAGGGTGGATGCCTGTGACCAGCAATGTGCCACAAGGATTGGTGCTGTGTCCACTGCTTTTTGTCATTTATATAAATGCTTTGGATTTGCACATATGGCTAGTGAGTTTGCAGATGACATCAAAATTGGCAGTATAGTGGACAGTGAAGAAGGTTACCTTAGGGTAAAATGGGCTCTTGATGCTGGTGGGCCGAGGAGTGGCAGATGAGTTTAATTTAGATAAAAATGAGGTGCTGTTTTTGGAAAGGCAAATCAGGGCAGTGTTTATACACTTATTGGTAAGGTCCTGAGGAGTGTTGCTGAACAAAGAGACCTTAGAGTGCAGGTTCATTGTTCCTTGAAAGTAAAGTCACAAGAAGACAGGATAGTGAAGGAGGCATTTAGTACGCTTGCCTTTATTGGTCAGTGCATTGAGTACAGGAGTTGGGATGTCATGTTGCGGACATGATATCCCTGTACAGGACATTGGTTAGGCCACTTTTTGAATACAGTGTTCACTTCCGGTCTCCCTCCTATAGGAAGGATGTTGTGAAACTTGAAAGGGTTCAGAAAAGATTGATAAGGATTTTGCCAGAGTTGGAGGTTTTGAGCTATAGGGAACGGCTGAATAGGCTGGGGCTATTTTCCCTGGAGGCATCAGGGGCTGAGGGGTGACCTTATAGAGACTTATAAAATCATGAGGGTTATTGATAGGATGAATGGCCAAGGCTTTTTTTGCCAGGGAAGGGGAGTCCAAATCTAGAGGGCATTGGTTTAATGTGAAAAGGGAAAGATTTAAAAGGGACCTAAAGGGGTAACTTTTTCACACAGAGGGTGGTGCCAGAGTAAGTGGTGGAGGCTGGTACAATTACAACATTTAAAAGGCATCTGGATGGGTAAATGAATAGAAAGGGGTTTGGAGGGATATGCTAGCTGGTCGGCATGGACAAATTGGACCTAGGGGTCTATTTCCATACTGCCCAGCTTGATGACCCTATTGAGACAGTTACTCTGCTGTCTGATTTAAAATCAATAGAGTGTCACCTCTTTGTTAGCATTCTAATATTTGATTTTTTAAATTTCTTCATTACTCCAAGGAAGACGATTTCTTCAGTTTCACATTATTATATTTCTTGGATGGTGTTTTGCTTTGAGCTTTTCCCTCTTTTATGAGGGTAATAATTTCTTGGAGTGAGATACTGATTTAAAATGATCAACTTTTCCATTCACATGGCATCTTCTGTTCCAGTAGGACATGTTTTGTGCCTGTGGATCTTCTTCCTGCTACAGTTGTGAAAAGGCAAGATGACACCTGTTACTCCTCCATTGTTCCCTCTTGCTTGCTGCCACAATGTGCTTTCCATTTTGAAGCTAATATATAGCTCGGGTTCAAAATGTTCTTTTCCAAAGGATTTCTCTCTCGCATCTAATAAAGCCACAATTCCATTTTCAGGCCTTAGCCTGTCTCACCAATTGCATTGCTTTAATCCTCCCTCGACTGTAGGATGACTGAAAGTGTTTCCTCTCAAGCCTTATCCAGGCAAAGTCATCTTTTTTGCTTTCTGTAATCCCAATTGTCTGTAAATGGTAATGGTTGTTAATAAAGGGTTTGAAACCTTCTCTTGGCCGCTGTTACTTTCTGTTAAATTCTGTTAGCTCAAGGCAGCATGGTGGCTCAGTGCTGACTCACAGCTCCAGGCACTCAGGTTCGATTCCAGCCTCAGGTGACTGTCTGTGTGAAGTTTGCACGTCCTCCCTGTGTCTGCGTGGGTTTCCGCCAGTTGATCTAGGTTCCTGCCACAGTTCAAAGAGGTGCAGGTTTAGGTGAATTGGCCACGCTAAATTGCCCACAGTGTCCAGGGCTGTGTAGGCTAGGTGGATTAGCTGTGGTAACTGCAGGATTATAGGGTAGAGGTCTGGGTGGAATGCTCTTCAGAGGATCACTGCTACCTCCATGGGCTAAGTGGCCTCTTTGTGCACCATAGGGATTCTATGAACTATTACTAGAAACAACTAATATTGGAGATCACAAGTCAGACAGCATGCATGGAGAGGGCAAACTAACCTTTTGAGTTTAGATGGCTCTTCCTCATAAATGATTATGTTGGACCAAACACTAAAGTAAGAATCAAAACTGCTGAATACATCCTTATAGATCACTGTCACTTTGCTCACTTCTGTCTTGTTATCACATCATTTGCGATACTGCCCAACGTGTACAGCAAGGTATTGATCTGATCTTCATTGACTTTGTTGCCCAACCTGAGACATTTTTATAATGTTTAAATTGCTTTCTCCAATTCTGCCATTATTCTGTCTGTCATGGACCCTTCATGGTTTCAAATGTCTCTAGAAGCGGCAATGTTGTATCCATTTCCATTCCCTGGCCCAAGATTTTCTTCCAGGGTTACTACTTCATCAGTCATGGAGCTGTATTCCTTTCTAGTTTTTCTCTATCCTTTCCAATCAATAGGAGTTTGCCACAAGGTTTGACTTGCTGCTGGGTCTCTTCACTGGTGCCACTAACTGTTGTTGCCATATGATGTTTTAAAAGGTGCACTATTCTAAGATAGAGATGTGGCTACAGTTGGAATATTTTTCTAAGCAAGTTATATTTACACCACACTGACTATTTAGATTCCAACTCAGCATGAGGTCTAAGCTTTTCCTTTTCAGAGTCTCATCATCACATGATTTTGGCATCAAAATTGACATGGCACCCTGAGTATATGTGCTGGTGTTAACCTTTTACTCTACAGTGAGACATTCTAAAATCCCCAGAAGATTAATGTAAATGGAGTCAGCAGTTTGTTCCATTTCTCGATTACAGCAGGGTGGGAAGGTTCCACTGATCTTATGTTAATGTTACGCTCAAGACAGCATTAACCCACACACAATTACAAAGCCTCAATGGTCAGTTTCACTGACACCACATTAAAAATATTTTCCCAAGCAATCAGTGGGAATGATTTTAAAGTCCATGATTTTCTCCAATTGTAGGCTTTTCTTCCACAGCTATGAAACGTTTGCTTGTTCTCTTCAGTGTGCAGAATTAACTGTTAAGTTTTCCCAGCAAACTTAGGTCAGAGCTTCAGCTGGAGTGACTGTGAGGAAATGTCAGCAGTTCATCTCACCAAGCATTGGTAACAAGAACAAAATTAGCTCACCAACAGTTTCTGGAGCTGAGCTCACTTAGAATTGAATCCTCTATCCTTTTCAAAGTGTTTTGTTGGAAAGAAACAAATATGTAATTGTATCGATATTTTAATATGTTCTGCACTTTGATTGCTGACTAGTGAGAGATGCTGAAAAGTAATTGCATAGGCATTATAGAGGAAGATAAGAAAAGACTC
Source organism: Rhincodon typus (assembly GCF_021869965.1). Taxonomy (NCBI): domain Eukaryota; kingdom Metazoa; phylum Chordata; class Chondrichthyes; order Orectolobiformes; family Rhincodontidae; genus Rhincodon; species Rhincodon typus. The sequence goes on along the minus strand of NC_063340.1, from coordinate 45,798,635 downwards.
CACAATGTACTCATTCATAATTCAATAGCTGTCAATTAGCCTGTGGTCAATTTGGCTGCTGGCACTCACTGTGAAAGCTCTCAAATGAAAAAGACACAAAGGTGAGGTACCTGAAGTTGACTGGCACCCATAAATCCGTGTCTCGGGATGAGTCAGTGTCTCTAGAAGAGAAAATCAGAAAAGAAAGTCCAATTATTTATTCAGTAAAAATGTTCAAAACCTGGGGCCAAGCAAAGGGTTCAGTGTTTTTGCAGCAGTTTCTTCCAATTAGATAAAGGTGAAGCATACATTGTTATTCACTATTACCGCAGAACTGTCTTGTACATTCACACAAATCCTTTTAATGTATGCAATAGTCGCTGTATTTATCAGCAATCAACCACACATCACTTCTTGCTAAATTCACGGACATATCAAGACTACTCATAATGTTGTGCGATCACCAATGTACTTCAAGGGCATGGAGCACATTGGCATTTGGCCTGCCAACCAACATTTGGCATCCATATTGGTAGCTGATGCCAGCACAAAAGTTGCCCTAAAAGAAAACATGCCCCTCAGAAAACTGAACAAGCATAAATACCAGGAAGCAATCTCAATGCTGTAATCACTGAGAGTGTGAATGATTAATGTTTACTTCTGGGTTTTATGGCATTATCTGAACTCAATCAAATTACTGTTCATTGTTGTTGTTGTTTCCACCCCCTCCATTATCCATCCATTCATTATTCAACAGCAGCTCATAGGAAGACAGCATAGAATTATTTAAAAACAACGAGCAAATTGCACAAAATCTGAAGAGACAGAAAGAACAAAGATATCTTTATAAAGGCAGATATATATTTCAGTTTTGATATTGTATCCTGGAGACATTTTTCACACACTTTCCATTTCAGCATCAGTTGAACAATGATAGGGCACAGAGGGAACAGTGTAAACTCTCAAACAGAACTTTCTCAGTGTTCCAGCTACTAAATCCACTCAATGTAAAACGAAATGATAAAGGCCAAGAAAATCCTTGTCAATATCCTCATGGCATAAGTGGTCTCAATTTATTTGGTTTAAGAAGGGCGTAAACTTCCATGGTTCATATTCCTAACCCAGACTAGAATAACAGTGCATATGAGCAGTAAATAAAGAAGGGATTGAGTTTAGTTCTGATACTCCTCAGGGTTGAATAGCTTGCTGACATTTTCTTTGTAGGATTAGATTTGATTTTATTGTGACATGTACTCAAGTATAGGAATACATGAGTGCAGTGAAAAGCATACAAAGTCACCATTCTCCATCACCATCTAGGTTACAAAATGAGAATTTTTTTAAAAAACCACAGCAAAAATAAAAGGCAAAAGGTAAGAAAAACATCCAGATCTTAAAGTTTAGGTATTTTTTCCATAAAGGTGTTTGGAACGACTGATGCAGGCATCCAGGCCTAGCCATGGCCTGGAGTCTTGCTCAGCCTGTAAGTTTCACATCGATCACCAGAAGGAGTTGCGTTCTTGCTTCCACCACTCTGATCTCTACAGGAGCTTTACCGCCGCTGCCGCCATCACCAGCCCTGAACACTGAGGTGAATTGTGTCCTTGTACGCTCAAAGTTCAAGAACAAGTGAGGGCATTGTAAAGAAGATTCCTCTATTCCCATTAGACCAAAGCAGAAGCCCATTCTTGCCCAGGTTGCGAATTAGTGAAGACATGTAGATCTTCAAGGATACACGTCTCATTGAAGTGGGCTGTTCTGAATTTCCTGGGAACATGTGGAGAAACAATGCATCATCTTGATTTCCTGATGTATTTTTGGAGGTGTTTATGATCCTGATTATAGTGACCCTGCAACTCACCATGTCTGCTCAATCCCTCCCTGAGCAATATAATCAGACACTAAAGTGCTTCCAAGATAACAAAGTGTAGAGCTGGATGAACACAGCAGGCCAAGCAGCATCAGAGGAGCAGGAAAGCTGACGTTTCGGGTCGAGACTCTTCTTCAGAAAAGTGTTTCCACAAGGTGCTTATTGTGTGTTTGATAATGATCAAAGTAGCTGAAGGCGTTCCTCATGGTTATTCTGAACACTCAGGGGCCCCAATTGTAAAGGTTATCTTGGAGCTATTCATTTCTTTCTCTTCTTCTCAAATAATATCTGAAAAAATTGCAGAGGCTTCTCATTCTGTTGGTGGTTGTCAAAGAGAAACTTAGGAATTCTTTAACTACTCCAGTAACCATTCTATACTGACACTGTGATCAATAGTGACTACTGCACAAGTCATTTGTCTGAGTACAGAAGAAAACATTTTCAAAGAGAGGGAAATTGTGAAGAGAAAGACTTGTAAAGTAGGATTCCTTTTATAAATCTTTGAAACCTTTTGTGTGTTGAAACAATTAGAGCTGAACAATTACTACAGCAAGCTGATTCGTCCTTATTTTTCATCAACTGAGAAATTAATAGTTTTGGTTAACAGTTGTTGTAACTTTCAGTTGTGAATTTCCACGGAAATATCTGCACTTGTTGCCCTCTGCGTTCGCTGATTTATCAGCTATTGTTTAGCTTTTTTAAAATCTTTTATGGTATTGATGTTATGTAAACAAATCATTTCAATATAAATTATTTTTAATTAGAAATGCAAAACACTTAGCAAACCATGTGTTTTTTTGTTAACGTGAACATCAAGCCTGACTAATGCAGTAACCAGATTGATATTAACAATGCAATGCAACAATAATTCAAAAATCAAATCACTACTTAAGCATAAAATAAAACACCACACTAGTTAGAACCATACCAAACATGCTGAACCACGGCTCAACCTATAAAAGCCTTAAAACCCTCTGTTACTGGAAGATAGTCTCCCTTTATGTATGTCAAACTCATTAGACTCTTTTGACCACAGCAGAGATGTGCCTGCCAGTAAGTATGAGCTCTGAGTGCATTAACTCTTACTGGTGGGCACATGGGAATTATACACTTGAATTAGCTATGCATTTATTCTGATTTTTTAGCTAAGTTCCCCTCAGTTGTCCGACACAGAGTGCTTAGATTTTGCCTGCTGTTTTGCCTAATCAAATGTAACAGGTTGATACCAAATGCATCGTAAGTATTATTATTTAAAATCATCCTCCAGCTTTGAGACATGGTAATGAAAACAGCAAATTAATAAGATCAAAAAGAAAATCAGCAGTTCAAACAGCGATAGGGTGTACAGAGGGCATGTGTGACTGTGATGTAAAAAAACCACAAGCTTCAGACAATGGTTTGTACAAAGCATGCTGCTTGGAGTTCAAACAAATTATGTCAGAAATGCTTAAACGAGTCAATATCTATAGCAACGCCTGGGTTTCTGATGCCTCCACTCAGCAAGAATATGAACTGTTACTGCTACCTAATGTACTTCCAGTACCTCAATGTTAAGTCAAAGACAATGCATCAAGGTTAACTGTGAGGAGTAGAGTCTTCTATCAGAAACTAATGTATCAGAGCTATTTAGAGACAGTCTGGTCATTTTAATGGGGTGGCCCTCTCCTGAAATTCTGTCCCGAATTGATAGCTGCCATGAATACTCTCCAGTATTGCACATAACTAAGAGATCTGTTGGAGGTTCACCTGGCCTCAACACATGAAGGCACGACTGTGTCTTAATTGTCCCAGTATTTCCCAGACACTTTGCCATTTAACAGGATTTAAAATCCTATCATCTTAAAGGTGATGATATTGGTAACAAACCTGATTTAGAAAGATCAATTGTCATACAGGGAAGAAATCCAGCACCACTATTTTGGCACAGTAACTTCGAATGAGATAGCAATAAGGAAGATGCATCAACATTCGATTCACATTCGCATTCATCAGCTCAAGTCATGATGCTGTGAAATTTAGAAGCAGGATGTGTGTTTGTGGTGAGACACCAGGCATGAATATCCTGGAGCCAGGGCAGAGAGTATGGATGATATAGGGACCATTTTGCCACAGAATGAGGCTGAACACAGTTTCTGCTGCAGAGGACTTAGACAAGTAAGCAACAGCTACAGAAGAACACTGTTGCACAATAAAATACCTGTTGCCATTAAAAACGTGTGATTAACCTCAATGAATATGGATGATTCTAGCACAGTGTGACACAGGGTTTTGCACAAATCTTGAAACCCGTCCTTTACATACTGAAAGCGGTGCCCAACTCCTCCAGCTCCACAACTTGTTACCTCAGACTCCAGCATCAGCAGCTCCTACTATCTCCAGCAGTGCATTGTTTGCTCAATAATTCAGTATCTGATAGCCAGTGTTTCACAAGGAATAATGACCTAATGACTACTGAAGTCTATAGGACCAGTAGGTACTTCAAGATTAGTTTACCTTACTTACATAGTTCACTTACCATGCAATCAAAGTATATTCATTGATTAATGTAACATTTTAGCAATTGTTCTAACTGTAACCTATATAAACGTTACTACTTTAATAGCATGTGGCTCTACTTTACTTGATAAAGAATGCACTCTTTGATTTCACAGAGCGACATTGTGACCAAGTCCAATCTTTCTCCCAATTCATTCAATCCTGAGCAGAATGTTTCAGTGTTTTCCATAAAAGAAGGTTCATAGAGATTTACTGTGGGAAAGGAGGAAAAAAAGAAAATATTGTAGTGGCATTCCACATTAGCTTTGTTTTAATTTCTAGTGAGAAAAGAACTTAGAAGAGAAGCAATTACATTTGCCCAAATGTAATCTCTGCGTTAGAGATAACTTTGTAGCAATGTGCATTTGAGCTTGTGACTACAGAATCCTTTAGAATTTTAATATTCAAGACTATGCAGGGACTGAATGTATAAGAATATCTTGCTACCTCACTTTTTACGCACACTTTTGATAACTTCAGTATGAGCTATTTTTATCATTAGTTTGTGTTAGAAATGTGTGATCTTTTGTAATCACATTATATAGGTTTAAAGTCACAAACAATTTTTCCACTGCAGGTATTTTTAACCAATTTGCTCAGGATATCATGACACAGTTCTACAGCAGATGGAACTTGAACCCAAGACTTCTGGGTTGGAGCTAGAGATACTTCCACAGCACCTCAAGAGCCCCATAGCATCCTGTTATTAAAATGAAGAAATTCATTACAAGCGTGCACAACTACAGAGAGAAAAAACATCACTTAAAAAAAACACGAGCAGTAACAAATAAGCAGTTTGATTTAATGAAGGCTTCTTACCAGTTAAACAAAAGCAGGCAAAGAGCTCAGATTATTAATAACAAGGACATTGCAGTATACAACCCCTATCCTAAACAAATGAACAAAGAATATATGACAAAAATGTTTTGTTATCTCAGTAGTAACCTAGAAAATTCCATGAAATGGCAGGTAGAATTATAATGAGATGGAATGACCCAGTGGTGAAGGACATTTTAAAAGACCAATCCGTAGTAAATTGATTTAGAGACAAAAATACTGCAGATGTTGGAATCCAAGGTAGACAAACAGGAGGGTCGAAGAACAAAACAGGCCAGGCAGCATCTGGAGGAAAGGAGCAGTCAATGTTTCGGGTATTACCCTTCTTCAGGACTGGATGTGCGGGTAGGGGGAGCTGCAGATGAAGAGGGGGTGGGAGGGGTGGATGTGGAATGGTGGTGATGGGTGGACACTGGTGGTGGGTACGACCTGGTTGGTCAATGGGAGGGATGAATCCTGTTGGTGGCTGAACGGGAGGGTCAGAAGGTGGAATAGAAGGGAGGAGGTGGGGCTGGAAGGGGAGCTGGGGAATGGGTGGCAAGGTTATTTGAAATTGGAGAACTCAATGTTGTGTCTTGCAGGCTATAGGGTGCTCAGGTGGAAGATATGGTGTTGTTCTTCAAATTTCCATTCTGAGTCGCTGCAACACTGGAAGAAGCCAAGGAAGGACATGTCAGAGGGGTACCAGGACAGGGAGTTGAAATGGGGGGTGACTGGGAGGTTAGGTTGGTTGCTACGGGCCAGGCAGAGATTCTCGGCGAAACAGTCACCTAGTCTATGTTTGGTCTCACCGAAGTAGAGAAGGCCACATCAGGAGCACCGGATGCAATAGACTAGATTGGAGGAGATGCAGGTGAAGCTCTGTCTCATTTAGAAGGCCTGTTTAGGGCCCTGGATGGAGGTGAGCAAGGTGGTGTGTGGTCAAGTGTTGTATCTTTTAGAGTTACAGGGGAAGGTACCAGGCGGGTTGGAGTGGTTGGTGGGGAGTGTGTCATGAACTAAACACTGGCAAAGGGAATGGTCCTTGTGGAAGGCAGAGAGAGGTGGGGAGTGGAAGATGTTCTGGGGAGTGGAGTCTAACTGGAATTGGCGGAAGAGATTGAGGATGATACGTTGGATGCGGAGACTGGTGGGGTGGAAAGTGAGGACAAGGAGGACCCTATCTTTATTATGTTTGGAGGTGGGGTGGTGGTTAAGATCTGTAGAGGGGGGAATGGAAGAGGCATGGTGGAGAGCTGTCTGGATGACAGAGGTGGGGAAAAGAGAGTTGTTTGAAAAAGGCAGACATTCGGAATGCTTGGGAGTGGAACGTCTCCTCATCAGAGTAGATGCTACAGAGATGGAGGAATTTGGAAAACGGGACGGAGTTTTTGCAGGATACAGGGTGGGAGGAGGTGTCATCTAGGTAGCTATGGGAGTCTGTGGGTTTTCGTAAATGTCAGTACGTAAGCTGTCGCCAGAAATGGAAATGGAGAGGTCAAGAAAGGGGAGGGAATTGATATCAGAGAATGACTATTAGTTTTAAAGAAACTAGTCAGAAAGTGGGCATGCAGTGCTTAGTTAATCCGAGACTCACCACGGCTATTCGCTGCAATGCATCATGCTTTTGATTAAGAATCTGCTCATGCAATGCCTGGACCAATCAGGTTTCAGAGGCATCTCTGATCATGCTGTGGCTTGTGTTTGGAAAGAATGAATAACACTTACTTTTCAGCAGTTGTGCGTGCAGGAGAAAGAGACAACAGCCCAGTCAATTTAGGATCAGTATTCCATTGTGGGGCAGCTGAGTACACCATCTGGTTAAATATCATTTCTGCTGTACTTTGATAACTTAATAAATTGGTGAACCTTAAAACTAAACATACTTTTAGCCAAGTGGTCTCGTATTTAATCTGATCCTGAGTCTTACAACTAAAGTTAAATTGGATTTGAGAATCTAACAAGTTTACGTTCAGACTTGCTTCATGCTACTGTCGTCGTGTTTGTTGATAAAGGATTGAAAACAGTGCATCGAGGGGTTTTCAATGTATCACAGGAATCTAATAAGCAGTCCACCTCAACACTCTGAGGATCTGTCCTAAAAGAGCATCAGTAGCTCCATAGAGCGCAAAGTGGCTGTGGTCCCTTGGGGATACAGAATTTGTCTTCTCATTCCAGCCCAGTGTACCATTACCTTCACAGTCAGCAGCAAATCCATTCAGGTCCAGAATTGCTGAGATCATCTTGCAAGGCCATTTACAGTCTCCCTCACTAAAAATCAATAATCTTCTGCAAGACACGCTGCTGTCACTGGGGACAGCACAGCAGTGCAGCACTAAAATTTGGGAATGATTACAACACCGAAGGAGGCCCATTGATTAATCATGTCTGGGCTGGATCTGTGAAGGAGCAATTCACCTGTTGCCAGTTCTCACCCTTCTCTTCATTACCATGCACTTTACATTTTTTTTCAGAATATTCTAATTCCCTCTTTAATGCCTTATTGAATTTGTCTCCAGCAGACACTTAGCAGTACGTTCTAGATCCCAACCACTCACTGGGTGAAATGTCTCTCTCCTTATGTCCCCATTGCTTCTTTTAACAAATACTATAAATTTGTGCCTCTGAATCTCAAGCCTTCTACCAAAGGTTCTCCCTATTTATTCTGTCTGCACCTCCCATAACTTTGTCCCAATTTCTCCAGTCTATCCCTGTAACTGAAGATCCCATCCCTGGAACCATACAGATAAATCTTTATTGCACCCTATCTTTACTTTCTTTCTGAAGTATAGTGTCCACATTGAATGTAATGCTCCCACTGGGACCAGACAAGTGATTTATACATGCTTGCTATAACAAGGGGATTGGTTAGTTTAGTTGGATGGCTAGCTGGTTTGCGATACAGAGTGATGCAACATCATGAGGTTAATTCCTGCGCTGGCTGCGGTTATCATGAAGAACTCTCCTTCTCAACCTTTCCCCCCGTCTGAGGCTTGGTGACCCACAGGTTAAACCATCTCCAGTTATCGATTTATGTGCAGACAGCAGCCCTATGGTCTGATAAGTGTAACGATACTGTCATTTTAAGAGGTTATTTTGTTCTTTATTTTTTGAAGAGAAGTTGTAAGGCAGAGGTGAGGAGCTGTCTCTAAGAAAGTAAACAATTTGTGAGGCCTTGGGTTTTTTTTTAAGTTGGAGCAATGGAAGCAGCTTGGGTGTGGCCAGCCTCCATAAGCAAAGGCTTTCTAGGTTTTTCTTTTCACTTTTAGGCTTAGTTTTAAGCAGAAGCCTCTGGGGCCTCAAATGAGTTGAAACTTCAGTGAATGTCTCCTGGCTGTTTCACTCACTGAATTTTCGCTTGATTTTTTTCCGTCCTGGATTGGAGAATTGCATGTGAGAATCTGTGTCTGAATTTGCCTTTCTGCCAAGGGGTGTGTTTATGGGATGTTACTATACTGGAACAGTTAATTGGTAATAATCACTGTATCTATTATTTGGTTAAGTTTTCCAATGGTTAAGTTATTCTAAATTCCTCTTTCTTTTGTTTGTATTTGAACTACAATGTTGGAATAAATTGTGTTTTGCTTAAAATCAAGTAGCTTGACCAGTCACATTGCATCTGGAACACGATACTTCACATCTAGCTTTAAAATAAGAAAATGTTAGGTTCCAAGCTACCTTCTTAAAATATTCTGATTTGGTCTGGTCTGGTCCACAACAAATTGGGGGGCTCATTCTGAGATCGAAATGTATTATTCTAAGTTGGGTTTAGGATTGTTGGGCTCAAAAGCAGCAAGTGGTAGGTGTTAGTGTCTTTTGTTTCGGATGTTGAATTCAGTTGGTTTAAACAGGGTGTGCCTTGTGTAGTAATGACACTTACAGTCACTAAAAGTTTTCTGGTCTTGGAAGAAGTGACATTGGGAGTTTTACAAAAAGTGAGCAGGGCAGAGCTTTGGAATTGGCAGACAAGCTGGAGTTGGGGTTGCCTGGGTCTGTGAGAAAAGGGGAGATAATTGTAGCAATAACTTGCATTTAAATTGTCGGATATGCCATTGGAATCTTTGGAAATGGCTAAAATTCAAATGGAAATGAAGCAGATTGAACATGAAAAAAATATGAAACAGTTTGAATTATGATTCAAATCAGAGGAAAAAGAGAGAGAGAATTTGAACTTCGGAAGTTGTCAATTAGAGAGGAGAGTTGTGTCAAAATGGCGGACGTGAAGGTAGAAGGTTGGCTTAATGAGGAGGATAGTGATGACGAGCAAACACATTGTAGCCAAAGGCCTGGTGGGGATCTGTTTAAATATATCTAAGCATTGCCTAAATTTGATGAGAAAGATATAAAAGTCTTTTTTTATTTCCTTTGAGAAAGTGGCTAAACAAATGAAGTGGCCAGTGACCATGTGGGTATTGTTAATCCAACCAAAGTTGGTAGGTAAAGCTAGTGAGGTATTTGCATCACTCTCAGAGGAGGTATCTGGGGAGTATGAGGAGGTCAACAAAGCAATCTTAAGTGTATATCAACTAGAGGTAGAAGCCGACAGACAACATTTCAGGAATCTGAGGAGGGACCCTGGTCAAACGTACATTGAGTTTGAAAGTTTCAAACAAAGTAATTTTGATAGGTGGATAAGGGCATTGAAAATAGATCCAACATATGACCCTCTTATGGAGATGATTATTTTGGAGGAGTTCAAAAACTCACTTCCTGAAGTAGTGAGAACTCATGTGGAAGAGAGTTAAAACTGCAAGGTTTGCGCAGAAATGGCAGATGGTTATGACTCCGGTCATAAGTTTGGCTTTCGACATCAATCTCAATCTGTGCAGTATAAAAATTGGGGAAAAGAGAAATCTATCTTAAAATCTATCTTACTATCTTAAAACTGACGTCTTGATGAGGAAATAGAGATCATCACATGTTCAGGCGGATGGGAAATGGGTAGAAGTTCATCAAGTTGTATTACCAGTGACATATACAATGGAGGCATTGTGGGTAGCACACGAATTACCAATAGGAGGCCATTGGGGAGTAAGGAAAATTCAATTCAAAATGCAAAAACATTTTACTGGCCTGGATTGCATAAGGATGTAGTTGAATTTTGCCAGATATGTCATACATGTCGGTTAATTTGAAAATCTCAGGCAGTAATAAAACCAGCATTGTTAATACCCATTTCTGCATATGAGGAGCCTTTTGCAAGGGTCTTAATTGATGGTGTAGGACCCCCTACCTAAAACAAAAAGTTGGGAATCAGTATTTGTTGACAATAATGGTGTGTCCACGAGATTTCCAGAGGCCATTCAGTATAAGAGTTACTCAATATTTTTCATAAGATATGGACTACACCATACATCAAGTCAAGGGTCAAATTTTACATCAAAATTATTCAGAGAAGGAAAGGCTAACTTAGGAATAAAACAATTCAAATCCATTGCATACTATCCAGTATTGCAGGAAACATTACACTGGAGGCATCAAACTTTAAAGACCATGTTTAGGGCTTACAGTCAAGACTATCCAGGGGATTAAGATAAAGGAATTCCATTTGTATTTTTTGCAATTAGGGATGCACCCAATAAATTTACCAAATTCAGTCTATTTGAATTGGATTTTGGGCATTATTTGAGAGGGCGACTGAAATTACTTAAGGATTTACGAGTGAGGAAGAGTACAGAGGCCACATATTTGGACTACATGTCAAATTTTGGGGAAAGATTAAATAGAGTGGGTGAGTTGGATAGACAACATTTAAAAGTATTACAGCATGTGATGAAACAGGAAGCAGACAAGAAATCAAAAATGCACAATTTTGCTAGTGGAGATAAAGTGTTGGTGTTACTTTCAGTGATAGGTGAACCTTTAAAAGCAAGGTTTAGTGGACCTCATCAAATCGAAAGAAGATTATGTGAGGTGACATATTTGATAAGAATGCCAGGTGGAAAGAAATCTCACAGAATATGTTCAAAAGTTATTTTGGTAGGTAAGGACAGCAAAAGGAGAATGTGTTACTGGTTACAACATAAAAAATGAAATTCAGGGGATTCCAAGCTGGACATTCTTCAAATTAAATTGGACAATGAGAACATTCTCAAAAATTGGGATAAATTGTTGAGTTATCTTCCAGAGGAGAATCAGAATGGTTGAAAGAGTTATTACTATCCCATGGGGAGATATGTGGGAATAAGCTGGGAAGTACTAATTGCACATGACGTAGATGCAGGAAATGCTGTTCCGATTATAAAGTTAACACTTTAAAGTTGGCACACGTTCAAAAAGAGATTGAATTCATGCTCAAAGATACTATAATCGAAGTGAGTTGTAGCGACTCGAGCTCACCTATAGAATTGGTACCAAAACTAGATTATGTGTGGACTATTGTGGATTATGTGCAAAGTCAGTACAGTTACAAAGTCTGATTCATATCCTATTCCATATTCGGAAGACTGTATTGAGAAGGTGGGGATAAGAAACTTATATTTCTAAGTTGGACTTACTTAGAGGATACTGGCAGGTACCTTTATCCAAAAGAGCGGAGACAATTCAGTTTTTGTGACACTAAATGGACTATACCAATTTAAAGTCTTGCCATTTGGTATGAAAAATGTGCCAGCTACATTTCAAAGACTAACTAATAAAGTCATTTCTGGATTACCCAATTGTGTGGTGTACATTGGCGACCTGGTGATTTTAGTCACACCCGGAAGGAACATCAGCAGCATCTATCAGAATTGTTGGATTGGCTTCAGGAGGCAGGCTTGGTGATAAACCTGGCTAAGGATGAGTTTGCAAAAGCCCATGTCACATTCCTGGGCCATGTAATTGGATATGGGCAGATGGCCCCCCAGGATGTGCAAACAAACGTTGTTGGGGAGTTTCCCATAACGTTGACAAAGAGGGCAGTACTACTGGGATTCTGTGGGTTTTATCAGAAATTTGTACTGAATTTTAGCAGTGTGTTTGCTGTACTGAAGTGCAGAAAATTTCAGTGGAAGGAGAACTGTCAGAAGGCATTTGACAGCCTGAAAGCTGTGCTAACCACTGCCCCAGTGTTAGCCACACCTAATTCTGCAAAGCCATTCAAGGTAGCTACCAATGTGAATGATATGGGTGTCAGCACTGTATTCTGGCTAGAAGACAACGAGAAGGTAGAAAGACCTACTGGGTGTTTTACCAGAAAATTGAATACTCATGAACAGAAATATTCCACAATTGAGAAGGAGACCTCGAGCTTGGTGTTGGCGTTACAACATTTCACCATTTATATTGTCAGTAATGTGACTGAGATAATCGTATGTACTGACCATAACACATTGAAGTTTTTGGAGAAATTTAAGGATAAAAATTCCAGGCTGTTTAGATGGGCTTTATTATTGCAGCCATTCGATTTGTAAGTTATACCTGTGACAGAACGTATTTCCCAACACATTTTTGTGACATGGATGAAGAAAGGCAGAGGCGTAAGGTGGTGGGAATAAATGGACTGAGATAGACTGTAGCAGTGAATGTTTGCATGCTTAGAATCAATGCAATGTGTACATACTGTAGTGTACTAGTAGAGTTAGACTAAGGGTTTTAACAATGAAGTCACTTTTGCATATTGATTGTTCATTTTTTTAGGGGCGAGGTGTGAAGATGCTGTTACTTTAAGAGGTTATTCTCCCAACTTGTTGTACCACCTTCTGCTCTTTTATCCACTTTTGAATTGCCTGCCAATTCTATGAACATATCAGCTTATTCTGCAGTTCTATACTATCCTCTTTGCTGTTCACAATGCTTCCAAGATTCATACTGTACAAAATGAGTGTCCTATACATCAAGTTCTACAGTATTAATATATATCAAGGAAATCAGGAGTCCTAACATGAATCCATGAGGAATTTCACAATAAACTTTCCTCCAGTTCAGTAAGCAATTGTCATGACACGGGTAGATATGTAATTATAGATTTTATGGCAAGGTAATCTTCCTTAAATTGGACAAAAATAGCCTTAAAAGAAGTAGCTGCCAAAAGTCACCTTTCTTCTCTTGTGGATTCAACTGCAATATCAGGCAGATGGGGGGACCAGAGCATACATATCTCAAGAACAATCACAAATAACATTTGACATTAAATACGTCTTGAACAACACAATTGAGTTTTCTAAAGAAATGTCAGAATTCACAGTTTCACTGTTGCCTGTAAGAGAATTGCTTCAAAAACTGTGATCTAACTACTTCACTGGTTTTGATTGAAACAATCATCATTGAAAATTAACATCACAGCCATTTTCAGTTTTGAACAGGTTAAAACATGGCCAGGAACAGCTATTTTAAACAGAAACCTTAGGTGAGCCTAGGAAGATTGTTTCAGGCCACAAGTCTTAGCTGAGCTAACTGTGAAACAATATGTTCTTCTCTCTGCCAAGAGGAGTTTGAAAGGAACGTGCTTCTACTCTCCTGGAAAGGAACCTACGCAAGCTTGAAGTGTTCCACCAATAGAGTCAGTAAGGAAGTGAGACCTGCACCTGCTCTCTGAAGCACCTCTGCTGACTGAGACCACCATAATAGCAGACATGGACTCTTCTGCAAGAGAAACCATCACAACTATTGAATACAACTCTGTCAGCTTCGACCTTTTACTCGTGCAATCAATACTTCAATTGAAAGCTCTTGGTCTGCATCAATATCTTTAAGGACTGAACTGAATTTCGTCTTTGAGTATATTTTGACTTTTTCAATGCATTTTTGCAATTAATAATCCTTCATTTTATTTAAAATTAAATCTGCGCTGGCTACTTTTAAATTAAACCACCCACAAATTTAAAAGGGGACCAAACGCATGCAGACATAGACGCTCAAACACACAGATACACATTCTCATAGACACGCAAACATATATACACCAACATATAGTGACACACTAGTGACGGAATAATTGACTAATTGAAAATAACCATTTTGAGGAGGTTCATCCGACAGCTTGGGCGAAGTCTTACATTTTGTTGATAAGTGCAGGTTGTGTTGAGATTATAGGAAGTTTTCGCCATGAGACCCAGCAAGATTTCTCACAGTATCTTTCCAAACTCGCCTCACAATTGCCTACCCTTCCCCTATGGAGCCCTCATATTTGATTCTAGCCCCATTTTCTCATACCATTCCCACAACATTCTGTCGCTTAGAAGATATCTGGTGGCATTCCTTAGGGCAGTGCCACCTTTGAAAGACCACTATGTGCCTGGATAAGTATTGCATCTCACTGACAATATAATGGCTCAAGCCACACTGCTCATGGCATGTACAACCTCATTCTCTGACCCACATTATCATAGGTCACACAGGTTATCTGTCCTTAGCTACATTCCATCTAAATATTCTTCCACTTCTACTCTGTCCACAGTGCTCACTGGGGACTTGCATCTTGTCACTGTCCAGTGGGGGCTGGACTGCAGGGAGTGGAACGGCCTGTGAGATGAGTATGGAGTCTTAGGTATTGGGCCTGACTGAAGTCACCACGAATGCAGATCTATCTGATGGCATCAAATATTCAAGTTAGATTTTTAAAGCCAAGGTGAAGAAGGGCTCCATGTGACAGCTGTTGAACATCAGTTCTAAAGGATACATGAACAGTGTAATGAAAGAAGAGACAATGACCTCTGCCGCCCTCAGCTGATTGAAAGGGAGTTGGATTCAGATCCTTGAATGTAGATTGCTGGAGATGGGTGCATCACTGCAACCAGTGCAATGACAAAAATGATCCTAGAAAAGCTGACGGGAACCCCAGGTGAGTGCTCTTTTTTTGAGAATGGTAGGGTATATAAAAATATAGTCTTTAATAGGTCTTCTCTTAGCTTTCTTTCTTTTGATGGAGAACAGTCGTAACTTCTTGAATCTATCCTCATAACTGAAATTCCTCTCCTCTGTGGAACCATTTTTCTAAGTTGCTTTTGCATTCTTCCCAATATGTTAATATCCTTCAGGACAATTAAACGTAGGGCCCTGGGTAGTGATGTAGAGCGAGAGACCTAGGGGTTCAGGTACATAATTCTTTGAAGTTTGTGAAGGCTGGTTAAGACGGTGTTTAGCACGCTTGCCTTAATTGCTCAGATCTTTGAGTATTGGAGTTTGGACGTCATATTGAGTTGTACAGGACATTGGTGAGGCCTCTTCTGGAATACTGTGTCCAGCTCTGGTTGCCCTGTTAGAGGAAGGATATTATTAAGCTGGAGAGGGTTCACAAAAGATTTACCAGGATGTTGCCAGGAATGGACGATTAGAATTACAAGGAGAGACTGGATAAGCTGGGACGTTTTTCCACTGGAGCATAGGAGATTGAGGGGTGATCTTATACAGGTTTATAAAATCATGAGGGGTATAAATAAGATGAAAGGCAGGTGCCTTTTCCCTAGAGTGGAGTATTTCAAGACAAGGGGGCATATTTTTAAGGTGAGAGGAGAAAGATTTACAAAAGACGTGAGAAGCAATTTTTTTTTTGGACAGAGAGTAGTTTGCGTTTAGCATGAATTTCCAGAGGAACTGGTGGATGCAGTACAGTTGCAACAATGAAAAAAAAATTAGATAAGTGCATGAATAATATGTGCAGGGATATGGGACAAGCGCAGGCAGGTGGGACTAGTTTAGTTTGGGATTATAGTCGGCATGGATTGGTTGGACCGGAGGGTCTGTTTCCGTGCTATATGACTCTTTGACTCTATGACTATAATAAACAATTACTTTAGTTCTGCCTGCACTGAAGAACACAAAAATAACTCTCAGAGATGCAGGGGAAGCAAGGGTCTATTCAGAAGGAAGAATTGATGGAGATTGATATCAATAAAAAATAATAGTGTTGGAGAAATTAATGGGACTGAAAGCTGATGAATCTCTAGGGTCTGATAAGCTACATTCCAAAGAACTAAAGGAATTGGTCATGGAAACACCGGAAGTGTCAACTTCCAATATTCTGTACATTCTGCATCTGTCCAGGCAGATTGGAGGGTAGCACTGTAACTCCCCTGTTCAAAAATAAATGAGGGATAAAACTGGGAATTAAAGCCCTCTTAACCTCGCATCAGTTGTAGTGAAAATACGGCCATCTACTATAATGGATATGATAACTGGACACTCAGAAAATAATCACAAGTTCTTTGAATATGTCACAAATAATAAAAATCAGCTTTAAATATTTGTCGAAGTCCCACCTTAAAAATTCTTAAGTAAGTTAAAAGTTCAGGATAGATTTACCAGGATGGAAGGTTTGACTTATAAAGAAAGATTGGATAGGCTGGGACATTTTTCCACTGGAGCATAGGACATTGAGAGGTGTCCGCCTAGAGGTTTGTAAAATCATGAAAGGTATAGATAGGGTTAATGGTAGGTGTCTTTTCCCTGAGGGGGTTTAAAGACTAGGGGGCGTATTTTTAAGGTGAGAGGAGAGAGATTTAAAAAAGACGTGAGGGGCAAATTATTTTACACAGAGGGTGGTTCACGTGTGGAATGAACTCCCTGAGGAAGTGGTGGATGTGGGCAGTTACAATGTTTAAAATATACTTAGTTAGTACATGAATAGGAAACATTTGGAAGGATATGGGCCACAAGCGGGCAGGTGGGGCGAGTTTAGTTTGGGATTATGTTCAGCATGGACTGGTTAGACTGAAGAGTCTGTTTCCATGCTGTATGACTCTACGACTCTATAAAAATAGGATTTCAGAACATCAACATGCAATACTGAAGGGGAAATCATGTTTGACTAACTTAGCAGAGATTTTTGAGGATGTAACTAGAAACATAGATGAAAGAGAACTGCTAGGTGTGATAAATTTGGAGTTTCAGATAGCTTTTCATAAAGTCTCATATACGAGGTTAGTGTGCAAAATCAGAGCACATGGGATTAGTGGAAATATGCTTGTATGAACTGAGAATGAGTTAACAGACAAGAAACTGAGTGGGAATAAACTGGTCATTTATTTTGAATGGAAGGACATGACAAGTGGGTACCTGCAAGGATCAGAGCTTGGGTCCCAGCAAATCACAATAGAAATCAACAATTTAGATGAGGAAATCAAATATAATCTTTCCAAGTTTGCTGATGACACAAAACTAGGTGGGATTGTGAATAGTGAGGGAGACATAGAAAGGTTTCAGAATGAATTGGACAAGTTTACTGGTGGGCAACTGCATTACGTGGATTATGTGGATTAAGTGTGAAGCTGTTCAGTTCAGTAGGGAAACAGAATAGCAGATGTAAATGCTGATATATTGGGGAAAGTTGATGTGTAAAGGCCTTGATATCCTTGTACACCCGTTCACTGAAAACAATCATGTGAATGCAACAAGCAGTTATTGTAGCTGCATAGGGCCTTGGTAAGACCACATTGAATATTGTGTGCAATTTTGATCTCCTTATCAAATAAAAGACATACTTGTCATAGAGGGAGTGCATCAACGGTTCACCAGGCTGATTCCTGGCCTGGCAGATTTGCAATATGAAGACAGGGTGCTTGACTGGGCCTATTTTCACTGGAGTTAAGAAGGGTGAGGAGGAATTTCATTGAAACATTAAAAAAAAGTTCTGACAGAACTGGATGCAGGACTGATATTTCCACTGGCTAACACATCGCTGTTTCAAGATACATGGTAGGTTATTTCAGATTGAAATGAAGAGAAACTTTACAGTCAGACGGTGGTAAACTTGTGGGATTCTGTACCTCAGAGGCTATAGAGAGATACAGGGAGACAGCCAAAGTATGGCATTGAGACAGTGATCGTGTTAAAAAACAGAGTGAGTTTGATGGGCTAAATAGCACACACCTGCTCCTATTTTCTACGTTTTTCATTTCTGTGCTGGCAAACAGCATGCAACTGTTGAAACTGTAGCACTATTCTTCAAACTGTGGCGGAAACAAACAAACAGCACTGAGGAAATTTGGAGCCAATCTTGTGAGTATCTGAGCTGAGTGATTTTAGTGATTTTCTTTTCCTTTATTCATTGGATGAGGGGCATCGCTGGCTAGGCAGCATTTATTGTCCATCCCTAATTGCCCAGAGGGCAGTTAAGAGCTAACCACATTGCTATGATCTGGATTCACATGTAGGCCAGACCAGGTAAGGATGGCATTTGTCTTCCATAAACGGCATTAGAGAACCAGATGGGTTTTTCCAACAAGCAGCAATGGAATCATGGTCATCGTTAGATTCTTAATTCTAGATAATTATTGATTTCAAAATCCCACCATCTGCTGTGGCGGGATTCAAACCTGGGTCCCCAGAATGTTGTCAGCGTATCTGGATTAACAGCCCAGCGACAATACCACGAGGCCACTGCATCCCCTAGTGAACGCTGAGTACAATCAAATAAAGGGTCAAATCAACTCAGATCAGTTTTATGAGTAAGACATACAAATATTGCTCAAGGTTCAATCCCAGATATTTGTACCAAGGAAATGAAGCAATATTCTTTTCTCTTGAAATAAATTGCATAATTTTATCAATCCAGTGGAAAGGTGGATTTAAAAACTGGTAAATTAAACAGTCATATCTACCCTTGAACATTCATCTTGACCCATTGCTTTCGGAATTTACTAACAAATACTGAACAATGTACAGTTCAATTCCTTGGTCTTCACATCGACAAAGAATAATATACAACTTTATCTAATGTTTGTTACAAGCACCAGCAATAATCTTGTTAATACCAGTTCTGTAATGAGAACCATATCCTCAATATTAAACTCAATCACAGGAATTTTTTTCTTAATTCATTTTTCAAAGTTTTAATGGAATTGGAACTTCATTTTACATTAAAATCCATTCACTCACATAAAAGGTTCAAGTAGGACCTTAAAGGAATAAATGAAAGAAAAGTAAAAGCCACATAGCATGAAAAACAGCTTCGGAAAATCAATTCCATTATGCTTGAGGCTTTTTTTGTGAGTTCATCTCTTATGTTGGTTTTGCATTTCAAGAAAGTTTAATCTATCATTTCCCATTACATATTGATGTGCAGATGATAAAGGTAGTTGATGTTTTCCTGGATATATAAAGTCTAACAAAAATGGTTGCTGTGACTAAATTGAAAACATTTTGGCAGTTATACAATTTTCATCAGCCATTATTATAGGTTTCCATTTTGCTTGCAGCATGAAATAACTGTAATAAAAGCAAGTGAAAGGACTTTGGTAACTGAAAATCTTGTTAAAGTTGCATGTTATCAAAGATGTGACGTTCTTCTCTGTGGAGCCAATAAAAAATATGTAATGTACTCCCCTTCGGTTGAATCCTGCACGACTATTCATTCACATGTCTACTGACACTTAGCCACTTCTGAAATGGTCTGCCAAGCCACTCGATATCAAATGATTTACAGCATCTAAAGAAAGAAATGAAATTTCACAGACCACCCAGAATCAAATGAAGCACCAGAAATGACAACGGGATACACAGTCTTATCAACCCTTCAACGTATGTATGTTCTATGTCCTCCTTGCTAACATTAAGGGGTTTGTGCCACAGACAGGTCAGTAACAGGCCAGACGTAGTCACATTCATGAAATTATATCTTACAGACAAACAATTGTTTAATTTGGATTGATTTATTCGCGATCCAAGTGAAATTTGAAAGACATTTTTTAGAAGATCTGTAGCTTGGACCATGGATGAGGTTACAGACTTGCTCGCCGAGCCAGTGTGTTTGATGCGGACGTTTCGTCACTCTGCTAGGTAACAACATCAGTGTACCTCTGGTGAAGCGTCAGTGTTCTGTCCCACTTGTTATTTATATGCCTCAGTTTGCTGGGGTGGTTGGCATTACTTCCAGTTCTGTTTTTCAGAAGTTTGAAATACAGTGACAGTTTCCCCAAATTTGTTCGCATTTTACAGTAGACATTGTTTCAAATAAATAAAGTGGGAATTCATTCTGCCCAATCAATGCTTTTCATCCATTAATTAAGGAACAGGTAATGTCTGGCATGCATTTTCAGAAGTATGGTAGAGCTTTTGATGGCCTCCTGTACACTTGACATTTTTTTCAGACTATTCTCACAACAAACTGTGCTGAAACAGTCAAGTATCATTTTGGATTTGTGACCATTTGAATTTTTGATTATCCCTGATGGGATAGAAAAGAATGGCCCATACACCACCATCACCATCCTTTGACATACCCTGTTCCACCAGGCAGGCTCAGCTACAAAAGTGGTGTATCTTTGAGAAAGAGATGCCCTGAAAATTCTCAAAATTGACCCCAGACCCCAACAAATCTCATGGATCAATTCAAACATAAGTAGTGATACCTCCTACTGATTACCATTTAAAACTAATCTAAAACTGTCGTAAAAAGCTCTCAGCGCCCACTGCTGGCCGCTCACCAGCTCCGCTCTCACTGCCAACTGCCCCCTCACTGGCCCGCCTTCACTGTTGCCCCAGCCCATGCTTGACCCACTGTCGCTGCAGGGCACTGCCCGTGCTTTCAGCTCCCGCCATGTGGTTCCTGCTCACTACCTGTCTCCTTAGTTAAAAGGGTGGGGAGTGTGGGGGTGAATAGAATTACTGCCAAGAGGAGAAAGAAGAAAAGAAAGGGAAGAAAAAGGAAAGGGAACTGGAGAGCAGAGTGAAGCTCCAAATGGAGCAACTTACTCTGTCACCTTATTGTCTGAAGAAGTAGGTCATAGCGTCAGAAGGGGTGATGTTCATGATGATTGCATAATGTTCATCACCATTTGCCAGTCCTCAGATATTGAAGCAGTCTGTGTCTGTATGTTATGAAACTCAGACAATATCTAGACTTGTTTCAGAGATAGTAGGAACTGCAGATGCTGGAGAATCTGAGATAACAAGGTGTAGAGCTGGATGAACACAGCAGGCCAAGCAGCATCAGAGGAGCAGGAAAGCTGACGTTTTGGGCCT